>NC_079165.1:12757704-13120204 GCF_947568905.1 Ostrea edulis
ATCACATATCTGATGCTCCAAAGGCTGTCTCCTCAGGTAGTTCTGTCGAAAGTTTTCATTCTGGATGTCCGAGAACCTATGAACAGATGCCTTTCGTGGTCGCATCTGTAAAATCACACCATTGACAACCTTCTGTCGGTTTCTTTCAGCCATTTTCTCTGCCTCAGTTTTGATCCTTGGTAATGGCTTTGCATCATTGAGAGGAATGCTGTGTATTTCTCCTGGCCTGAAGTGAGACATGGCATTTAACTTGGCTTGTTCTCTGATGCTGAGGTGAAGATTTCTCCGTTTCATGGCTGAGAGGTAAAGCCGTTCCCATTCGGATTTCTCGGAGGTGGATAACCTGGGGCTGGCCGTTTCCTCCCACTGACTGTCACCCATGGAGGCCAGGCTGTCTTTGGAATGCGGAATGATGTCTTTGGAATGTGGAATCAAAGAACTGTGTCGCCGCTCCTTCATCACTTGAATTTCTTTCACTTCCATCTTCTCGAAAAATCGGGCTAGATTTTCACCTTTGTCATTGGGTAAATTCTTGAGATCTTCCATTGTCTAAACAGTAGAAATGTATATTATAAGATTTTATTGCCTTAATTAATATAAATTACACAATGTAAATCAATGCATTTTTGTAATTTCCATTTAATTTGACAAAACTGCTTTTCAGCAAATTCACTGTTGGACAACTTCTCTCCCCCCCCCCTTCCATAAAAGCAAATATAAAAATACCTTACCTTTAACTGGTTCGTACTATTGTCGATAGAATTTTGTTTGATTTTGATGATCACCACCTTCAAATCTTCTTGAATATGTTTTCTTCTTTACGTGCATCTTTTATATCTTTACAAGTCACGTAATCTGTCTCTGATTGGTTGATTCTCTATTAACGCCTAATTAACACCCCTCACTGGGAGTTGGCGTATGACATTTTAAATTACCATCTTACAGATTTGACGTCAAACAGAGAGAAAATGTAAATTTCTTGTAAATTGTATATAATCCTTATAATGACATAAGCGAAGTTTCAGACATTTTCTCTAAAATTATTTTTTCATCTCCTTGATATGAAGAGTTTTAAAATGATTTCAGAAATAAGCTTAATATCTATATTTGATAAAATTACCATATTTTGAATGTCAACCAGAGGATAGATCACCTAACTAGTAGCTGCAATAATGTAGCCCTCTCCAATTTTTTTTGGGGGGAAGGGGGGTTAGGGTTAGAAAAAAAAATGGAGAGGGCTACATTATTGCAGCTATACCTACCTAGTAATGCAAGGGCCCCAGGTATGACACCGGATTGTTCTAAAAAACATTTCTCTACTTTGCCATAGCCTAGTCATTTATACAACATACTAGTAATACATAAGAGCTGACGTACTTTATATTTTCATTTGCAACAGCCAGGAATTATCAAAATATGCTAACTCTAAAACAGACATGGTAATACGTATACCCCCCCCCCCCCCCTCAGATATTTAAATTTTGTAGAATTGAAATATAATGCAAACGAATTGTATGTGAAATGTCACAAAAAATCATGCATTATTGAGGAGTATTGTGTATGAGGTTATATAATGAAGTCTGTCATTTTATTGAAATCATGTGGTTTGTGGGCCTTAGCAGTCACCTGAGTATCACATTTAAAAAAAACTTGCATGTATATAGGGAGTATTGTATATAATGAGGATAAAATGAATGCATCTTTCAAACCCAGAGAACATATTGAACATCAGTTATCGATCATTACATACATATACATCATCTGGTCCTGATAGTGCAAGTTATGAGCTTCTAATTTCTCACATAATCACCAGACAGACATTATCCATGCAAAATACTGTGGCCATGCGAGGTTTTTCTGTCGATGTCATTGATTAGGATGTCATACATTTCCTATGATTCACGTTAAGTGATACATTTTGTTTTGTTTTCTTAAAATTTTGACATAGCATTTTGGGAAACAATATTGGATTATAAAGTGTAAACCATTTTCAGGTATGCTCTTTCTGTCTGTTTAAATAATTTTTGCATTTAAATTCAAATGAGGATTTTGAATCTTCTCATTGCTCCTGAATTAAAGCACTTAAAACAGTGGATAAACTATAAGAATGCATGATTCCTTTTCCTTATTTACCCAATCATGTGGAATAGGGAAATTCCACTAATCGTAAACAGCAAATCTTGTCCCCTCGGTGAAATTTCCCAATCCCACACTGTACTAAGGGATGTTCCATTTAAACATATCGGGTATCAGGGGAAGGCAGGTGGGGTTTTTTTTTTTTGTTTTTTTTTTTAAATCTATGGGTGGTTCACACTGGTGAGATATTGATTCTATGGTGGGTGATTTTTGCACAGAAATTGCTTTTATGGGTGGTTATTTTAACAAACAACATGCTAGGGTAATCTGTGAGAAAATAATCAGAAGAAAACATGATTGACAGAGGCAATCTTGGCCTTCTGTAAATTATGCTTGAAGGAGAAATACATGTATAATACTATTGAGAATACTGAAAAAAAGTTGATATCAAGATGAAAAAATATTTTGGGCTGTATAATGCAAAAGAAATTCTGACTTGGGAATATTTTAAATTCTACTTTTCGAATAAATCAATTTGCTTCTGTAAGTGCCTATAAAGCCTCATTATTTGCCTCTGTAGGTGGATATAGGAGTGTACCAAATCACTTCTATGGGTGGTCATCCTAATTTTCAAGTGCCTTCCCCCTGTCCCATGTATATTGTTTCACTGGAACAGTCCTATGAAGGATAATTCTATTTGTCCCTTTATTACAATATTAATGTGTAGATGCAAATTAAGTGGGAGGAAAGGTCACATAAACACACAGTCATGGTGATTCATCTGTTTGCAGGAACTAAAGTTGTTTGTATTACACTGTGGCCAAACATCAATATGGATACAACCTACGCCAGATACAATCGTGATTTTAACACTGACAGCTAGTACAAACAATTCCTATGACAATTTACTATAGACAGTGGAGATGTCCGTAAGAAGGGTCAAGAAAAAGGCCCATATTTTTCTTTATAAATATTAATTCATAAAAATGATATAGCCTATCAGGTGAATGATCTGTAGAAAGAAAAATATTGTACACTTGCTTGCCCCTCCTCATCGACATCTCCACTGTCCATTGTAAATTGCTGTAGGGGTTGTTTGTACTTGCATGGGGTTAAAAGCAGGATTGCATCCGGCATAGGAATGGTTGTATCCAAATGATGTTTGGCCATATGGTGTATAAGGAATAAATGAGAAGATTCTGTACAATCTAATGTTTATATTTCAATACATTTTTGTAGCTTTGGGCTGGAGTTCTTGACAAGGAATCAGAAATTTCAGTTTTGGTTGAATGCCTTCAACCCATGCAGCCAGTTACTGTGCTAGATGCTCTATTTAGTTGTTTAGTGTCTACACTAGGACTTTAGAATTTTTTTTAAGAAAACTTGCATATTCACCATATAAACCATAGACCCCATCCTTATCATTAAAATCAGAATTGATTGCTTGATGTCAATTATAAGAGTCCAAAAGAGGATTTTTAGAATAAGAAATAATGCATTTTCATGACATGAACCAATAAAAGAGCTCACACTATCGACATCATAATCCTAATCCCCAAGGGACCATGAATCTCATAATTTATATCTTTTCTTCTCGATATTACTGTGTATATTCAGATTAGTCATTTGATGTCCATAAGATATTTCACCCTTAATTTGATTTTCTGTAGGTAGGCAAATCTTTTAATTCAGCATTCATCAAATACTGTCAGAATGGCTGTGTCCTATGCTTTCAAAGTATATCAATATATTTGTCATTCTCTCTACTTTCAAGTCAAGATTAGGACATTTCAAACACACATTTGTTTTAAACTTTGCAACCAAAAAGTTAACTAAATTTTTATAAATTCCATTTTTATTCTTACATGTATCAGTACTACATGTTGGTGATAAAAGGAAACAAAATGACCTTTTGAAAATTAGTTTTTATATGATCAATTTCTGAAGCATATTTTGCCTTTTCTCTGACAATTGCCTGATTTTACAATCCCACACAGTGACACACATAACGTTCATTGCATATGACTTAAGATCAAGTAGGCGTATATAATGATAGGTGTGTAGAGATGAATTAACCTATAAATAACTGTACCTAAGGTAACTTGACACCCACTCGACTTAGCAATTATCATGGGTTCAATGTAGAAAAACTAATAATTTCCACTAAATTACAGTTTAATCAACAACCGAAGAAAATGTATAACGCCACCACCTTTATAAAGATGCTAGACATATATAAACAGAGGTATCAATGGCACAAGAGGCCCATGGGCCACATCACTCACCTGAGCAGAGGTTCCTATAGCAATAAATTAGCAATAAATAAGTTTGAGCACAACTATCATCATACAAGCAGCATATGGTTCAGGAAAATAACTTTTCAAAGGTACTAACTATATATTCATTAATTATCAAATTCAATCATCAAACTTTACTACAAATTCATTGATTAACATAATCTATGCCCTTGTAGACAGGTATGGCCTTTCATATTAACAAATTTTATCTATGGATGCTTTGTGCCAAGTTTGGGTCCCTATACAATCACATGTAAAACTTTAATCCCCTATTGTGGCCCCACCCTAACCTCAGGGGTCATGAATTTAACAAACTTAAATCTCCACTTTGTCAGGAAGCTCTCATGTAAATTTCAGCTTTTCTGACCCAGTGATTCTTGAGAAGAAGATTTTTAAATGACTCCATCCTATTTTTGCATTTTTGTGATTATCTTCCCTTTGAAGGGGATATGGCCCTTCATTTCAACAAACTTGAATCCCCTTCACCTTAGGATAATTTGTATCAAGTTTGAAATTGGCCCAGTGGTTCTGGAAAAGATTTTCCTATATAGTAGCATGTAAAACTTTCTTCCCCAAATGTGGCCCCATCCTACCCTGGGGGGGGGGGGGGGGGGGGGGGGGGGGGGGGGGGGCAATGATCTGAACAAATCTGAATCTACCCTGTATCAGGAAGTTTTCACTTAAATCTCCAGAGAAGAAATTGTTTAAAGATTTCCCTATATATTTGATTGTAAAACTTTGATTTCCTATTGTGGCCCCACCCTACTCCCAAGGGTCATTATTTTTAAAAATTTAAATATCCACTATGTCAGAAAACTTTCATGTAAATTTCAGCTTTTCTGACCCAGTGGTTCTTGAGAAGAAGATTTTCAAATGACACCAACCTATTTTTGTGTTTTTGTGATTATCTCCCCTTTGAACAAACAAACTGGAATCCCCTTCACCCAAGGATGCTTTGTGTCAAGTTTGGTTGAAACTGGCCTAGTGTTTCTGGTAAAGAAGATGAAAATGCGAAAAGTTTACACTGATGCTGCTGACAACAGACTGATCAGAAAAGCTCACTTGAACAAATGGACATTTTCATTTTAAATAGCACAATGAAAATACCTAAAATCTGGTTAGAATAAGATTTTAATAGTTTATGATATGAATATCATTTTTAGTTTAGTTTATAATATAAATTAATTGTAAATATCAGGGAAATCATTGTATAACAGATACATACAATAAAGAAAATATCAGCATAGGAGTTATTGCCCTTGACCTTTGAATGCATGACCCCAAAATTTGAAGATGTCTTTGTTTAACAGTTATAATAGCTACCTTTGAAAAAAATATGAAAGTTTTATCCATTTTTGCTGGCACATGAAAACAAGATATTGGAAAGCAGAAAAGCATTTTCTTGCTCTTGATCTATTAAACATTAATTTTTTAATTCAATTTTCAATTAACATAGTTCACTGTAGTGATGTGAAAGGTTACTTTCTGGTGTTTTTGTTTCCATTTGCACAATGATACTATCGTATTGAAGTTATACTGCTCAGTCAACAATTTTTGTGAAGATAGTATTAGATTAGAAAATTATAATCACATTCAGGTACTGACACTATCAGGACTACTTAGACTTCAGAAGTTATAATCACACTCAGGTACTGACACTATCAGGACAGACTATTTCCACTTCAGAAGTGACACAACATCCGGAACCGGAGACATCGATATATCGCGAACCAAAATCAGACACTTTGTAGAGAAAATCATGGACGAACACATACATGCACCATCAAAACTAACAAATGTTACTTGGATTTCACAATGCGTACATTTTGCATTTTATCCATCCAGATTTCATTTATTAATAAAAAACTTCCCCATGCTTGACTTCAGCAGTGGCATTTTCAAGACAGAATTGGAACTCAATGAAACCCTAGATCTAATTGGTTGACCGACTAGATCTTACGTAATGAATGGATCTTGCAATATAACCGAGTTCGATTTTTTAAAACATTTTCAATCACGAGTTGTCACTTGTCCATTCCGCTATATCTTCTTATCATTCCAACATCGGTTCATTCAACAAATAGCTGATTAGTCATTGATACAGTACCCGCAACGTTATTCTTGACATGATAAACGATAGAACACGATACACGCACGATAGGATAGGATACACGCACGATACGATAGGATACACGATAAACCTGATAAACGCAAAACCTGATAAACGATCTTCACGATAGACCTGATAAACGCAAAACACGATAAACGATCTTCACGATAAACGGAAAACCTGATAGAAATGTTGTAAATTTAGAAACGGTTTAGACGGAACGAAATTTTGATACCTACAACATAATTACATTATGTTTACATTATGTTGATAATAATATTGAAGGATTTCAATGTTCATTATATACCTACATTACGTACAACGCGGATTTCTTGTTTCCCGCGTTCTCGCGATGGGAAAAAATCTAACGCGGTAATCTATAGGTAACTCAGGAAAACCTCGTTCTCATCGCGGGATGACTATCAGCTACCTGTCCCCGTCGCGGTAACATTTGTTTAAAACATTGATCGGTTTTTTACCATATAATTTCTTTAATCCACGGTCGTACGTTTTTTTTTTAATGCCATCACAGCTAAAATTTAAAAAACAATAATAAAATATATACGGCATTGAATTCATTATTTGATATCTATATGAATTTTATCAGCCAATGATTCTAAAACTTATATTGTCACCTAATGTTTAATATATAGATTGTACAGGGAATTAACTAAATGTAATATAATGTAGTGATATCATGCTTCAGTAGCTCTCTTATGCTAATGTATATTACCTTGAGTATGAAATAAAACCAAGTAATATTGTGTGTGTAGCGAGGAGGGGGTTATTTTGCATCAAGCTCTAAGTTCACGGCTCATTCAACATCTCAAGTTATTTTCATAACGACCGCTTTAAAAAAAATCAACCGCACTACACCTGTTAGATATTTTTACACTATGATTGATAATTGATAGTCATAAGTAATTGGAACATATTTATTTGAATTGATATTTTGTTAACAAAACTGTTTAAAAAACATAAACAAAACCCGGCTTGTTTTAAATTCGCAATTTTGAAACGCTTAGTGTGTAAAAAAAAATTCAAATAATCATCAAAACCAACATAAATTTCCAGTATCTACACGTACGAGTATTGGTACATGTGTACATGTACAAGGTATAAAAAAAAACAACGATGACAGCGGAATCGTGCCCAGTTGAACAGAATTTTGGGGGATGCAACACCCTTGCACCCTTTTAAAACTTAATCTTCTAAATGTGTGAAATACAATGTCCCTGAGAATGTTAGCTGTCAAAACACGGGTGATCAGATATAAGGACGCGCACAAGTTCAGCAGTTGCTATATAAGTAGCATACACGTGAAAAAAAAATCTGAAGAAAAAGAACCATTATTAAAATATACATGTATGTGATAAACAATGTAATTTACTGATTTTTCCTTTCAAATCGGAACTCCCTATTTTTCTGTTAGTGTTAATTACAAATAACTGTTTCTAGACAAACAAATGTTTATGAACTTCAGAAGAAGGAGCTTTCAGATTTACTGTGCTCGGTTTACTGTCCTACTTTCCAGACTACTTAGAATTAAATTGTGATAAATTTTCACTCTCTCTCTCTGGACAGACAAATAGCTCTTCTTCTGCCTTAAAATCGACAACTTTAGGTTCTCCTTCAAATATACCGTCTTTCCTCGATTCCTAAAAATAGCTTCTTTAACAAAACGAATAAAGGTTTCGGAAAGTATCGTACTTTTTCATTAGATTTTATATACGATCCCGATAGTTTCCGAAGCTCCACGATAAACGATTTTCACGATAAACGGAAAACCTGATACACACAAAACACGATACACGATAGACCTGATAAACGCAAAACACGATAGAAAACGGAAAACCTGATACACGATAGGATAGGATACACGCACGATACGATAGGATACACGCACGATACGATAGGATACACGCACGATAGAGCACGATAGGAATGTCAAGAATAACGTTGTGGGTACTGTATCCTTACTAAATAGTGATGTTGTAATAAGAATTTATGTCATTTTGAAACAAGGTAGAATTCGTAAGTTCCATCCCAGAACATGAGTTAAGCAGCAGAAAATAGTCACATAGATCAATTTCCTTTGCCCCTACACTACATTTAAATGCCTTAAAATCATTTTTGCCAAATTGATGAGAATTCTACAGAACTTTCATGCAAAGTTTTATCATTGGCCCTTTATAAATGTAGTCAACAATAAGCTTGAAAGATGCTTAACTATATGAGGATTCATGCACATCATTCAGCCTTTCTGTTTTGCATTAATAGATTTTTAAGACCTCTCCCAACTTATAGTAAAACACGGTTATAGTGAATCTCCAGGTACAATGAAAAAGAGTTCGTTATAACCAAACTTCATTTTATCCAATAACATTTTCATTATTTTCTTATCATAAGGGAATAAATGTCACTTCACAATGAGCGTGGATTTGTTATAAATGGCTTTGTTATAAGCATGTTTTACTGTATAGCAATCTAACCATTTTAGCCCTTTTAATATTGTAACCCTGCACTGACTATACAGAGGTCTTTGTCACACCCTATTATAGAGCCTCGTAGAACACGAGATATCCCACCACTGACTAACCAGATTATTGTTTGCCACGCCCTTTAGTGCCTTGGAAAACATCAGATATTGTCCCCCTGACGTTGAAGATGGAGAACAATCATCCGTGTCAGGGTCATGGTTGCTCCCCCAATTGTGACCTGAAAGGTCAGATAAAATCAGAGAATTAATCTGATGGAGACAGCTTCATTTGTATTCCATATATTATCATAATTATACATGTACAGTCAAACCTTATTGTCTCGTACTCAATGGGACCGAGAAAAACTTGAAAAAGATTTGAGATATTGAGGGTTAAATATTTAAAGAATAATTGTTTGGAACTTCCAAACCCATGGTATTTGAGATATTGCTGTTTGAGATACTGAAGTTTAACTGTATATATTAAGAATTTGAGTGTCATTCATTATAATAAGAGGCCCATGGGCCACATCGCTCACCTGAGTCACCTTAGCCCATATTTAAAGATTTTCCCTATATATTTGCATGCAAGACTTCGATCTCTATTGTGGTCCCAACCTATCCCCAAGAGACATGATTTTTAAAAAACTTGAATCTGCACTATGTCAGGAAGCTTTCATTTAAATGTAAACTTTTCTGGCCCAGTGATTCTTCAGATGAAAATTTTTAATAATTTTCCCCTATATATTTGTATATAAAATGATGATCCCCTATTGTGGTCCCATCCTATCCCCGAGGGCCATGATTTTAATAACTTGAATCTGCACTATGTCAGGAAGATTTCATGTAAATGTAAACTTTCCTAGCCCAATGGTTCTTGAGAAAAAGATTTTTAAAGATTTTCCCTATAAATTTGGAAGTAAAAATAGATCCCCTATTGTGGCCACATCCTACACCCAGGGGCCATGATTTTAACAAACTTGAATCAGCACAATGTCAGGAACCTTTCATGTAAATTTGTAATTTCCTAGCCTTGTGGTTCTTGAGAAGAAGATTTTTAAAGATTTAAATTTCTCTAAATATTTGTATGCAAAACTTTGATCCCCTATTTTGAAATGACCCCACCTTATATTTGCATTTTTGTGATTATTTCCCCTTTGAAGGGAGCATGGCCCTTCATTTGAACAAACTTGAAAGCCCTCCACCCAAGGATGCTTTTTGCCAAATTTGATTGAAATCGGCCCAGTGGTACTGGAGAAGAAGTGGAAAATGTGAAAAGTTTACAGACAGACGACGGACAACATGCAATCAGGAAAGTTCACTTGAGCTTTCAGCTAAAAAAATATCCTTAAAGAATGAGAAATTCTAACTCACCGATTTCTGCAATGATCCGTTTGAATAGACATCAAATGGTAAAATGAAAAAAAAATGATATAAGTATTTAGTTCACTCAAATATTGCATGTACAACATGTGTACAGTACCCACAACGTTATTCTTGACATTCCTATCGTGCTCTATCATGCATGTATCCTATCGTATCGTGCGTGTATCCTATCATATCGTGTTTTGTGTTCATCAGGTTTTCCGTTTTCTATCGTGTTTTGCATTTATCAGGTCTATCCTGTATCGTGTTTTGCGTGTATCAGGTTTTCTGTTAATCGTGAAAATCATTTATCGTGTAGCTTCGGAAACTATCGGGATTGTATATCAAATCTAATGAAAAAGTACGATACTTTTCGAAAGCTTTATTCGTTTTGTTAAAGAAGCTATTTTTAGGAATCGAGAAAAGACAATATATTTGAAGGAGAACATAGAGCTGTCGATTTTAAGGCAGAAGAAGAGATATTTGTCTGTCCAGAGAGGGTGAAAATTTATCACAATTTCATTCTAAGTAATATGAAAAGTAGGCAGTGGTTTCCCGAGCAAACCGGGGACAGTAAATCTGAAAGCTCCTTCATGTACAGTTCATAAACATATGCTTGTCTAGAAACAATTATTTGTAATTAACACTAACAGAGAAATAGGAAGTTCCAATTTGAAAGGAAAAATCAGTAAAGTACGTTTTTTATTACATATATTTTAATAAAGGCTCGTTCTCTTCCGATTTATTCCCCACCTGTGTTCTATTTATATACCCACCATTGAACTTGTGCGCGTCTGTGTATCACCTGTGTTTTGACTGTAAACATTCTCTGGGAAATTGTATTTGACACATTTAGAAGATTAAGTTTTAAAAGGTTGCAAGGGTAGATACTGGAAATTAAGACCGGGTTTGATGATTATTTGTATTTTTTTTTACATACTAAACACAATTGTTTGAGCGTTTCAAAATTGTGAATTTAAAAAAGCTGTGGTTTTTTTTCTTTTCATAGTTTATTTATTTTTGTTATTAAGATATCAATTTAAATACATATGTTCCAATTGTTTATGAATATCAATCATCACTTATCGTGTAGAAATATCTAATGTATGAATATTTTGTGTAATGCAGTGGATCTTTTTTAAAGCAGTCATTATGAAAAAATTGTAATTGTTGAATGACCGGTGAACTTGGAGCTTGATGCAAAATAACCCCCTCCTGGGTACACATAAAATATTCCTTGGTTTATTTCACATTCAAGATAATAGACATTATAATTAGAGAGCTACTGAAGCATGATATCACAACATTATATTACATTTAATTAATTCACTGTATAATTTATATATTAAACATTATATAATTTTAGAATCATTGGCTGGGAAAATTCAAATAGATATCAAATAATGAATTAAATACCGTACACAGTTTAGTTTTCTGATTTTAGCTGTGACGTCATAAAAAATTGAAATAACATTTTTTTTTTTAAAATACGACAGTGTATTAAGAAATTATACGTTTTAGGTGTATAATGAATATTGAAATCCTTCAGTATTATTACCAACATAGTGTAATTATGTTGTCGGTATCAAAATTTCGTTCTGTCTAAATTGATTCTAAATTTACAACATTTCTATCAGGTTTTCCGTTTATCGTGAAGATCGTTTATCGTGTTTTGCGTTTATCAGGTCTATCGTGAAGATCGTTTATAAGGTTTTGCGTTTATCAGGTTTATCATGTATCATATCGTATCGTGCGTGTATCCTGTCCTATCGTGCGTGCATCGTGTTCTATCGTTTATCATATCAAGAATAACGTTGCAGGTACTGTATAATACAATAATTATGGATATCATGCATTTAAAACAATTGAAATAATTGAATATGTTTATAAATTCCTCATCAAACCTTTATTGCCAAACACATATTAGCACATTTCAATGAGTTTGATTTAGTCAAAAAAAAATGATGGGCACAACAAAGCGTGGGATACTACTGCTGTCAACAGGGTAGTGAGGGCACTGCATCACGAAACGTGAAGAGAAGGCCAGCTTATAGAAAGGAATGAGGGGGAAATTTTGTTGGATATAAGAAAGTCTGGTTATAATGAAGTGTGTTTTGTTAGCCCTGCAGGCTCACTATAACCATGTTTTACTGTATAGGTTTTCATAAGTTTGAATTCTCATTTGCACAAATAATTAATATACACTTTAAAGATTTAAAAAAGAAGATTTGATTATTATCTACTTTGTTTTCTTTTATCTGATAAATAGGTTTTCCAACAAAAGTTTACTATTTCAGTTGAAATTTAATCCTTTCCTTTGTATCTTTCTTTTTACTTCATTGAAAATGAAAAGTGAGATGCACAAAGAAGTAGCCTTTTTTAATTTTTATGCTTTTTTTTTGGTTATTGTGAATTTTGTAATATCACATAGCCATACAGAATAAAATACAGATGTATTGCAATACAAAAAATGATGGCAATTTTAATGAATACATGTACCCAGCCCTACTGTTCATGCTGTTAATTTTTCTGAATCAATAAACAAAAGCACGCCAAGTATGTGTGTGAAGTTACCATGGGCAACTGTTGACATGGAAACAACAGCTAACTGCCTGTTCCCTTGTGGGTCCATGAAAGTTGACACCCCAGTATTGAGCGCCTCTTTTTTCCAGGTGTCGGCATTAGAACACATTCCTCCCCAGTCAAATGGCCGGCTGGAGGCCACAAAGGCGAGACCAAGTTTGCCATCGAAAGCAGTGAAGGTAAGGAGGTGCATCAGACAGTACTGGCTGTTCTGGCTGTAGTAAGCCCTCCCAAAGTCCTACAGATAAAACATGCCTAATTTATGCCTGCATTACTAAAACTTGCAAGTTAGTCCAATGTTTCTATCAATCTAATTTTCATCCATTTCAGATCATATCTTTAAAAAGTTTTCATTGCCTGTGCCGGTTTTGAATAAATTCATCTGTCCAGTCATGTACCAACATTTGTCAATGAGAGATGCATGGGCAACAATGCCTACACATGTCGCTTCACTTTAAACAGATGTGAAATGGAAGTTTTGAACACTAATCAACTGTAGCGGTCAGCCGGGTTCGATCGCCGGTGGCCATTTAGCTCAGTTGGTAGAGCACCTGACTAGAGATTCAGGGGGCCCGGGGTTCGAATCCCGGTCTGGTCCATTGTATTTTCTCCCTTCCTGTTACGTTTGGTGCCATAGACCAGCCCCTGGAACTGACAGGTGAAAATGTCTGCCAGGGGATAAAGATCCTGGATTGATCGATGTCTTCAGGTGTGAAGACATTTAAGGAGGGAGGAATGTAGCGGTCAGCCGGGTTCAATCACCGGTGGCCATTTAGCTCAGTTTTATCTGTCAAAGTCCCTGAGTAACAGAGAAGATTTTTAAAGACTGCATCATTTTCTGAGGTTTTAACCCCACCCTTCAGGCCCCTGGTGTGCAGTGCCCATGAAAAACAATAATTTTTTTCCCCGTTTAGTACTCCAAAAATGTTCCATATCAAATTTGATGAAAAACTAGAAAAAGGGTCTGGCAATAGATCTGAAAATTGAAATGGGTCTTTCTCTGCCTAATCCAAATACTATGCACAATTTATGAAAATCTTCCTATGTAAACTTAAGTTATTGCATGCCATAGAAAGTAGACGCATGCAAAACATGATGGACAAACAGAGTGATTATCATAGGGCACCTGTCATATGGCTTGGCCCTAATAACCATCTAATCTTTATAAAGAAGTTAATCATGTTGAAATATAAATGACAACAATGACGAACAACCATCAATAGGTCACCCGAGTCACTCAGATATGAAATATTGAAAAACAGCATTTACGTGCTAATCCTATATGCTTTACATTTTTAAATCAGAAATGGAAGCTTAGATGGCTGTAGACTTGGTACAAAAACAGTGAATAACAACTGGTTCCTGATGATATATTGCACGTACATAAAGCAATGTTTCCATTGGCATTTGGCGATTTTTCATGTTGAATCCATTGTCTGAAGAACTCTCATGAACAATCAGCTGTACAAAATAGAATAGAATTATTAGCGTTAAAATTGTCTGCACATTTCGTTCAGTAATCAACTAGAACTGTTCTACTTGGATTGCTATATACCCCTCCCTCAATCAAGTGCAAACTGGAAATGGGGCAGAGATCAAGGGATTGGATAGCGAAAGATGTTTTATGCTTCTTTGACAATATTATGTATTGTTCATCTAAGTGAAACAGAATTCACTTATGACCCAGTGACCATTTTCAGACAGTCATGTTTGCTTGAAATTGTGATCCAAAAGTTGATAGGGGCCTTCCTCTTCACGCAGTGAGTCTAAGTGTGGAGTCTTTTAATTTCAGGTGAAAAGGGAAGTCTCTTGCGGCTCAGAAACCATTTTCCTTTTCTTTCCCATATTGACCTTTGACCATTTGACCTCAAAATGAATACGGATAATCCTCATCACATTGCAAGTATGTGTGTGAGGTATATAGTGACTTCAAAATATTAATGGAAAAATAAGAATAATTAATCATTTAAAACCTGCAATCCATGTACAGATGAACAGAGGGAGAGACAACTTGAATCCTCAAAATCAGTAGGGGTCATTTACTTAGGGCGAACCTGAGTACCTAGATTGATGTCTATCAAGCAAAAAGTTGCAAGATATTGAGTGGACAATATATTCCTATCCTCAGAGAGGATTGACCCTTGACCTTTGACCTCAAAATCAATAGGGGATCATCTACATGTACGTTTTGGGATGCAGTAGTGTATGACATGTCATACACTCAGTTCACGTGAGCTAAAAACATACGAAATCAAGACAACAGTTGTTTATAATCTTTTCTACTTACTAATCAAGATATAGAGCTCATGGCGGGTGTGATCGGTCGACAAGGGATGCTTACTCCTCCTAGGCATCTGATCCCACCTCTGGAATATCCAGGGGTCCGTGTTAATTTGCCCAACTCTCTATTTTGTATTGCTTATAGATCACTGTTTGTTATCTTCACCTTTCACTTTGATACAGTAAAACACAGTTACAGCGAACACGCTTTTAATGAATTCATGCTTACAGTAAAACACGGTTACAGCGCACAAGCTTAAAATGATTTCCATTCCCTGTAGTCTTAGAATATATTATGAACTTGTTGGAAATAAAAAATTCTGTTCATAATGAATCAAAATGTTTATCCCAAGCACTAAGCTATAACCATGCTCTGCTGTACTACCTTTTGGATTTAAGAAGATGACCTTTGACCTTTGACCCTGTGATTGCAACAAGATACCTACCCTGCTTATTTCTAGTCCTAGACCAGTGGTTTCTTTATCCCACCTTGTCGTCTTAAATATCTCATCCACCTGACTGATCATATTTATCTAGGTAAAAAATAACACAAATTTCAAAGAACAAGGTACAATTGTGTACATAAAAAGGCCCAAAAAATTTCACTGATTTAAATGTGTCTTGAATCAAGCTTGATATGTGTTTTGAATAAGTTAAATACATGCCAAGTATACTATCTCAACTTAAATCAAAGTTATTTCTAATTTTATAGCATTATTACGTCATGAATAAGAGTTTTTCCCGCCATTTTTTAAAAAGAGTTTGATAACTGTTAAACTTGATCCAGAGTATTGCTTAGGAAAAGGTGTGCCCATCCGTCGAGCAAAATGCAGTTAATATATATTGTGTATTAAGAGAAGACGTCAAATGTAATTGAATATGAATTTGCTCGACGCATGGGCTGTATGTTTTCTGAAAGGAAAACATCCTGAATTTATGAAATTTTTCATTGATTTTTGCATCTTTTGGCAATTTTATGCCAACTTCACGCTCCTGTCATACAACACAAAGCAATTTCAGATCAAATTAAACGTAGTTTTGATTTGCTTATATATTTCTTATTTGAATGCCAGATTTTGGCATACATGTCAACTTTAAAAAATCCACATGGGGGATTTTGCGTGTGACGACCTTTTTTCAAAGCTCAAAATTCACGACATTTTAGCATGAAAATAAATATTTGTCTTTTCAAATAAAATATCAATCAAATCATTGTAAATGTATCATATATTAACACAACATCAAATGTGTTTGACCATTAACTACATGTATATAAAAAAAAAACTTTGAAAGATATACATAAATATTTTATTAAAATCATTTATTCAGCAAAAAATCCTCTCCAACAACAAGTCACATACATATTATCAAATAATACTTAAGGTTGCATCCTTTTACACCATACAATAAACATTGGCTGATCTATATATCAAAATTTAAATTAAAGCACATGCATTTAGGTACGACTACAAAGGCGATCTTGCTTGTCTGTAAACATGGGCTTGCAGAGTCTGGTGGAACAATCTGCATTAATTGCAACCAAAAAAGGAGTGATCTGCCCTGCTATGAAGTTTGCGAACAAAACCTTTGCACCAATGACACCTGAAATAATTACCAGAAAAAAAACACATCAAAATATACGATTTTACTTGTTAAATATAAAATCAGTAGACTTGTGCGAATTACGCATCACAAAGTCTATTGAATACTACATTATATAGACTATATAATACATCGCTATAGACGGATAGATTTGGATAGCCTATATTAATTATTATAGTTGGAAAAAATATATATTTGACGTACCTTATTGCAAATTTTGGATGCTGTCAGCGAGAGGCAAAAATCGAGTATGTCCCATTGTTTGGTGGTGACACTATCATCGTTGTCATTCACGTTTGTGTAAAGGATATGTCAATTTGAAATCCGTCTTCCCGATTAATTACTATCAAAACATGCTTCGCACTGTCTAATAAACACCCCGACACAGGCAGACCAGGAAAATTACACCACCCCAACACCATGCGACACAGGTAAACAGCAATGGCTGACTATTGTCCCGATTTCTGATTGGCCAGTTCAGAAATGATGCGGGATTTCAAATTCCAGTTGGAAATAGGGGTTTGTTGTCGTAAAATGGGAGATATTTTTAGAAAATCGGGATTTCGGGGTATTTTTGCAATCCCGATCGAGATATCGGGATTAGCCTTTTCAGTTGCTTCAAATCGGGAGAATCCCGCACAAATCGGGGAAGTTGGCATGTATGTTTTGGGACCCCTGCTGAATTCATCTATTTTCTGGGCCAGATGACAGTAGAAACTGTACCTGCTTCTTTACCATCATGCAGACAACAAATGAAATAAATTATCATTAGAACTTAACAATGACTATATGAAACAAGTTTTGACTATGCACCATTACCAACTGATTGAGAGATTTTCTTGGTATTAAATACTGTGAAAACTGCCTTATCTTACAACCGGGAAATCCATTTCACTGATAACATGAAACATGAAATAACATCACTTTCATTCTCAATTTCAGGTTTTCATTGATTTTACTGACACACTGTGTATTTTGAGAAAAAATGGTCTCCCAGTGGTAACTTTGCATCCTGCTACAATATTATACATTTACTATTGCATGATATGAAGATCACCCAAGAGAAATCATATTCCCCACGGGGTGAATACATCTTAATATCTCCCAAACATTCATGCAATAAATTGTTTATCATACTGAAACAAAGCAAGACTACAAAAAAATGCACTTGAAATTGGCGTCCGCTCCTCTATACATTGTATGTAGCTGAGATCGCCCTCACGGTAACACCGCGCCGTCAACATATTGGAAGGTACAAACTACGAAATACAGTACTATGATAACCATTTCTTGTATTTCCTTTCTCCTTGAATGCTGATTTACTTGCTTGTGTTTGTATCAACTAAAATCAGGCAACTTAAAAAAATTTCATTTTTGTGCCTTACGAACTATGAAAGTAATGACTCTGACTTATTGTGACATCACAATAAACTTTATTATACCTCAGTATGAAAATTCTATGCAACGCGTAATCTGATTGGTCTAGACAGTCACGTGCCAGGGAAGACAAAACTTCATATCTCCCTCTCAAACATCATATTTCCCTATCATATTTCCCCTTGGGCAGCTTCGTGCATTTTCCATAAATTTAACGTCAAAGTAAACGAAATGTATTATGACGTCACAATAAGTTCGAGTCACTCTACTTTCATAGTTCGTAAGGCACAAAATATGCGGGTCTCTGATATATAGTTTTAAAATTGACTGATTTTGGTTGATATAAAAACATGCAAGTAAATCAGCATTCAAGGAGAATGGAAATACAAAAACTGGTTATCATATCACTGTGTTTCGCTGTTTGTACCTTCTATATATACGTTGACGGCGCGCTGTTACTGTTAGGGCGATCTCTCATGCAGCTACATACATGTACGATGTATAGATGAGTAAACTCCAATCAAATACAATTTTGTAGTCTTGCTTTGTTTCGGTATAATAAACAATTTATTGCATGAATGTTTGGGAGATATGAAGATTTATTCACCCAAGAAAAATCCTATTCCCCTCGGGTGTTGCCCTCGGGGAATATGATTTTTCTTGGGTGAATAAATCTTCATATCTCCCTCACTATCATGCAATAAATGTATAATGTTTACCTTGATGTAAAATTGATGGAAAATGCATGAGGCTACCGAAGAGGGTAAAATATGATGAGGATCGAGATATGAAGTTTTATCCTTCCTTGCACGTGACTGTCTAGACCAATCAGATAATATGTTGCATAGAATTTTCATACTAAAGGCATAATAAAACCACTTAGTAACAATGTACATGGCACTACAGAGAACATCAACCATCGATTGATATTTACACACCCACCATGTAATTCTGGGTGCTTGGAATGGAACCTCCACCAATTCCGTCGTGGAAGTAGTGATCAGCCACCAGTAAAATCCGACAAACATTCCGATTACCAAGACCAAGGCTTCGACGAAATCGATATGAGCTCACATTATCTGAATTTAATTTATAAAAAGTTGTTAAGTTCATGAGAAAGACATGTCCATGATATTAAATGATTTGGCTTCAGCATGAGCCTCCTAATCAGGTAATTCAAAACTGCATTTGCATTCACCTATCTGCTCCGCAAGTTTGTAGTTAAAGGACACATCGCATGTTTCTGAACTTTTTAATTTTTTCAGCAAAATTAATTCATTTCATGCCTAAAACTACTTTACATATGTTTTAAATGAAAGTTTGCATAGTTTTCGAGTTTGAAAGCAATGAAATTCAAATCTTGCGATATGCATATTTTCTTCGATATTTTACGCGCCATTATCTGTGATGTCATAATTATGCGACCTCAAGCGAGAAGATTTGTAAACAGTTATTAGCCATTTCATAAACAGAGTAGATTTAATTGACAAAAAAAAAAAAAACAATTATCACATTAACGGCTTGTAAATAACACTGCATTAGGGTGTTTTGTGCCGTTTAAGGGTGTACTTGCTGTCAGTAGAGAGGATTTAGACTGTGTTTTTTTCAATTTTCGAAGGAACAAGATGTGAATATTTTCTGTCAGCACAACGACTTTGACATAAAAAAACCAGTAGAACTTGTCCCTGTACTTTTTCAAACAAGGACTTGGACAAAGACGTAGATATACTGCGAGAAAATGGTTCTATCGAAGCTACGCACCGTTACATATAGGGCTACGGCATATGCTTTCCGTTCTGCTCTCAAATTCAATACACACTCGCACCAACTGACCTTCACTTTGTAACAACATATAGGCAGAACATTGCTAGCAGTGTCTCCCAACTGGTAGTTTTAAAAAAGAAATTTAAAGATAAAAGATAATTGAACTTCCAATTATAAATATAAAATATGATATTTTCCAACTTTGAATTGAATTATAATTAGGCCTAATCATCTAATGCTTTCATTTTTTTTAAGGAACGCGTACATAACAACAACAGCACGCCACACTCCCACTTCCTAAGTAACAACATGTAGATTAAAAAATTAATGATTAATAAAATTGCTTGAATAGAATAATTTAAAAGTATTGTGATTTTCACTATAAATTTGATCATTTTTATTTATTTATTTATTTCGAAATGCACCCGTGACAATAGGCCTAGTTGTCAATGATATGTAATCGTATCATAATTTAGGCCTATCTAACTTATCCAAAAATAAATTTAATAATAATTGCACTGTTTATTTTAGAAAAGCGACAATGCTAATTACAGTTGTTTAAAGAAATGTCTACCAAATAGTGTTTAGACAGCGATCTCATCTAAACATTATGTACTCGCAAATGCAGATTTCATACTCACTTTCCTCGCTTCCTTTGGGTCACTATTTGTATGCATTGGTGGCTAAAAGATATAAGACTCGGGAAATTTGTCAACATCCAAATAAATGTTATCCATGGTAAATAAATTAGGTCCCTAAAACCCGAGTTTTTAAAAATATCTAACACTACTTTTACAACAAGTTGATCGACGAAGGTCGCATATGATGTTACTGTACCACGTGACTACCTATCTAATTAACTAGGCTTTTTGAAATCGGGGCTTAGATTTAAGTCCGTATTGTGGCTAATTATCGCAATAATTCAGCGAACGAACTATTACAATTAATTTCTATAAGCATAAGGAAGACAAAATGCATATAATTCTGTATACTTTAAAAACACGAGACGTGTCCTTTAAACATTGAAAAACTGATACAGAGAAGCTCACCAAACAATATCTAAAACCTTACCTATCAGGTGATGCTTCATCTTAGAATAGTTCTCATGTCTCAAATGATGGCTTTCTTCACACTCTCTGAAAGAGAGAACCATCAACTGAAGATTGACCAAATTATCAAGATTGTAGCTCTAATGGTTTGGAGAAAGCAACACACACACACATGTTAAAAGAAAACTAAACACACATGTTGAAAGAAAATTACACACATGTTAAAAGAACACCACACACACGTTAAAAGAAAACCACACACACATGTTAAAAAAACCCCACACACATGTTAAAAGAACACCACACACACATGTTAAAAGAAAACCATACACACATGTTAAAAGAAAACTAAACACACATGTTGAAAGAAAATTACACACATGTTAAAAGAACACCACACACACGTTAAAAGAAAACTACACACATGTTAAAAGAAAACCACACACACATGTTAAAAAAAAACCACACACGTTAAAAGAACACCACACACACATGTTAAAAGAAAACCATACACACATGTTAAAAGAACACCACACACATGTTAAAAGAAAATTACACACATGTGTTAAAAGAAAACCACACACATGTTAAAAGAACATCACACACACATGTTAAAAGAAACTAAACACACATGTTAAAAGAAAACCACACACACATGTTAAAAGAAAACCATACACACATGTTAAAAGAACACCACACACACGTTAAAAGAAAACTACACACATGTTAAAAGAAACCCACACACACATGTTAAAAGAATACTAAACACACATGTTAAAAGAAAATTACACACATGTGTTAAAAGAAAACCACACACATGTTAAAAGAACACCACACACACGTTAAAAGAAAACTACACACATGTTAAAAGAACCACACACACATGTAAAAAGAAAACCACACACATGTTAAAAGAACACCACACACATGTTAAAAGAAAATTACACACATGTGTTAAAAGAAAACCACACACATGTTAAAAGAAAACCACACACACATGTTAAAAGAAACTAAACACACATGTTAAAAGAAAACCACACACATGTTAAAAGAAAACCATACACACATGTTAAAAGAAAACCATACACACACATGTTAAAAGAAAACCATACACACATGTTAAAAGAAAACCACACACACGTTAAAAGAAAACCATACACACGTTACAGTCCCTGAAACGTTCTTCTTTCCCACTTGAACGGTGAGCGAACTGTGAACGCACGGTGAGCGAACGGTGAACGAACGCAGAGCGAACGATAAACGAACGCAGAGTGAACGGTGAACGCAATTTGGTGAACGGTGAGCGAACGCAGAGCGCAAAGTGAACGGTGAACGAACGCTGAGCGCATGCTGAACGCAAAATGATCTATTTACTCGGAATGTTTCGGATTTTTCCCTGGGATTTTACTTACTTCATAATCAAGTAATAAAATACATGTACATGTATATTTCATCAATTGATAAAAAATTAATTAAACCGGAATCATGATACAGCATATTTTACAGTTCTGTATATATTCAATGTAATATTTTTTTTTTACAAGTATCGAGTATACATGTATATATTTCATGAAAATATCGCAAATTGTACATTGATACACGCAACAGTCATACACAAACAAAAGCAAATTTGGTATGTACATTGTGTATACCATTACATGTACAGATACATTTAATGCATGTGTATAATATATAAACAATGCATGTGAAAAGGAAAACACTATAGTCTACATGTGTAGTGACATCCAGAATTAACAGGTGTTCATGTATGGCTTCAAACTTTAAAAGTATCGTTTGGGATACCTGTAATTAACAAACACCCCTGAAAGAAGTCAAGATAGATGCAGTAAACAAACAATACGGACGGCATACCCTGTGTCAACACCTCAACACTCCTAACAGTATTAAATATTCCTACTAACATTTTGTGTCATTCATTTGTCGCAGCTACATCGACCAGAGGAAATAATCAGTACAAAACTTTCTATTTTTATTATTAATGTGACCATAGATTGCAGTTAGATCGTGCAATATTGTATATATTTGATGTAGATAAAACTGTTTATTATACTTAACTACCGGTAGAATGTTTAAAGGCTAATGCAGAAACGTACCAGATAAATAATTATATCTTTGCATCAAGGAAAAACGTTACAAAAGTTTCAAATTTGGCAAGAGTAGTAAATATCAGTTTATTGACAATGTCTTTCATAAATATAGGCGTAAAAATAGCCATATCAGTTTGACATTCTGACACGTACATACGGTACAATGTACATTATATAGCATCGTTTGTTTGTTTTTATTTTTCAAAGTAGGGGGGGGGGGGGGTGACCTGTTTAAAACTCTTGTCAAGCAATGCAAAATAATTATAATAATTTGTGCCCGAACTTGTTAATGCTAAATTGTGAACACAGGGGAAGAGGTTTTCATTGCCTGAAACTGCTTATTTTTTGTACTTGGGTTAAATTCATAATGACAAGCTCTTATATTCGTCTCTCATTTAGAATTGTTTTTAACAAAAGCTCAAATGAACCTTTCAGCATTCTCAGAAGATAATCCTGACATTTTGTACTTCAAAATTAAATTTCTGATATAGTAAGAAAGTATCCTTCCACTCTTACGCACACGTTCAATTTTCATTTTCGCTTTGCTATCAAGATTGGTCCTTTCACTTTGGTGTTCCGAATGACAATGAAAAGACTGAACGATGAACGAACGGTGAGCGCACACTGAACGCTTTACGAACGGTGAACGAACGGTGAGCGCACGCTGAACGCAAAACTGTGAACGGAGAGCGCACGGTGAACGCACGCTGAATGAACGGTGAACACACGCTGAACGAACGGTGAACGCACGGTGAGCGAACGGAAAAATGGTAAAGTAGAACGTTTCAGGAACAGTAAAAGAAAACCACACACACATGTTAAAAGAAAACCACACACATGTTAAAAGAAAACTACACACATGTTAAAAGAAAATTACACACATGTTCAAAGAAAACTACACACACGTTAAAAGAAATTAAACCACACACATGTTAAAAGAAAACCACACACACATGTTAAAAGAAAACTAAACACATCTTAAAAGAAAATTACACACATGTTAAAAGAAAACCACACACATGTTAAAAGAACACCACACACACATGTTAAAAGAAAACCATACACACATGTTAAAAGAAAATTACACACATGTTAAAAGAAAACCACACACATGTTAAAAGAACACCACACACACGTTAAAAGAAAACCATACACACATGTTAAAAGAAAACTAATCACATGTTAAAAGAAAACTACACACATGTTAAAAGAAAACCACACACATGTTAAAAGAACACCACACACACGTTAAAAGAAAACCATACACACATGTTAAAAGAAAACCACACACACATGTTAAAAGAAAACTAATCACATGTTAAAAGAAAACTACACACATGTTAAAAGAAAACTACACACATGTTAAAAGAAAACTACACACATGTTAAAAGAATACCACACACGTTAAAAGAAAACCACACACATGTTAAAAGAAAACTACACACATGTTAAAAGAAAACTACACACATGTTAAAAGAAAACCACACACATGTTAAAAGAAAACTACACACATGTTAAAAGAAAACTACACACATGTTAAAAGAAAACCATACACACATGTTAAAAGAATACCACACACGTTAAAAGAAAACCACACACACGTTAAAAGAAAACCACACACATGTTAAAAGAAAATTACACACATGTTAAAAGAAAACTACACACATGTCAAAAGAAAGCCATACATACATGTTAAAAGAAAACCACACACACATGTAAAAAAAAAAAAAAAAAAAAAAAACCAACCATACACACACATGAAAACCACACACACATGTTAAAAGAAAACCATACATACATGTTAAAAGAAAACCACACACACACATGTTAAAAGAAAACTACACACATTTAAAAAAAAAACCCATACACAGATGTTCAAAGAAAACCACACACATGTTAAAAGAACACCACACACACATGTTAAAAGAAAACTACTCACATGTTAAAAGAAAATTACACACGTTAAAAGAAAACCACACACACATGTTAAAAGAACACCACACACATGTTAAAAGAAAACCATACACACGTTAAAAGAACACCACACACATGTTAAAAGAAAACTACACACATGTTAAAAGAAAACCACACACGTTAAAAAAAGCTACAATGGTGGTATGTTAGTCTATAATAGTGGTATGTTTGTCTATAATAGTGGTATGTTTGTCTATAATAGTGGTATGTTAGTCTATAATAGTGGTATGTTTGTCTATAATAGTGGTATGTTAGTCTATAATAGTGGTATGTTAGTCTATAATAGTGGTATGTTAGTCTATAATAGTGGTATGTTTGTCTATAATAGTGGTATGTTTGTCTATAATAGTGGTATGTTTGTCTATAATAGTGGTATGTTAGTCTATAATAGTGGTATGTTTGTCTATAATAGTGGTATGTTTGTCTACAATACATGTAGTATTATTTGTGGCATTCGTTTAGTTGGAGTTGAAATGGCTGCACAGTAACACATTTTTTTAAATTTATACTCACATTGTGTGATTGCTGCACAGTAACACATTTTTTTTTATTTATACTCACATTGTGTGATTATTGGATTGATTCTTGACATCAGACTTCCTGTACACCATCATGTCTGTGGAATTTAAATACACATGACTGTGTCGCCATGCTGGCTACAAAGACAAAAATGTTCAAGTTACAAAGTAACAAGCTGTACTTGTGAAACACAAAAGCCCCCTTATAGCAGCAAAGTTGATAATGACCAAGATTAAAGTTTTTTAAAAGTTGGTCAGGCGGCCACAAAACCTAAAACTGGCATCCAATGAAAGGTCTTCTCACAAAGCCATTATGAAATTTTATATTCCACCTTTGTTGCAAAAAAAATTGAAAAACTAGTTAATTCAACAAAAAAATTTTTTCTCTCATGCATGTCCTTGACCTAATTCAAATGACCTTAAGCTAGGGTCACAACACAATCCCAATCATAATTGACCCTTTGCTGAGTATGGGTGTTTCTTGATTACAACACCCTTGACATTTAAATTAGATTCAAATTTTTCCCCCGGCAACATTGAACTTGATGATCTTAACCTTAGGTATAAGTTTCAAATCTACATCAGAATTATTTCCCAGGAATATGATGTGAATTAAAGAGACACTACAGCTCATTTTCCACATTTTAATAAAGTGTTTTTTAAAACACGTATTGATAAAATGATAAATATCATATCAATACTGACAATTTTGAACAATTGGATGCATCAATTTACTCTCAAATGCTCTTTGAAAATCGTCCGGAATTCAAAGGTTTCTTCATGCTGACTCGGACTATTGAATGCTTATTTACATCACATGGTTTTGAATGACAGCAAAGGTGTTGTGTAGGAAATTATTTAAATTCCCCTTCAAGGGGGTCCACACTCACCTTTCAAGTATAAGATTATTCCCTGCTCCTTATAATAAGTAATTATATAAATCATTGTTTCAACAGAAGCCCTTCCATGTTCCAATTGACCGATGTTTTTACAACTAACGTGTGTGTTCAGATAAAAATAGCACAAGTTTACTTTTAAAAAGCAGTGTCTTCGCAGCTAGTCCCAATGGCAGATTTATGGGGGGGGGGGGGGGGGGGGGGGGCAGGATCCCCCTCCCTCTCGCCACAAATTGTGAGTGAAAATCCAAATTTTGCACCCAGAAAGCCGATTACTTTGGCTAATATTAGACTTTCTCATCCCCCTTCGGAAATCTTAGCTAGATCCGCCACTGAGTTACAATCGTTTCTCCTAGCCCTTTGTTTTCCAACAGTCATACTGATCGCAAGTTCAATTTTATTTCACATATTAGTTTTATCTCATTTTATTTTTACCTCTTTTCTTACAGAATCTGTCAAAATTCTAGATCTATCTATCCACTACACTTCTCTCAATGGACGACATGCTGCACTGTTTACTGTCTGTGCGCATGCGTCTGAAGACCGAAAGGAGGAGACTCGATATTTTTTGTATAGGCCATCAAAAAGTATTAAATTTTACGTTAAAACGAGAATTTTTGACTTTAGATAAGTGTTATTTTCGCAATGTTCATACATTCAACAATGCAACAAAAATTGAAAAAGCGCTGGGAAAATTGTCATTTAATGATTTTTGCGCAAAATGAGCTGTAGTGTCTCTTTAAGTTTTATAATGCACTGTAAATACACTGTAGATCACTTTTAGTTCATGACTATTTCTGCAATCCTGTCTCATCAGATTTACTCACTTCTATATATTCTTTGCAGATATTCCATTTCTTCATCATGACATGTGACACAATATTTCATTACATTAAACTGTATAAAATCCTACTTTCCACATTAAAGTAAACTTGTGTAGTTTAACAAAACATGACATTCCCACAATAGAGAGTGATTTACAATAGCTACTGGCCATATCTGTATGACCTCCAAAGAAAGAACAGACAACTCTCAGTGGCCATTGTAATTTAGGGTGACTTCAGTTCGTACCCGACTTCGTAACTAGTTAGTAGAGTCAATATTCCAATGTTCTTTCTTACTCCCATGTATAATACTCCAGCCAATCACATCCATTGCTTAATAACTCACACATACTTACTGACAGTATCATTACCAAGACATATTGCTACCACACTAACCCTTGTAGAGGGTGCAAGGTTGAAATGTTGGGTCGAGTTCAAATGTCACAATACATCATATGAGAGTTGAAACTCTCTATGTTCAAATGCAACTCACGTAGCCCGAGTTAGAACCTGAGTACGAGATGAAGACACCTGTATTGTTTCCTTCATGAGCAGGCCATTGTCAAGTAAATCAGCAATCTGGATGCTGGTAAGAAAACTTCCCATTAACAGCTATTTAAATTGTGTCAAATACATGTGAGAAATCATTAAACTTTCACATAATTTTATCTGCATTCTGAAGCTTTCACTATCGATAAAAAATTCATTCAGAAATAACTTTTAGCATTTTGGTTTGAACATATCACTAAAATTTACAAAGGGATTGAGCACAAGTTCTTAAAAAACTTAGAATGCTTTCTTTTTTTGTGCATTCTTAATATTTTGAGAAAGCAGGATGAATGTGATTGAGTTCTGGAATAATTTGTATGATGTTTTACTCTATATACTGCACAGCAATTCAACCACAGCTACCGAGTGCATGTATAAAATTCACTCATCATTATTCTTCACAATCAATCTTTATATTACTCTATCATTTTATAAAAGGTGTCCAAAAACCTGGTACTTTTCATGGAAAATCATTCTCATTTCAACAAATCAATTTACAAATTCAACACACCTTCCTCCAAACATGACTCATTCATCTAACTATTATCATCTAATCAGGTTTGTCATTAGCCACTTGCCCACTCAACAATGCAAATAAATGATCAATGCTGTAGACACGGTCACCCACACAGCAAAGAAAGGTTTTCCCAGAACATTCTCATGTTTTGTAGAGATTTCATAATTCTACTCTTTTCATAAAACACTTCACTAAACAAGATCATGTTTGGAAAAAAATGTGACGATTTATCCACAAGAACTTGTAACATATAACATGTATTTTATATGTGGTGTACATGTAAAAGTCTAGCTCACTCAGAAAAATAGGACTTCAAAGGTGACGAGTGAAAAATAGGCATTCTACATCAACTTTATCTAAACAATTTTTGCATTATGCAAGGTGAAGATAACGAACAGTGATCAATCTCATAACTCCTACAAGCAATACAAAATAGATAGTTGGGCAAACACGGACCCCTGGACACACCAGAGGTGGGATCAGGTGCCTAGGAGGAGTAAGCATCCCCTGTTGACCGGTCACACAGTGAAAGCACAACTAGAAATGATTCATGGATCTGCCAGAATGAATAAGAGGTCCATGGGACAAATTGTTTTATACCTGTGTAGTTTTGTTTTCCCATGTAAAACATTTAATTCCAATCCCATTTATGGCAACAACCAGGTGGAACAAGGTGTGAACAAACTCAAGTAAATACTGGATATCAGTTTGACATATTGTAATTATTTTCTACTTCTAGTGATTTTCCACAGTAAATACTGGATATCAGTTTGACATATTGTAATTATTTTCTACTTCTAGTGATTTTCCACAGTAAATACTGGATATCAGTTTGACATATTGTAATTATTTTCTACTTCTAGTGATTTTCCACAGTAAATACTGGATATCAGTTTGACATATTGTAATTATTTTCTACTTCTAGTGATTTTCCACAGTAAATACTGGATATCAGTTTGACATATTGTAATTATTTTCTACTTCTAGTGATTTTCCACAGTAAATACTGGATATCAGTTTGACATATTGTAATTATTTTCTACTTCTAGTGATTTTCCACAGTAAATACTGGATATCAGTTTGACATATTGTAATTATTTTCTACTTCTAGTGATTTTCCACAGTAAATACTGGATATCAGTTTGACATATTGTAATTATTTTCTACTTCTAGTGATTTTCCACAGTAAATACTGGATATCAGTTTGACATATTGTAATTATTTTCTACTTCTAGTGATTTTCCACAGTAAATACTGGATATCAGTTTGACATATTGTAATTATTTTCTACTTCTAGTGATTTTCCACAGAATTTATCTATCCATTCCCATGGAAAATGTTAACCCCATATTGTGTCCTAGAATTATGGTGTCAGACCAGACTTTGATTTACACTAACATGATGATGCTACCATACTATACTAAGTAAGTCTACCTTTTTGTGGATATTGAAAAGTAGAATCTTTGAATATTCCTTCCTATGTAAATTTTAAACCCCATGTGTGGCCCTGCTTATAGTTCTTATAGTGTAAACAAACATGGACAGTTGGTATGTATGACTCTATCACAGTTATGCATTTTGACTACAGATAACTCCGTTTACCTGATCAAGATATAGGGCTCATGGCGGGTGTGACCGGTCAAGAGGGGATGATTACTCCTCCTAGGCACCTGATCCCACCTCTGGTATATAAAGAGGTTCGTGTTTGCCCAACTATCTATTTTGTATTGCTTATAGGAGTTATGAGATTGATCACTGTTCGTTATCTTCACCTTTCATGTAAGATTCTATGTTATGCATATCAAGGTTACCTAGACATTCAGTGGGCCTGTGGATCTACACCTCAACAATATTAGCAAATCAATTTATACGATATATATATAAACCCAGGAGATCTTTCCAATGAAGGTTTTCACTTAACTTTCTTACCCCCCCCCCCCCCTTAAAAAAACCCAAAAACACAAACAACTTGTAAATGTATACTACAGGAGAGGACATTTTAATTTGACAGAATGTATTCTGGCAATTCTTCACAAGAAAACTTAAAAAATTTCCCAATTAAACTTTTGAACCCCACCTTGACTCCTGGGACCAACATGGTATAAACACAACTAAATCTACATGTACGTATACACTTCCCGAGGATGTCTGAATTCTGATATCACGAACGTTTAACTGTATCTTTATGGTTCTTCAGAAGTTTTTAATTAATTTTCCTATCTATTTCAGTCTTCCTTGTAGGCCTGTACCCCGTTGTTCTGGGGATCATTATTTGAACAAACTTGAATCTGCATTACGTGGAGAATTAGCTCCATTGGAAGTTGTTTTCCTTTTCTGGTCCTGTGGTTCTTGAGAAGATTCTTCCTCTCTTGATAACAAAGCTACATGTGATGTATCAAATCAATCATGTGACCTATAGAGTGGCTACAAGCTTTCTCTATGAAGTCCCGCAGTGACCATGACCTTTTGACCTCAAATTCAATAGGGTTCTTCCTCTCTTAATAACAAAGCTATATATGAAATATCAAATCAATGAAGCAACAATGTGTTTTGTAGAGTGTTCTGTAGTGACCTTGACCTTTAGGTCCCAAAATCAATTGCTTCTTGCTCTTTTGATAACAAAGCTACCTTTAAAGTATTTAAAATTCAATCCAGCAAAGAATGTGGCTTGTAGAATATCTACAACCTTAGTGTTACACACACTCACAAATTTATCCACGCACAAACAGTCCCTTTACTTATATTATATTCCTAAAGCAATGAATTGTGAGGGTATGATAAAAAACAATTTAGAAGGCCCCTGAGGAAAATTATTGTGATTTACTAATCGAGTCACTGTCTATGAATGTACATGTACAATCACTATCATTAACCCAACTCCCCCCCCTCAAATCAACCAATTCTGAAAGTCCTGGCAAAAGTTTTAGATACAAAACTTATCATACGACTGTGTACTAACCATTCCTGAAAACTGGACGATTTTTGTTTTTGTTTTGGAATTTACTGTTCACAAACAGGAAACACTGCCGGTATCAAACATCATAGGTCTGACACGGCGCCAGAATCAGGATTAAATTCCCATCCCCGATCATCCAGGTCCCCGATCAGGATTAAATCCGGCCCCCAATCAGGATTAAATCCGGTCCCTGATCAGGATTAAATCTGGGTCCCTGATCAGGATTAAATCTGGGTCCCTGATCAGGATTAAATCCAGGCCCCCAATCAGGATTAAATCCGGGTTCCCCTGGTTGTGAAGCAAATGTATCAGTAGTAAGAACAGCCTCTTTACAGCCAGGGGCCAGGATCTGATACTGACACTGCGTAAATCCTAACACCCAATTGCCTATTATTAAACCCAATGCTGTATGAGATGTCGCTGGACAGATAAATACCGTAATGCATTAATATATCGGTGTATCTTTAGTCAGACAGTTGTCTAGTATAGAGAAGTTGCACTACATATCAAAATTATCTCTCCCCTTAGAATGGGCTTGTCCTTCATTTGAAAAAAAAAAACTTGAACTCCCTTCACTCAAATCTAAAAAAAATTTGACAAATTATGGAAAGTTTATTACAGTAACCACATGACAAACAATCAGACGACAGCAACAATTTGGATCAGAAAAGCTCACTGAGCTAAAACTTTACCTCTATAATGAATTCCTCTCCACCAGTAGAAATGTGAGCTAGAATACCACCGGGGTCTACAGACACTGTACAACTCGACCGGGGATCATCTATAAAGAAAAAAGTCAGTTAAAAATACCACCAGGGTCTACAGACACTGTACAACTCGATTGGAGATCATCTAAAAAAAAACAATTGCAGTCAAACCTTTTCACTAACTACAGAAAGTCTGTAAAATTTTAAAAGCAATTGTAACAGGAAGGGAGAAAATGCAACGGACCAGACCGGGATTCAAACCCGGGCCTCCTGAATCTCTAGTCAGGTGCTCTACCAACTGGGCCATCTGGCCACCGGCGATTGAACCCAGCTGACTGCTACATTCCTCCTTCCTTAAATGTCTTCACACCTGAAGACATCAACCCAGGCTCTTAATCCTCTGGCAGGCATTTTCACCTGTCAGTTCCAGGGCCTGGTCATGGCACCAAATGTAACAGGAAGGGAGGAAATGCAACGGACCAGACCGGGATTTGAACCCAGGCTCCTGAATCTCTAGTCAGGTGCTCTACAAACTGAGCTATCTGGCCACCGGTGATCGAACCCAGCTGACCGCTACACAATAAAGTTGTAATCTAAACAGTGTACTTTGAATAAGAATTAGATAAATGCCCAAGGGCTATAACTCTACCAAAAGTAAGTATTTGTAATGATGTGCATATTTTCATGATACATGTATATTCCAAATTTCAAATCAAAATTTCTGATGATGAGAGGTCACGGAATTGTTTGAAAGTTTCCAAAGTCCAAGTGGCTCAATCAACTCTTCCAAAAATTATTCAGCCAAAGCCAAATGCAGACTGTATATTTTCAGGGCATATCTATATTCCAAACTTCAATTCAGAAAGTCCAATGCATGTTTGAGAATAATGAGCAGAAATTGACTTGTTTAAATTTCCTAAGTCCAAGGGGCATAACTCTGCCAAAAACTATCTGACCAGAATCATGTAGAAAGTGGACCTTCATATTCTAATAATATATCTATATCTTAAATTTTAATTCTAAACATCCATATATGACTAAGATAACAAGAGGTACTGTGAGCAATGCTCACTAAGAATACCCCCCGCTTACCCCATTCTCCCAAAGGGTGTTGGTAATAGGTATAAACTACCTCTTTTCTGAGTGTAAAAAACAAATGGCATGACAAACCGAACCATATTGCTACTTCGATGTCCAGTGTGCTTGACCTTTGACCTTTTGACCCCAAAATCGATAGGGAACATCTTCATCCCATGGGTAGTCCATATATATGATATGGTGTCAGTAGGTGGAAAGGATAATGCTTTAGAGCCCGGAAACCATTGCGTCTACAGACGGATGGACAGACAGACGGACAACCCAATTCCAGTATACCCCTCCCACAACTTGTTGCGGGGGGTATAATGAGTGGAAACTATGAATTGTTTGAAAAAGTCTAAAGTTCATATCTATCTCTGCCAAATATCTTTTGACCTGAACCAAATACAAACTGGACCTGTGTATTCTTGTAAAGTATCTATAGCCTGAATTTCAATTCAAAATATCCACAGAAGACTGAGATAATGGGTGAAAATTATACATTGTTTGAAATGTTCTAAATTCAAGAGGCATAACTCTGTCAAAAATTGTTCCACAAGAACCAAATAGGAAGTTCACCTGGATATTCCCATTATACATCTGTATAACAAACTGTAATTGAATGTGTGAATCTGTCGCAGAGATAATGAAACTGAATTAAGATGGAAGGATAGAAGGGTGGAAAAGACAATTTTATACTCTCATGGCGGGGGCATAAAAAGTGAATGTGAAACTGAAAAATCTGTCTCCGAAACATCAGAGGAATTATCATCCTCAACACAGAATACTTTTGCTTTATACACCCTTTCCCACCGATGTATTTTCTTGTTCCTAGACAGTAACAATTTTGTGGAGTGATAATTTTGGGGTATTGTAGTGAATAACCTTTTTGATTCTCACAAATGCAACTCATGTTCAATCTCCACATTGACAATTAGTGTCAAACTATAGCTATTTGGGGGGTGGGGAGGGGATGGGTGCTAATGTTTACCTATTTGGCAATATTTTCCAATCACCAACATAATTATCGCCAAATATTATCCCCTTTAAATTAACACCATGATAGTAGATATTAATTCAATTTACAATATATACTTATGCTTATGTCTTCAGGGCATTGGCAAGGTGCGTCATCCTAGAGGAAAAACATTTAGATCATACGCGTTCTTCATTTACAATCGCCATTTCCTGTTGACTGTCAATGCCCATCCGGTATTTTTCACTTGTTGCCTGTCAATGCCACTTACGTGTTTTTCAAATATGATATACAGGGATTTATCTAGATTCTTTTTACTACCAGCAAAGGGTACCTTTCCCCCTTTCAAAACAAATTAATATTTTCCCTTCCACAGGTAGAAATTCCCTCAATTGTAGAAACTACACAAAATTGTATGAGAATTTTAACAAAAATCATTTTTATATAGTACATGTATAGTCATTTTCTATAATTGGCAAAGTCTTACAATATAGATAATAATGAGTAATCAATCAATTTATTTGCCTGTTTTAATATATTATAATCTGAGGATGTCCTCACCTTTCTTCCTCCCAAAATTCCCCTTAAATATGAAATGGGTAGTAACATTTAAAAGCAGGATAAAACCCTGATATATATTTCACTTCCTGTTGACTGCCATGCTCCTCAGACAATTACTTTAAAAATCAATAGCAGTTAACTTAATGCTTCCTTGTTAAGCAGATTAACAATGTAGAAAGTGAAAACTGTATTCCTTAAATATCAACAGGTGCTTGTTAAATGGAGTACCCATAAAAGAAGAAACCAACGATAATGCTGTATTTTGATGACAAGGCTTCATACAAAAACAGTAATTGCATAGTTGTTTTGCATAATTTATAATTTACACATACATATACAGTCAAACCTGTATTAAGAGACCTTCCAACGGAGAATGGAAAAAAGGTCACATATGACAGGTGGTCTCTTAATACAGGTTGCCTATTTTCCGCAGTTAATAGATAAAATATCGTAAATAATTTGTACAATGGAGAAAATGACTACATGCATTTGGAATTTATCATTAAGAATATCAAGTACGGTTTTAATAGTTGTAAAAGAAAATTAATAATACACTGTAGTTAAAAATCTAGAATATGATGTGCTGTATCATAATTTTTATTCATCAAAAATTACATTTAATCTATTTAAGAATGATAAACTTTACATGCATTTCATATTACACATTTACATGAGATTTAAAAATTATTTATGAACTGCATGTAAATTTTCTAAAACTTATAAACACTTTGTTGTAAAGGGTATTTATGTATAGCCTACTTGTACAGTGTAACTAAAAAATGCAATGCTTGTGGTAAGAAAGCAAATGGTGAAGTGTTGCGTCTCCTTTTGTACAATACATGCTGGAAAAATGTTATTCAATTTGAGAAACATTAAATAAATCACAATATCCATTGTACATACACAGCAAATCTTTTAAGCTTAGAACTAATGCAGGCAATTTTCTTGAACTCGGACGTGTCAAATACTCGGGACATGTCGAAGTGAGCCGCTAGTTCCGGTCATTATTCTGGAAACCTCAAATATCTCATGCAGGAAAAACTGCCAATACTCCGTTTAAAATTTCAGTCCTAAGCACAATATTTACCTGATTTATATCACAATGGGGCAAATTTTTACTCTGTTGAACATAATGGTATAACAAGTGGTAGATTTTCATTTCCGATCTAGCCTACCCGGCGCTTCTTAAAGTTTGTCGAAACTCACACCTTCAAATACACCGGCCTTGATTTTGTTAAATAAACATCAACTCGGGTTTTATTAATTAACCACACACGACACTGCATGTTGACAGCTTAGGTATAATAATTTATTCAGAGGGCTGACTAAACAAGATCATCGCCAAACTGTGCGTACCAAAACGAAAGTGTTGGGGGCGATAATTCCCAGAATAGTCGTGCGTTTGAAAACGAAAGTGTTAGGGGCGATAATTCCCAGAAGAGTCGACTCAACCGAAATCGAAAGTAGTAATCACGTTGTAATCGAAAAATGTACAGTCGTTAAATAGAGGTAAAATTTCGTGAAAATACACGAAAAGGTTGTAAAAATCATGGTTGTTGGTCGCGTCAGACAGGTGGTCGTTTAATACAGGTACAATATATAGAGTAACGTCTTGGGGGGAACTTTTTATGGTCACATACGACAGTGAGTCGCTTAATACAGTGGGTCGCTATGGCAGTTTTGACTGTAAAGCTTTTAAATGAAATGCTATCTTAAATTCAAATGACTTGCCATATTCATAATTAGAATTGTCAAATTTTTCAATCCCCCCCCCCCAAAAAAAATATACAATATACATGTATCATAAAAGAGTACAGTGAATGTATGGCAGCACTTAACATATCCACTCCCAGCTTAATATGTCTGTATTACCTGTGTTGTACTTATCTGTCTGTGTTACCTGTGTTGTACTTATCTGTCTGTGTTACCTGTGTTGTACTTATCTGTCTGTGTTACCTGTGTTGTACTTATCTGTCTGTGTTACCTGTGTTGTACTTATCTGTCTGTATCACCTGTGTTGTACTTATCTGTATTACCTGTGTTGTACTTATCTGTCTGTGTTACCTGTGTTGTACTTATCTGTCTGTGTTACCTGTGTTGTACTTATCTGTCTGTGTTACCTGTGTTGTACTTATCTGTCTGTATTACCTGTGTTGTACTTATCTGCCTGTGTTACCTGTGTTGTACTTATCTGTCTGTATTACCTGTGTTGTACTTATCTGTCTGTGTTACCTGTGTTGTACTTATCTGTCTGTGTTACCTGTGTTGTACTTATCTGTCTGTGTTACCTGTGTTATACTTATCTGTCTGTATTACCTGTGTTGTACTTATCTGTCTGTGTTACCTGTGTTGTACTTATCTGTGTTACCTGTGTTGTACTTATCTGTCTGTGTTACCTGTGTTGTACTTATCTGTCTGTTACCTGTGTTGTACTTATCTGTGTTACCTGTGTTGTACTTATCTGTCTGTGTTACCTGTGTTGTACTTATCTGTCTGTTACCTGTGTTGTACTTATCTGTCTGTGTTACCTGTGTTGTACTTATCTGTCTGTGTTACCTGTGTTGTACTTATCTGTCTGTATTACCTGTGTTGTACTTATCTGCCTGTGTTACCTGTGTTGTACTTATCTGTGTTACCTGCCTAGTATTTACCTATCTACCTGCTTGGTACTTACCTGTCAGAGTGCCCCTGTGTAGTATTTACAATGTACCTGTCTGCCTGCTTGGTACTTACCTGTCAGTGTACCTGTGTAGTATTTACAATGTACCTGTCTGCCTGCTTGGTACTTACCTGTCAGTGTACCTGTGTAGTATTTACAATGTACCTGTCTGCCTGCTTGGTACTTACCTGTCAGTGTACCTGTGAAGTATTTACAATATACCTGTCTGCCTACTTGGTACTTACCTGTCAGTGTACCTGTGTAATATTTACAATGTACCTGTCTGCCTGCTTGGTACTTACCTGTCAGTGTACCTGTGTAGTAGTGTGTGTGCTGTAGCAAGCTCTTCCTCTCCGATCCTTTTCTATCCACAATCACAGTCTCCAGTGATGGAGTGACCACACTGGATTTTCTCAGCTCAATATCAAAATTCCTGTGTGAGGAAAAAACACGTTGAATCTTGATAAATATGGAACGGCTATTTTTATGGCTGGAGATTCTGACAGAAATGATCTTCCCAGGTCTCATGCTTCTTTCTCCACAAGTTATCTTTCTAAACTGGAAATAGCCAGAAGTCACAAATTGCCAAATCTGGGCTGTGAAGGGGGTGGTTCGGATTTCCATACCAAGTGTCCATCACAACCTGACTCTTATGGTTAGGCGCATTGTCCTGGTGCAGAATCAAGTCTGGGCACTTTCTATTTATGACTTTCATCAAACCTGATTTGATAACATACTCATAGTAGTTTCCAGTATTAACTGAAGTTTTTTTGGGGGGATGGGGGGGGGACCATGTGATTAAGAATAATTCTGTTGATGTCACAGGAAACAATTAGCATAACCTTCCCCATAGACTTCGTTACACATGCTTTCAATGGAGATGAAGAGGAAGGATGCTTCCAAATTGACCTTTGTTGTTTATTTTCTGGTTCATAGAAATGTACACATGTTTCGTCACATGCTATATAATTCTATTCATGAACAAATTTCTTTTGCATATCTATTGACCTAAGACTGGCAAACATTTACCCGTATACTCATTTACTCCAGCAGAACACGAGGAACCCACCTTGTACAAACTCGCCGCATTCCAAACTTACTGGTTTTTATGCTAAATCAAAAAGTCATTTACATAAGTATATGTAATGGCTTTGAATACATTGAAAAAGTATTGGGTTTTCCCCATACAAAACACTGATGATGTAACTAAAAGTAAGTTGGTGTTGTAACATACTTTGATGGGCTAAAAAGAAGATCGAAGATAGTTCTATGTAAAAACAAGATGTGTTTGTAAAACACAAATGCCCCCGATAATGGCCAATTCCACAGATGGCCAAGGTCACAAGGACAAACATCTTGGTACCAGTAAAAAGAACTTGTCACAAGAAATGCTCTTGTGCAATATGAATTAAAGCTCTAATATTTACCATTTAGAAGTTATGACCAGTGTCAAATTTTTAAAAAGTAGGTCAAATGTCAAGGTCAAAAGGTTTAGTACTCATGGAAAGGTCTTGTCACAAGGAATATTCATGTAAAATACCAAAGCTTTAACTTACTGTTCAAAAGTTATTATCAAGGTTAAAGTTTCAGACAGAGTGACAGACAGGACAAAATCAATATGCCCTCCGATCTTCAATCTCGGGGGCATAAAAATGGTTAATATAAGTCTTATAATCAAATTCTATACTTACCTCTGAAATGCTTTAAACTGCATAAAATGGTAACTGTCTAGAATTGATAGTCTGATATCTTTTTGTCCCACCAACAAAATGTCATCCAGTCTTAGGACTTCATAACGATGCAATTTGTTCTGTACATCACCTATTGAATTTAAGTTTTAACTTTGTAAATGATATCATACTTTATACTTTACATGGGATGTGAATTTCACAAAAGTATGCAAAACACAGTTTTACACAAATATCACAAGCAACTGTATAGCTGGGGTTCACATTTACCATTAAAGAGTACTCTATATCAATGAATATCAATGGAAACTTAACAGTTTCCTTCATAGTATGAAGTATCATAGTTAGAATAATCTGTGTCTCGGGACAGGCCCTCACCATGTACGTAGGAGATTATCACTTTAACGATAGAACATTCTATCTAGAAGTACATGTATTCCATATAATGATCACAATACCTGGTACATGTGGTAAATTTAACATCTAAAAGTCCTGTTTATGCCTAAATCCACATATTACAAGTCAACACAAAACAAGAGGCCCATGGGCCACAATGCTTGCCTGAGTCACCTTGGCCTGCTGTTCTCCATCCGAAGATTTTTAAAAGATCTTTACCGCTTTTAACCCCATAACAAATTTTGGTCACATACCACGACTCCAAACTAGCCCAATATATAGAGAGGATCTATTAATTCTTTAACATTCCTTTGTAACTCCCCTGTCCCGGGTTTAAATCACAACTCTGATTATGTCAGCCTGCTTTTTCTCTTAACTGGTCCCTATTGTGACAGCTTCTCCCAATACCAGTTAACATAAACCCGGGACAGGGGACATGTTGAAAATGGATTAAAAGCAACTAAATGTTGATTTCCTTGTGACGGTTTTGTGCATTACTGTTAAATGTTTGAAAACAAATTGTCTATTGCATAAATCCAGGCACATCTGAGTCGAAAGGTCGGTCAAAGCATAAACCGTCACCGACTCTGGCATTTACACGTTTTCCAGAATCTTGTGAAGAGAAGTCGATGAAGGCTATGCCTCTTGACTTCTCTAAAAAGAATAACTTTTTTAAATGTAGCGGTTTTTATTGTTCAGTCTCAAATGTAAAACTTTATAGACAAGGTAATTGCTAAATATGCCCCCCACCCCACCCCAAACATCAACCAATAAAAAAAATAAAATTACACACTGAACTCTTTAAAAAAAACTTGAGAAAAAAAAAAAAAAAAAAGATTCTAAAGCCAATATGTGCTTTGAATAACGAAATAAATTCAACCCATCAATGGCATCATAGGAAGGAGATATTTGTTTGGTCTGGAAGAATGTCTGACATTAATTTTCAAGGGATGCCATTTGATATTTAAGATATAATTACCCTCTACATCTAGGATTATGATAATCCACATCATTATTTGGAAAACAGTTGGAGTTGAGACGATCTTCATCATACATCTTCGATGAAGCGTCAAACTGAAAGTAGAAATTTATTTTAGATGTCGCATCACGATCCCGATCTATCCCGTTAGCCTGGTACCCGAGGCCTTCCGATGTTCAAAGAACGAAGGCCAGGCATCGGATGTCGAATGGATTCTTCCACTGATCAAAATCCAATATGGCGGACTCAATGGTAAGTAATGGGAATGTACGTAAATGAGCGTATCATGGCTTAATTAGCTGTGTCACTTTCGATTTTATGTCATTAATTGCCAGAGACAGACCTTAGGAAATGTATAATACTTGGTTTTCCATGTGACACGCTTGTTTGATATAGTCTTATCTCTTTGTTTTCAAGTAAGTAGGTGATTCATCAACTCGCATATTTTTCACGTGTGTTAAATTAAATCTAACCGTGTCACTTCGTATTTTGTACTATTGATGGGTTGTATTGGGTTGCTGGCGAAGATACATACTGAGTTTTATAGATGACACGCGCCAGTTTTCTTATTTTAAACCGACAATTTCAGATCGAATTTCCTCGACTCATTTTTGGATAATTTTTTATTACATATAGATCTAATGACGTGCTTTACTTTGATAAGACTATAGGCTATAGCTGAAGTTTATATGATGACTTTCTTGTGCGATGATAGGGGTGTTTTAAGCTTTTATTGGACTTATAGTGTACAATTTTACAGATTCTCAAGATTATGTATATTAATCGTTTTAATTTCAGATGAATTTCCATACATAAGAAGAAACACATGATAGTAGATGAAAAAACACCCTCATACATAATGCTTCATGAATATGCAAAACCATGCCAACAGGTATAATAAGATATATATATTGCTTGTGTAGCAGTTAAGGCTATTTATGCATTTTATAATTCAGTAACATGGTGTCTGACAATGTAATTATTTAATTCTTATGTTGACCTGCCAACTTTATGCTTGATCCAATAGGCTTGATTTAAAGTTTCTGTTGTTACTTTGGTTTACTTTGAATATTCTTCAGATTTCAGCAGGGGTCACTAACAATTTCATTGTCAACAGTTACTATTCCTCACTGATTCACTGTCCTGTTTGTCTAAAATTATATTTGTGTGTAGGTCCACAATTTTTATATATTGCCAAAAGTTATACATTGAGGTATTCTATTTTTGCGTTAGCATTATATTTTGCATTTGTTTGTAACTCAAATTCTTTATCTTCTTTATGAGAGAACTGAGTTCATACACTTAAATTTAAAAATCTTAGGCTGTAGTAGCCAGGAATTCTGTATCACAACAAAAACAAATTTTACATAATGTGAAGTACACAATATGGCACTATAGTAACATTTCATTGTTATGCTTTTGCACAAACTCATTGTACTGCTTGGATTTGATAATAAAATCACACCTGCTAAAGCTTCAAGAAAAAATGTAGAAAATCACAATCTGGAGAAACCCAAGACATTCATCCCCCAATACAGAGTTTTGCATTTATGTTTCTCTCACTGTATTGCAAATTTCAAGATAGTTTTCAATACATTAAATTTGTGGTACTTGTGTACCAAATTAATGACTCTTAATATAGTTTTGTGGAAAAGGGAAAAGAAAGATAACCAGATTGATCTCTTTATTTCACCGTGTAGTCTACAGACTCCAGATGGAAAAAGACAGAGAAAGAAATTCTAAAGGGGTATTCAAGGACCCATCCTCCTCCACACTAATTCATATTGGAAGGAATTAACATCCAACTTGAATGAAGAATTACAGACTTCCAGAACAGGTTAACAACAAAATCAATTTGTTACAGTCTGTTATTTCAAGTTTCCCACCTCTTACAGCAATAACAAAAACAATTATTTCTGGCATCTAAAGGTGTGAGAAGTTTATCATATTCTAAAATATGTTCTATTTGTTTGTGGAAGAAATTCAATCCCAAATTGATTATATTAGATACTGACAATTTCTGTATTGATAAAACACAATAGTGAAAAGTGCATGATTTTTTTGTATGGAATGAACTGACCTGCCTTGTTTTATTTCATGTGCATCATGCAGACCCTTTAAAAAAGGAGAAGCCAGATCTTCAGAAGACTTCCTTGAAAATGAGAATTTTTTGAGTGGAAGTGAAGAATATGGGATGCATACAAGCAGACATCAGCATTCCCTCCCTCTTGTTTGTGTAAGTAAAACCTTCATGAATATAAAACTTTAGATGAAAAGGGAAATATATTGACATTCAAAATTCACAGTTGGTTGTTCATCTTCTGCAAAAATTACAGACTTGTTTCATTATTTATCTATGATAAAATACATGTAACGACATAATTAATATTTATGATATATGTGCATTGTGTATTACTACTATTCCTGATCCATATCAATGCAAATCTTTTGTGATATTGTTTTTAATTTTTAGATCAGAGGTGAGCTTTTTGAGAAAGACTTATGGAGGAAGTTTGAGAGTGTCAGTTCTCAGATCAAGAAGTTAGCTAACAGTAGGAGGAGTAGTAATTCATTCCACTGTATGGTCAGAGAAATATATGACATAAAAGACCCGAAAAAGGAGATTTGGCATTGTTTCATGTGGAAATTGGAGAATCTTTGAAATGGATACATGCAACACATACATGTTTCAGTTACTTGGGGATAAAACTTATGAGGAATTTTGCTAACTTTCAGATGGGAATGTGTTGCACAAGAAATGCTTGATCACAACCTTCTTTTATTAGAAACCTTTTCAATACAAATAATTATTTTAAATGAAATTTAGCTATTTCATTAGACTAGTAAACATGTTTTCTGTGCAAGTGTGTGTCTTTGACATTAAATGCTATGATATATTGAAGTATTTTTAAACAATGGAAGATCTCTACTAGTTCTTTCAAAGGAAAGCCAACAACAGGAATCGAACCTGTTCCTCCATCGTACAGATACGAAAGTGTGCACCAGTACACCATGTTGACATATATTAAGAACTAGTAGCCTTGGAGAGTACATATTGTATTATTCTTGTACAGTTGATACTGGTTGGTGTGATATATATATATGTATATATATAATATACATACAGCTTAGTATATATAATGCATGCCTCATGTTTGCTAGTCGTCAATAAAGCATTTGAATTGAATATATTCTTTGTTCATGAAGAAAGTCTAATATTCTGAAATTTAGATAAATCTAGCATTTCTGTATGTGAAATACCTTTAAATCTAGCTGAGAGAAATTTCTTTGTAACCCAGTGTTTATCTGGGTCCGAATAGGTCCTCTGCACCTGATTGCATATTATGAGAAAAGAGTTAACATAGAGTGATCATTGAATAAGATTGATAACTGAAATATTGTGGCACAATTAAGAACAGTCTGATCCTCACTGCTCAAAAGGCCAAAGTACCAAGTATAGGTCTAAATACAGGCAATTGATGGTGACCCTTGAATATGGATGAATTTTAAACAATAGAGAATCAAACAATGATTGTAACTGACATATATATGATGTACATTAAAATATATTAAGAACTGAACTAGCATAAGATCACAACATAAAAGGGCCTGAAAATCGTTGGATGGAAGTTCTTGGGTCCATATGAGTGAAATATTCTCGAGAGGGACGTTAAACAATATACAACTATACAGGCATTCGATCTTGAGGTCAAAACTAATTTCCACATTGTGTTTACATAATTAGTGCATGTAGGTTTAACTTGTATCTTTCTAGAATAAAATGTTATCTTGCTTAATATCAATTATTTACAAACTGCAAGGGTGGCTCATAAACAGCTAGCAGTTGCAATAATATTTATACTGCTTAACAAGGATAACCAGTCAAAATGAGTCGAGGAAATTCGATCTGAAATTGTCGGTTTAAAATAAGAAAACTGGCGCGTGTCATCTATAAAACTCAGTATGTATCTTCGCCAGCAACCCAATACAACCCATCAATAGTACAAAATACGAAGTGACACGGTTAGATTTAATTTAACACACGTGAAAAATATGCGAGTTGATGAATCACCTACTTACTTGAAAACAAAGGGATAAGACTATATCAAACAAGCGTGTCACATGGAAAACCAAGTATTATACATTTCCTAAGGTCTGTCTCTGGCAATTAATGACATAAAATCGAAAGTGACACAGCTAATTAAGCCATGATACGCTCATTTACGTACATTCCCATTACTTACCATTGAGTCCGCCATATTGGATTTTGATCAGTGGAAGAATCCATTCGACATCCGATGCCTGGCCTTCGTTCTTTGAACATCGGAAGGCCTCGGGTACCAGGCTATCTATCCCGTATACTCTCTGTATACTTCCGCTTCTACTTGATGGCTTTAACTTGTTGAAGATTGTATCGCTTAGGGGCAGCGATTGCAAGATAAAAACAAATGATTTGTGAGTTAAATTTATTTACACTGTGAGACAAGTCCAGTTCCTTCTATTGCATGGGAAGAAAGAATTAATAATGGCAATAATTCAATCAATGCGCCATTGAATTGGCTATCGGCCTGGATAACGCAGTATAGGTCACCTATGTACATGTAAGTAGGCCTAATGCAATGATCGCATGCAGGTCCGAGTCCCGGTCCAGCCTAGTTTCTGTGGAAACGAGGGGATTATTTATATTCGGTCTTTAAAGACCGAATATAAATAATCCCCTCGTTTCCACAGAAACTAGGTCCAACCATATTTTTTCTTCTTTCCTGTCAGTGTCTTACATATGATACCTTTAACAGGTTGGGAACACTTCCCCTATAGCGAGATAATCTCGCTAAAACGCGATTATCCCTCTCTAGCGAGAATAAAAATATCGCGTACAACAGAGAAAAACTCCCGCGGAGTACATCTTTTGATGTTTATAGTATAGTAGATATATATATTTTTTAACAATTAAGCTGGGGAGCGCCTATGATCTTTTCGTGATTCACGTGAAAAGAAGAAAAAGTGCTAAAATGTTTGATACTTCGGCAAATATACGAATCAAAACAAACACTCACGATGTGCATTAGACTGCTTCCCTCTTACGCAGCAACTTTGATATGCAATTTCATTACTATGTTGTCAATTTCATAGAAACAATTCGCATCATGTTGAGTGTGTGTCGCACTTATTCAGCGTTGCATGCCATTATTTTCAATAAAGACGCCAAAACTCCTGTTTATGGTAATGTTTATTTCTCGTTAAAGAGGGATAATCGCGTTTTAGGAGAAGTGTTCCCAACCTGTTTAACCACCCCTGGAAAGTCCAAAGAATCTATGTTTGTGTTTTTGAGGCGAATACAATTAAGGAAGGGGAAATATACAGCAAAGAGCCACCAAATAAGTGCCGGGACTATCAAATTTATCATATGAGGACCGTTTAAAGAAACTAGAATTACCATCACTTGCCTACAGACGATGTAGAGGCGATGTGATAGAATTAAATGTACAAAATCTTGACTGGAAAATATAATGAAGAAGTTGCCAATTTTATACCACTCCGTGAAGATTCCAACGCACGAGGGCACAATCTAAGGTTATACAAGGATAGATCAAGATTAGACATCAGAAAATACTCGTTTACACAAAGAACTGTGGATATATGGAACAATTTACCAACTAAAGTTAGTAATTATGCACCAACTATAAAATCATTCGAAGGAAGACTAGATAGTTACTGGGAACAACAGCCAAAAAACTTTGATTATACACAAGAGATAAACCTGACCAGACAAGACCAAGTAAATCAAAGACTGAACAAGGAGCTGACAGAAGAGAACCTCACTGGGGACCTACAATCAGAAGAGGAGCTGTGAGAATGTAGTACTGAGTTAGGGCTACACGAACCGTGGATATCAATCAGTCTGGATAACGCTGTGTCGGATAAGTGCATCTTTCTAGTAATGCAGTGTCCCGGGTAGATTCTTGAAAGATCCAGCCATAAATTTTCTCCTTTCCTACATTGCAGACTTAATAATATCATTAATTCATTTGATGCGCGCAATGAGAGCTATTACCTAATAAGAGATATCTTTGAACAATTCAACGTTTCCACTTTTCAATTGACGTTTTTGCTCTCTCTAAAAGAATTGCACGGATGAGCACTTTAATTCCTTGTGCGTATTGCAAATGATTTGGACGTCTTCAATTGGGTTAAAGAAATCATCAAACCTTTTATACCGAGTTCTAAATTTATTTTTGTGAGCAATATTTCCACCACATTGATGCGTGCATTAATTAAATTGACGAGAGCAATAATTTAATTGATGCGCGCATCAATTGTATCTTTGCGCGCATAAAATCAATTTCATGTATTGCACGCAATATAGGCTAATTGAATTGATATGCGCATCAAGTGAATTGTAGCTCTCACCATTTGAACTAACACATGCATTAATTCAATTATTGCGCACAATATCTAAAAATATTCAATTTTTCAATTATTTTAATTAATGTCAATTTGGCGCTCCATAAGAGTGACTCTTTCTCTTTTTAATTTATGAATGACCACTTTTTCATGGATTGTTTTGTACAACATGGTAAGCCGTGCGTCTGTTCATGTGTTTGCTAGTTTTCTCTGGTGTATGTGGTATATCATGTAGGGGCCCGCACCCCGCTCCCTTTCGCCACTTTTCACAAAATTTTGATAAGACTTTATCTCATTAAGAATTGAACCATTTTAGATGAATCGAGTTCATACATACATAATTTACTACATGTATGAAGAGGCCTTTCAATTTAATGATAATTAAAAAAAAGTAAATACAAGGACCATACTTGTTTGTTGTTTTGTTTTTTCATTTGAATTGCCGTTTGGCTTGACACGATAATTAGTATAATTATTGCAATTAAACACCAATTTCAAACCTGCGACATTGTATTGTTATAGCGTACCTCTATTCTCCGGCACATGGAGGAGAACTCGTACCCAGATTTATATGACAAAATGAAGTTTTTCTGCAGGAGAACTCGTACCCAGATTTATCCGATAAAATGACAAAGTTTTTTTCTCCGTGAGTACTCGTACCCAGCCTTTTTTAAATTGTATTAACAAGGTTGAACTCGTACCCACATTTCTATTTGATAAAATGACAAGTTTTTCTCCAGGAGAACTCGTACCCAGACATTGATGGGTACGACTTCTCTTGGAGAACTCGTACCCAAATTTCTGGGTGCGAGTTCTCCTGGGTACGAGTTCTCCCACGTGATTAGGCTCACGTATTGTGTACGATCTAATTGATTTGATAATTCACCATAGCAACGTATGGAGAAAAGCTTTTACGATCATATATCTATAGGTTATAGACTAGACTCTGTATGGGAAAATATGACGACCGAGTTGTTTGGCGCGTAGACGGACCACGCTTGCGACAAAAACGAGGTCATATTTTCCCATACATTGTCTATAGCGTTTTTATTATATACTTTCAATTTCATTTAAAAACTAACAATAATTTTATTTTCAACAATTTCTTTATCGGTTTAACTGAGTAAAAGATGGAAAACACGAACAATTTGAAAATTAACGGCGTAGTTCAGGCTTATGTATTGATTGCGGGCCGGAATGTTTCCGGGCACATATCGTGCGATATATACATGTATGCCCGCAAACTTTTAAAGAAAAAAGAAGAGATGAAATTGAAAGTATATAATGAATGTAAATATATGATCGTAAAAGCTTTTCTCAATACGTGGCTATGTTAAATCGCTGACAGTAGTCGTATGCGTGTTGTTTCTTGGTCGTTGTCTCTAGACACGTGTAAATGAGAGAGTGGTGTACTATGAGATATAATTGATCTCCACATAATGTTAATGCCCCTGTGTTGTTGTTGTTGCAGTATGAAACGTAATTATTAATTTTTTTTCTCTAATTTATTTATTTTTATGAAAAGGCATACAATGATATCTTATTTCAAAAGTACAAGTATACATACACTAAATACACATCTAAGTATATTTACAGTCAGTACAGATTGATTATGTGCTTAATATTTCCTATTTCATTGTAGCTCTATTTCTTAAGAGAGAAAGAGAAAGAAAGAGCAGATACAAAGAAATAAAGATAGATTTATAGGGTGTAAGATAGGAAAGAAAAAAAGTGATTGCAGTGCACCTTCAAGTAATCAATATTAAGACATTAGTGCAATTAAATACTTATAGAATAATAGACCATATTTACCAGAAAGTATTGAAATCCTTACGTTTATGACCATTAGCATTGTACATGTGTTTCAGAGATTTGAAATAGGACCTCGTTTTTTGTCACGGTCGTCATATTCTCCCAAACAAAGTCTATAACCTATAATCACTGAATCTTTTCTAAGAGCGTGATTGAAGACTATATTGAAAAAACTGTTCCTTTGTATAATGTTGACGACTTCAGATCTATTTTTCGGATCAATAGAGGACTGTTTGAAGACTTGCTAATTCGTTTAGGAGGAAAACTGGCCTTTAAACACCCACGCTACGGGGGAAAGGAAGCCATAAAAACAGAGAAAATTGCCCTTGTTGGACTATATTATATGGCTTGCCTAGAGACAATCAGGAAAATTGCAGAAAAATTTAACATTTCTGAGTACTCCGTTTTAAAGTGCCGTAATAATTTTCTTAAGGCTCTGAATGATTTACAACAAGACATTATCAAGTGGCCACAGGTATATTAATTAAACCATGTTTCATGTAATGAATTTTTTTTATCAAGATCTAAATGGTTGAACTTAATTTCAATGAAATTCTGCATGAAATAGCATTCTGTTGTTGACATTTGCACGTACGCAAACTATCTAACAATCTATAAGGATTAACAAATAACAAAACTTCAATAATGAAATGACAAAACTTACGGAACTTTATCGGCCGTCATCTTGAAACCAAAAAATCCAGCCTCAGAGCAGGATTCGCGGTTTCTCGAATCTGGTTCCGGTTTTGCAGAAACAAACGACACGGTTTACGAATCCGGTTTCGGTTTGCTTGTAATCAAACGCGCTCTTATATTTCTTTTGAAATTAACGTTGCTTTGATCATGCAATAAATTCACGTTTGTTGCAAACTAGTTCGATCCAGTTTTCTAGTACCACCTGTCAACAAAATCATTACCAAATATGGAATGTCATCGAGGTCAAAGGGTACCTTGGCTGGAACAAATGGATCAACCATATGCTATTTTAGATCTTAATTCTAGTTTATATTTTTAGATGATACATATAAATAAAAACAATAAAATGTCTTTCTTTGTTGTTTCATCGGATGATGAAGGTAGCAATCACTGCAGAAAAAAATTGCGTAATTTTTCTGCAATGAAACAAAGAAATTATTTTAAAGTCTGCTACATTTCAGTGGTTCTAGTCATTAGGAAAAGCATAGGATCCACGTCTGGCCGATTCAGTGTGTCCAAAAGCACTTTTCCTAAACGTTTGAAAAGAGCATGAACTACATTGATCGACATAATGCCTGATACTATCAAATGGCCCGACATTGCGGTCAGGATAAGTGAGACGCACAGATTGCTACCAGTTACACCATGCAAATAGGTGCAGTATATTATATTTTGTAATTTAAGCTTATTTTATTATATATAAATGTATACATGTATTACAATTATGTAGCAAACAGAACCTATATATATATATATATATATATATATATATATATATATATATATATATACACAACCTTCCTCAAGGGTAAAGGGTCACTACATCACTACATGCAGAACCTATATATACAACCTTCCTCAAGGGTAGAGGGTCACTACATGTATATACCATAAATACAGATTTCACACTGGCATACATTTCATGAAGCGCTTTTAAAAGGGGCATGGACACGATTTGAGCTGAAAATTTTCAAATTTTATTTTTACAATTTTATTGTTTACAATACTTAACTAAAGTATTTTTAATGGTCAACCAAAATTTGAATATCAGTTGTTGAGTTACAAATGAGATACAACACTTACAATTCTTTGTTAGGTAAACAAAGCTTGTGCCATGTTTTTGTTTATATATATATATATATATATATATATATATATATATATATATATCCAAAATTTAAATAGAGTCTCAGTAATCGGATACATATATATATATATATATATATATATATATATATATATATATATATATATTGCTTAATAGAAATTGAATACAAATTGAATAAAAGCGTGCAGGTGATGGTCTGTTTGTTTGTGTTGATACTGCATACATGATTCGTTTAGTCAGTTTTGATGCCTCGCTCTCGTAGGCAAAACATTGTTAAAATACATTATTGATTAAACCAGCACCATATATGTTTATCTCCCTATACTACCAAAGTCCTCCCGACGTCTGCGAGTAGTTCATATGCATGGGACGTGAACTTGTAAAACTGTTTTCAGTTCAATCTTTCTTTTGAAAACATGAGATAATTAAGTAAACAATCAAGTAGAATTGTTAATTTTTTTTTTTGGTTTTTTTTTTTTTTTTTTTGCTTTGCTTTCACCACCCATTCACACCCATACATGTAGACTAATACTTGTTCAAATTCATTGTTTGAAGAGTACTTTTTTGAATTTCATATACAGTTATACATGCAGAAATTTATAGCTGTAAAAACAAGCTTTTCGATATTAACAATTTATCTCCCCCCTCCCCTCCTTTATGAAATTTCTATATCCACGCCTGAGTCCCAAAGGGTGGATGTTCCAATCCCGCTCTACAGTAAATTTATACACGGCAGCTTTACTACCTTGGTCAATGTTACTTTTTGGCGATAACGGCATTCCATACAGGCGATTTATGCATAGAAATCAAATCAAATCCAAAAATTATACACGGGGGTATGTATTCATACAATTTGTCATACATATTTGCTACGTTGAACAATCCGGAAAATCTTCCTCTGACATTCCGACTTTGACATTAGTGTGCAGGTACAGTCATGGATGTCCGGTACCAGCATTGACGAGTACAGTCTGGGATGTTAGCTGACAGACCCCACTCAAATGTATGCCTGTTGGAAAGCGGTAAATGTAGTACGACCGAAAGCCGAAAGTCCCGAATAACGATTTTTTCATTATTTCTCTCTTAATAGTTGATAGAATGACATCAAACTTATTGTGATAACTGTTTGACATATTAAACAAGAATCGTATAACTTTTTCTGGGAATTCTATAAAGAAGATATTGAACCAGAGTTTTCGGATACCAAAAAGCGGTAAATCTAGTACGTTTTATAAATGTCGAAACCTGAACACGGTCACCGATCTTGTGATCTACCGAAAGTCTGCGTTTTAGCATTATAGACAATATTGAATCAGACTGAGTTCTAGATATCTAAGGTAACTTAAATAAATCGCAATTGCATATATGGTGCATTTATATGCGCATTTTTATGGAGTGTCAAATTAACATAAACTCAAATAATTGAAGATATCTTCAATTATTTGAAGATATTATCAATTCAATTATTGCTCTCTTTAATTGAATTAATGCGCGCATTAAATCATTTATTGCTCTCATCAAATGAATTAATGCGTGCTTCAATTCAATTATTGCTTTCATCATTTGAATTAATGCGTGCATCAATTGAATTAATGAGAGCAAAAAATTGATTTAATGCGCGCATTGATTCAATTATTGCTCTCTTCAATTCAATTGATGAGAGCATCAATTGAATTAATGAGAGCAATAATACATTTGATGCGCGCATTAATTCAATTATTGCTCTCTTCAATTCAATTGATGAGAGCATCAATTCAGTAGAAATATTGCTCGCAATAATTGATTTAGAGCTCGGTATAAATAATTTGATGATCTCTTTAATTCAGTTGAAGATATCTTTAATTATTTACGATGCTTTTGTATAAGGAATTAATGCGCGCATAAATTCTTTTAAAGAGAGCAACAATTCAATTAAAGAGATCATTAATTCAATTGTGGATATGTTGAATTGAAGATATCGTTAATTATATAGTTGCTCTCTCTCTAAAAGAATTATTGCTCTCTTCAAATGAATTAAAGATATCATTAATTCAATTGAAGAGAGCAATAATTGAATTAATGCGCGCATTAAATCAATTTTTGCTCTCATCAAATGCATGAATGCGCGCATCAATTCAATTATTGCTCTCATCAATCGATTTAATGCGCGCATTATATCAATTATTGCTGTCTTCAATTGAATTGTAGCGCGCATCAATTCAATTGTTGATATCATTAATTCGTTTGAAGAGATCATTAATTCAATTAAAGCGCGCATCAATTCAGCTGAAGAATTAATGCTATCATCAATTCAATTAATGCGCGCAATAATTCAGAATTGAAGATATCATTAATTATTTGAAGAGATCTTTAATTAAATTGTTGCACGCATCAAATGAATTGATGCTATCTTCAAATAATTGAAGATATCTTCAATTATTTGAGTTTATGTTAATTTGGCGCTCCATACATTTTATTGTGTCACCCGACATATTTTGTAATTATAAATGTGTAGTACACGAAATCTTTTGCCATGCCAAGAAATTCCTAGCAAAATCTCCGGTATAGAAAAACCGTAATAAATCATGCAATGACCGCAATTAAGAGATAAGCGACGTCTACTATTAATCAGCATGTAATATGGTCCTATTGAAACCAACGAATTCAGACCGGACGGGATTTCTTAGCATGAATATTTCAATCCATTTTGATATATACACTATAAAAAGTGTGCTTCTTTTTAAACTTCGGTTATTGAAGCATATTCGTTATTGAATTAATTGAATAATTTTATAATTCAATTATTATTTTGATGTAGTGTAGGTTACTAATGCTTACGAAGTGTGATTTAAAGTAATCATAGGTAATTTATATGTAATTTATCGAACAGAAACGACAAATTTTAACATTATCATTCCATCATCAAGACGATTAAAGACTGTACTATCATAATTCCCTTTTCTTTCTTAATCAAAATGACAAAATATTGTAAAAGCACACTTTTGGGGTTACATTATTTACTTTAGGGAGTATAGTTTCTTTACTTTCGCAGTTTTGATTTTTATTCAAAATAACATGACTGGGTGAATGAGGAACATTCGCGTGGCCAGAGATGGGCAACAGAATCAATGTTTAATGTCATAATCATGACTAATTACCGACAGACATCCTCAACTATCGTTTTACGCGTACGCTGTTTAGGTACGAATTTACCAAACTAAGGGGACCTACACTTGTTCCGATTAAAACAATATCACGATTACAAAATACAGCAGTTTTTATTATTCTGTGTTGTGGAAGTAATGATAGAAACATAAAACGTAGTCTTAATCAATATTTTTTGCATGAATAGGATTACTTAGAACCCAGTATTTACAAAGGGGCTGTGGGAATCGGTCAGTGTTTTCGACTGTGTTTGGGTTCCGACATTTATAAAACGTACTTATCTAGATTTACCGCTTTTTGGCAGGTGAAAACTCTGGTTTGGTACTTTTGTAGAAGAATTCTCAGAAAAAGTTTATGTTTTTTATGTACCTAGGTTACAAACAGCAACCTCTGCAAATTATGTGTTATTACATGCAGCATTAAGAGAGAAATCTCGAAAAAATCGCTATCTGGGACTTTCGGGTTTCGGCTGTACTACATTTATCGCTAACCATGCATGTTCTTGATTGAAAAGTTTTTGTACCGGTGGTATTTCACATTTTTTCTTTAAAAATATTTATGAATAAATATACTTCCCCTTCCCAGAAAGGGGACATATTGTTTTAGTGTGAATTCTTCATCTTCTTCCGTTTCTCATACTAAGTTTGCCCGGGCCATAGCTATTTTGTCTTTTCCTTTGATATGTGGAGACTATGGAGAAAAATCCACGATTGTCTATTATGATCTCTTGTCGTTGATATTGATGATCTGTTAAATTCGTTATAACAGATTAATAATTTGTTATAACAGATTAGTAATTTGTTATAACAAATTGATAATCTGTTATAACAAATTACTAATTTGTTATAACAAATTATTAATCTGTTATAACAAATTAGTAATTTGTTATAACAGATTACTAATTTGTTATAACAGATTATTAATTTGTTATAACAAATTACTAATTTGTTACAACAGATTAGTAATTTGTTATAACAAATTAATAATCAGTTAAAACAAATTACTAATTTGTTATAACAAACTAAAAAAAGATACTGCTGCGGCCCTAATATGCTTCCGTAAGATCCCCATGTTGCACGAGTTGTTCGTGACTTCCTTCGGCAACAACGTGAATTTCATGCCGTGGCCTGCTGTTTCCCCTGATACTCATTACTAATAGATTTAGTCGTCTACGTAACAGTCCAAATTCACAAATGACGTAGGTTGAACTGGGTCAGGAACTAGCTCAAATATTACAGTCGACATTCAACGTGTGCAATACGTGATTCTAAAAAAAACTAATGCATTGCACTTACATGTATACATGGTAGATTTCATGGCTTGTTTCAAGGACTCGATATAGGTTAAGACTAGTGTCATGTCGTTTGCATACTAACTATTTTTTCTTCTTATTTCATTCCTTGGGTCTTTATAAACGCGTGTACCTGTACTAAATTTATTGGATAATTTGTGGACAACAAAGAGGTATTAAATAGCTCAAACTGGACAACTTCACCTGATTCCCATACGCATTCTAGGAGTTCATCCCTTATTTTTTAAACGAAAATTTTATATATATATATATATATATATATGTGTGTGTGTGTGTGTGTGTGTGTGTGTGTGTGTGTGTGTGTGCGTGCGTGCGTGCGTGCGTGCGTGCGTGCGTGCGTGCGCGCGCGCACAGTTGCGTTTTCCCCTGAGTATGACTGATATAGCAAACATGAAGAGGCATGTTACATATAGGAGTTATGAGATTGATCACTGTTCGTTATCTTCACCTTGCATACATGTACTGAAAGGTCCAACGATGAAAATTTCATACCCTATATATGTATCAGTCGTTAAAACCATTTTTTCTTTTCTAAACAGATGATGATAACGACCGGTGATCAATCTCATAATTACCATACATAATACAAAGTAGAGAGTAGGACAAACACGGACCCCCTGGAAACAATTAATAGAGGTGGGATCAGGTACCTAGGAGGAGTAAGCATCCCCTGTTGACCGGTCACACCCGCCGTCAGCCCTATATCTTAATCAGGTAAACGGAGTTATCCTTGGTCAAAATCAGTATGACAAGAACAGTCTCACAAACAGTATGAAACAGTCACAAAGCCACAGCAATATGATGTTTCTTCTCATGTAAAACCTTTGAATACATTCTGCCTCATAAGAAAGCAAAAAAGAAAAAAATAGGATTTATGGAATCGTATTAAATACAAATCGTACATAAATGCCATTGGTAACCATCTAATTTCTTTCTCCATATTCTGCTCAATGTTCCCTAAATCTCGTAAAAATCAGTTCATTTTGATGAAATTTAAATTTTGTCTGTAAAAACATATATTAGTAAATTACATACAAAATCAAAGCTTCCTAAATCAAATCTGATGAAAAAAGTCTAGAAAACAAAAATTGAAGAAGTTCATTCTGACATCCATGAAACTACAATTTTTCTTAGATAAGGTCAACCGTAACAAAAGTGAAATTTCATTTGTATCTACTCATTAACTGACCAGATATCAAATTTCAGATTCCGAAGGTAAAGCACATCGGGAAAAAGTCCGAAAACTATATACCTCGTACAAATTATTGAACTGTGATGATACTTAACCACAGCTTCCTGAATGGTGACCAAAAAAAAAAGTCTTAAAAACTATATATTCAGCATAAAGTCCCATAAATCTCGTAAAATTAACTCAGCTTCATTAAAACTTAAATTTAATCTGTAAACATACATTAGCATATTTCAGCTTCCTAAATCAAAGCATAATGACAAAAGTGCGAGAAACCAAGTGGAGTTTCCTTTGGTTTTCCCTGGTAGGGGACTGGTTAATTCTGTCATATTTCTACTGTTTAATATTTTATGAATACTTCTTTTATATGATAACACTGGTGTAATAAATAGGATAACGATAAGGAAATAAAATAAGGATATGGGACCCTAAAAGGTATGACGAGTGGTGGCAATTTACAATGAATTGTTACTTTATGTCATTATGACGTATCCCTATATCTTTAAAGTTCTATTCTAGCTGTGATGTTGTTTTACTGCAGACAAAAGTCGATTTGAATTTTTCAAATGAAGGGATAACGTATTTAACGTTTTTACGTCTTTGATTCCACTGAAAACATTGTCACTCCATAATGCAAGTCATCAATCGCATTCTAGCGTTTAATGTTACAGCTGTCGGTATGAAAAAGGCGGCGTCATGACCACAAATAGCGATATGGAAACGATATGAATTGCTTTCATCATAGACAATGAATACATGTTTGTTGCAAACTAGTTCGAACCGGTTGGAGCGTTGTAAAGGTCAAAGGGTGTATTGGTAATTCCGTTTTTAAGATGCAACTATTCATACGAAGCAAATTGAAAAACGTTATTTTTTCAAATTTTACAACGCAAGGTGAAGATCTATCACCAATCTATCACCATGCATGACAACCAAGACCCATAGCAACAAAAAACAAAAAGATCGATACATACTTCTGGTCATCTGATGTGAAATCGTAAAGTTATATAAGACTTTAAGATAACAGGGACCATGCATGGCAAACATGCTTGGGTGGCTACCAGAATAAAAGTTCTAAAAGCAGAGGGGGGGGGGGGACCCAACTTGAAGTATCAATATATTCATCATAGTCCAAAGACAGATTTTTGATGTATCGTAAATATGTATGTTCTCGATAAGATGAAAATAATTTTGGATAAATTTTACGTTACTTTTTGACGATTAGGTGATTTAAAAGTGATCATTTTCTGCAATTTACCAAAATCGTGCCAAATTTGTGACCTTTGTGCATTTAAATGGAAATAAAATGTTGGAGTCCCACGCAACAATGTGAATGCGTATATCCAGTTTTACAAACTGTACCTATTTTTAAAAATCCATTTTTAAATAAGCTGTCGGATTTTCTAAATAGAATGGGTAAAATAAACATAATTTTGGTCTTTTGTCAGAACAAAAGGGCTATTTCTAGTAACATGACTGCAAATCCATATCCAATTACTACACCCCATAAAAAATATGCCAAAGTATTTGATAATGGATGTACTTTATTACACTCAAAATATGTTGTTGATCCGACATCCTTGCTTCCATCACATTTTGCATTGTTATGCTAAACGAAACAGCGAATTTTTTCGTTTACCTTTGACCTTGATGACGCTCCATATTTGATAATGATTAGATAGGCAGGTGGTTACTAAAAATAACCCAGATCGAACTAGTTTGCAACAAACATGTATTCACTGTCGCAGATAAAAGCCTTGCCAATTTAAAAAGAAATATAACAAAAAAGATTCAGTGAATGTAAATATATTAGTATAAACAAGGACAGAAACTGGTATGAACCGGTAAAAGTCAATTGTTAGCAAAATATTAAAATAGGATGGAAACTCATAACGGTAAAGGACGATACATTTTTCTCCTTGGAAGTGTGATTAACTTGTATGGAGAAGTAAAAAATGGAAGTTAACATCACGATTGGTGCAGCGTCAGGATTACACACGCCATGAAAATATCAGGAAGTCAGGGAAATGTTAAGAAAGACTGGGATTAAGATATGCAAAGTAAGAGTCTTTCTATATGTTACAGAGACCTGGAGAACGAACACAAATGTAATGGTTCTACGGAAGTCACGACCAGGCTAGTAGAGAGGACCAGGAATGGGACTGGTGATAAAGATGTTGAAATAAAGCAGAGATGGCGGCCAGGCCTACTGTCAGAAGACGATACCATCACCAAAAGTTCTATGGACGGCATCTCGTATCTGAATATTTGCAATACCTATATACAATGTATGGTAAATGGAGGAAATACATGTAATAAGGGCAACTGGACAGAAGCCAATGGCGGGATCAGGTAACTTATGTGTAGGCACGCACACGAGGCGAACGAGTGGTAGGTGAATTCACTCTCATTATAGAGAAGCTATAGTATTTTGAACCGTTCATATGATAAGTAAGTTAGGATAATCACTTTACGTACATCAGTATTGTCTGAGTCTTGGTTTGATGGACTGGGGATGTTTAGAAACTTGTCTCTTCTGCATATTAATGGATGTGTACTTACTTTTTACTCAGGTCGAAAAATGGCGAGGATGAGGGGAAGTGCAGGTAATGGTAAACTGGATTTAGAAACCGATAGAGATCTTGGATAAGCGAAACCTGCCTTTCTTTTTTCATTCGATATATTTCATGGTGGATTTTCTGACAATTCTAAGATAACCAACAATTATTCATAGATCTAACGTAAGTTATCCACTTTAATGCGGTGTCTGGATTTAGGAGGGATCGGCTAAGTTGCGGAAAGTTGTGACTTCTGTTTGTCACTGTGACATACATGTAGTCACGTGGTTTTCCTTCAAATTCACTGATGGATACACAAAGATATTATTTTCTCAGAGTATTAATCATTGATGTTTTAAGGATTTTTGTAAGTATACATGTATGTACATTCATTTTATTCAGTATGGTTTCTTCAGTAACTACATATAATATAATATACAGTTTATTTTCTGTTGAAACGAGAGAGAGAGAGAGAGAGAGAGAGAGAGAGAGAGAGAGAGAGAGAGATCGAAAGATCTGTACCTTCCGTATTCGTGGTGTGATTAATTGGGGAGGTGTTTTAACAATCATTAATCAAAAACGCTGTTAAAGGAGTTGTATTTGGTCTACAAAGACGAAAAAGTGGCTAATACTCTTTTCATTTTAAACTGCTTGCATTTTAAAAATCTTCTATCAAAATAAAGTACATCATTACAAGCAATTACGAACATGTGCGAGAAGTGGTGTGAAAATTCCAAAGAACTCTTAGTACATTTGAATTCAAAAAATGTTCTAAAAATCAACAGCATCAAAACGTACGACTGTTCATCCTGTTATATACACCGCCATTCCCCACGATAAGTTAAAGACTAGGCTTTATGACATGACAGACAGATGCTTCTTCGATATAAATAGAACTCCGGCATATTATATCTTGTAACCTGTTTTAGTATTCTTATGAGGTAGACTTTATTGAAGCATTTGAACAAGAGAAGGGAAAGGGGGGGGGGGGGTATTGCTTTGGCCTTCAACTTAACATTTAGATACATCGACGACGTTTTTCCTTAATGTTCATCTATACGCCGATTGGATATATCGGAGTGAATTCGAAATAACTTTATATTTGGATATTTTACTTAACAACGAACTAAGAATTCAATTTTAATCCCATAGTTATGTAGCAATATTCTATTATCACCTAGATATATTGATTATGTGTCTCAATTGATTCGATACGCGAGAGCATGTTCTGTGTATGAGCAATTGTCAAAATGGGGCAAGTTACTGACAAATGAATTGACGTTATGGGGGTTTATAGGAGGAGCTGACGAGGATATAAAGGCCAGAATCAACAAGGCGAGCCATGCATTCGTCACCCTCAGTGTGGAGGAATGACAACCCTAGTCTACACACCAAGCTTAGGCTGTTAAACACCAATGTCAAGTCCGTGTCACTGTACGTTCGGAGACCTGGGGACGCACAAAGAGCCTGGATAGCACGTTACAAGTCTTCATCAGCACCTGCCTTCGCCAGATCCTACACATCAGATGGCACGAGCGGATTTCCAATGAGGAACTCATGCACCGGACGATACACCCTGCGCAGAAGACCAAACAACATCCCATGCCTTGGACTGGAACCCACAAGGAAAGCGAAAGAGGGGACCTCCAGTCACCACCTGGAGAATAACTATACATGCAATGCTCAGGAACATCAACTTGACCTGGGGTGAAGCCAAGAGAACAGCCCAAGACAGAACACGAGGGGAGAGCAGCAGTACGGGCCCCATGTTCCGAACGAAGAGGACTAAGTAAAAGTAAGTATAGGGGTTTCAACAGCTCGTGTAAAGTCAGTTTCACAAATTGTATGGTCATTACAATGATCTTATTTGGAAATGCAATCGGTCATTAAGTCGAATGTTGTCCCATATACCAAATGTTAGACCATTATAGTTATATACCGAATGCTGTCCCACATACCAAATGTTAGACCATTATAATTATATACTGAATGTTGTCCCACATACCAAATGTTAGACCATTATAATTATTTATTATATAGCTAATAAATAGTATAATATAAAATCTGCGTAAAATCTAGAGAATGTTAGCGTTCAATATCCTGAGAATTTATTGAACGCTAACTTTGCATTGTGTAAATTGTATGCGCCCGAAACATTCCGAGTATGAGCGTTCAATATTGACGTTACCGTAACGACGTAAACAAGCCAAAATGGCAGACGACGGTCCTCCGAATCTGACAGAGCCGGTATTTGATATTTACTTACGCAAACTGTTTTACTGTACATAAATTATGATGTCCCCATTTACAAAATCAGTTTGCTTCATGCATTATCGACGGGTTAAATATTGAACAGTTAAGAAATGGATGCTGTTATTGCACACTGCCAATATTGATGAATTTTCGTCTATTTTGGAGTAGTTTGAGTGAAAAGGGATATGATTTAACAACTAAATACTTTAGCTTATATAATAAAAGGATTATTGAACTTATATAGGTGAATATTGGCATTCGTTGGCTGTCAAAATGCACTCGCAAGCTCGTGCATTTTGACAGCCAACTCGTGCCAATATTCACCAATACTAAGTTCAATAACCCTATAATACCGAATATTGTTCCACATACCAAATGTTAGACCATTATGATTATATACCGAATGTTGTCCCACAATGTTGTCCCACATACCAAATGTTAGCCCATTAATTATACAGTGAGTTTGACTGCGCATTACTCAGTTCTAAGGCTTGATTTGAATATATTTTATTGAATATGTGTTAAAATGACAACTTAGGCGTTCCTTTCCTGATATTGGTATCTAGTACAATTGTCATATACTTCCACAATAGATGGTATATATAGGCAAGTTGTATAAGTATTAGAGTATCAAAATCTTAATTTTTTTCTAGGGGTGCATATTTGCCCGACTCCGAATTTTGCATTCGTGATAGGATATATTAGATTGATCAGTGTTCGTTATCTTCACTTTCTCACCCATCATATTGATAGTTCACCAAAAGAAATACCCCCCCCCCCCAAATCGTGTGTTCAAACGTGGAATTTGTAAGGAATTCTATTTGTTGTAAATCATCGTATTGACCTCAAAAACAGCAATAATTGTATAATATTGTGTGCCATAAAAAAAAGATTGTTTCAACATAAATGAATTTCTCAAATATTTCAAAATTGTAGTCTACAAGCATTTATGTTTGAATTTGTAAAACGTGTATCACATAGAGGAAAACAAACTGCAGGTCGGATAGTCTTAATTAATTGTAAGTATGATTTTATTGTTAAAAGGGGGGGGGGGGGACTAACAAATTTCATAAATGAGAATTAAATTCAGATCCACAATCACCCCAACTTGTGTAACAATCAAACAAGTATACTAAAGGTGGTCAGTTGTTTCCTCAACATAATATATTTCACATTTCGAAGGAACGTCTTTGTTAATTTGTATCGATATAATTTGTGTAATTGATTATAGCTATACAGTCTTTTCGTATATGAATAAAATTTTACTTTTTGAAATATTTTCCCATGATTTCCGTTATATTTTATGAATTCTTGAAATTTTATATTCAGCAGTACTTAAAGCTTTCTTTTCAAATCTATTACAAATCCATTGCTTGTAGAACAAACCTTGTACTTGTTGTGAATTCTAGTAGGCCTATCTATATCGTGCAGATGAACAATCTGATTAAAATAAGATCTTTGATCATCCGCTCCGTTAAATATATTGTTATGTTTAATCAGATTGGCAGATGAATAGAGTCCCCCCTCCCCGTGTTTCTCCGCTGCTCTAGTTTTCTTTATAGCATTAATTAAAGGGGCATTAGCTGTCCTTTTGTCACCAACAATTGAATTCAATGTATTTCAGTAATAACACCAGTATTGGATTATATCAAACACTTTTTAACCTCAAAGCAGGTACATGAAAGTGTAATTTTGGTGATTAAATAATTTTTGTCTTGCAAGATAATAATTCTTCCTTAAGCATTTCTTTACACTAGAAGCGGTTATGTAACGTAGTTTTATTAGGTTTCTCTTGTTTTAGTACAAAACAAATCTTGCCAGTAGTCATTATTATATATTCCTAACCCTTTGAGAGATTTTGAAGGAAAAAAAAATATGCCATCACTTTCACTGTTAATGCCCCATTAAATATTCTCTCAAGGTATTTGATTTTGTTTTTCTCTGTGAAATACTTTATATCATGTTAATTGATATTTGACCTTGTTCATTGAAAATGTTCTTGATCTTGAAAATGTAATTCATTATCCTGATGAAGACGTTTATTGGCTTGGGTCGAAATAGTTGAGGGTTGAACTTACAAATCTCAAATTGAAAGTAGGACGAGCTCAGTGTTCCGATCCCGATCAAAGAGCGGACTCCACACACTTTTCTCGCGGACACAACGAGGAAAGATGATCCTGAAAACTCTCTTTGGAATTGTGCTAGCATTGTGCATGACGTTTATTTTCAAAATAGTGTAAGTATAAAACATATAGGGGAACGGTAATATATATGTATATTACATTAAACGGTTTGTGTGCGTGGTGTAGGCTAGATACATGACAAACTGCACCTGTGCTTGTCCATCCGACAAGACATACGCGTGAATATCCTGTGGATCAGGTTTTCAATCTGTTTCATTAGATGTGATACTGAAGATATAATCTGCACATAGATCCGAGCAATTACTCAAAATTGTCACTGGAAAATTTTATTAGATATAGCAAGGATTGTGGTTTATATAAATCAGACTCGACTAGTCTACGATTGTCGGCTGTCAGGGACATATCAACTTATGCCCTAGCTATGTGCACAAATATTTTGCAAAGCCAGTCATTCTAGCTGCACTTGGTGATTTTAGAAAAGGACCTAGGAGATTTTTGATCGCTATTATTTGCTACGAACAGCTGACTAACTTCCACATGGAATATAAAGCAAGTGAGGTGCCTCTACAATTTTGCCTTTGAAGTTTCAATATCAATATTCTATGTTTGATTATTTGTCATCGTCGAAAACCCACGGTTGATTACATTAACTGTAGTTTGTTTTTATACTGATGTAATTTCTATGTGTTTAATTATTGTTAAGGGTTGTTTTAAATTGTTTTGTATGTTATTAGGGTAATTATATGCATTTTAATTCTGACACTGAATATTTTATTCACATGTATGTGCAGATCGATTTTAAATTATTTTTTCTCTCACATTTGTAAAGCTTTAGAGAACTGATGTTGATAGGGCACTATATAAATCTTTTAATTACAATTACTATTACAATTGATTACGCTTCGTTTAGGACTCTCTTCATCATGGAGAGAGAAACGAAGCGTAATCAACCGTGGGTTTCCGACGATGATTATTTGAGGGAAATAAAATTTAAACATAAAATTTTATGAGTTTTACTATTGTAGCGGTCGGTACTGAGGGAGCTTATACTGCCTCGCTAGCGAGCTAGCTTTTCTAATGATGTGGTAGAGTCTCTCTGTTGATCACGCAAGTTAAGCAACAACGAGCGTGATCAGCACTACACGTTACACTATTGCTCTTAGATGCGGGTATTGCAGATCACATGTGTAATGTTACTATTTTTGGTATTGATATGCAAGTCCTAGAGTATAGGTTGTTTAATATCTCTCTCTCTCTCTCTCTCTCTCTCTCTCTCTCTCTCTCTCTCTCTCTCTCTGATTTTCATACATGTACAATATTAAAAACTGAAACTCTTTTAAATAGTATTTTAAATCTTATCATGAGAAGCCCCGCCATTCAGTTTAGATTGATATGCACAGAACGAGAGGGGGGTGTCCCTCAGCAGTAGCAACCTCGCACCGTGTTCGTTTTTCTCCTTTTCCTATCTTTTCATTAACAGTGAATACAACAATGTATTTATAAACTGTCAGAATATCTTTTATCAGATATATGTGCGAATTATTAATTTATTTGGTTGAATCAATACACCCATAACAGTGACCCCTAGTACACAAAATCAGAGGTCAAAGAATAACCTTCGTCAAGGTCAGCAATAGATTGTGAATATTCTGATAACTGAATTTCATTTGACATTTAAGTATTAAATTATATAGGACTATAGTTATTATTCACAAAGAAATTACACGTGATCAAAAAGTGAATAAAGTTATATTGATTACACTAAGACTGATTGCACCACATATCCGGTTCACCCATTGAACTTTGCTACACTGAAGAATCAAGGGTCCATTGTATAAAATCTTAACAAATAAATAAAGAAAAAAACCCCAAACTTTGAACAGATCAAAATATGTATATTAGTCTTAAAACTGTTTTATACTTAATATGTCACAACCACACATCACCGCACCCCATCCCCACCCCCTCTCCAAGTGATAGCATTCTTACAGAAATGCAAAGCCGTTTTTTATTACGTATGCAAGAAATTTGTGAATATGTCCTTAAGAACAGTAGTGCAGATAGGGATGAAGTCGGGGTTTCCGGTGGTAGTTTATTAACAGCGAATTGTTTCCTGACCGGATGGATAATGTATGAAAACGATCACAGGGACACAAGGGTCTGGTTTAAACAAGATATGTTATAGCAAGCCCACCATTCTGGATGCAAGACAGACTCCAGTGAAACTGTTCACCAGATTTACCACAATGGAAAAATTCTACATGTCTGCGATTTGGGGATAAAATTGATAGTCCAATGAAATTATGTACTTATCACAATGACAATGCAAGACATTTAAAAAAAAGAAAAAAGAATAGTGGATTGCGATAACTAACACTGGTTTATTTACCAGTCTACATTCCAAACATTTTGTTTAGTTAAAAGTGTCCAAGAGGTAATTCAATAGTTCCCCGGGAAATAATTAAAAATCACAGTACACCATGGCAACTGCAACAGTTGTTCAACGGGTTCCTTATAAAGTTTTACGGACATGTGTCTAAACTGAAAGATTGAAGGTCACCATATTATTCTCAATAACATCTCTCATTGAAGTAGTAGTTTGTATGTGAAGATGGGGGTTTCATTAACCCTCTTTGGACGGGGCGAATTATGGAACAGCGATGTTGCTGTTCGTCAGGGATTTCTGCAGTTTTCTCTTTCAATCTTTCAGTTTTAAGAGACACATGGCCGCTATAAGGAACCCGTTGAACAACTGTTTCAGTTGTCATGGTGTAGTGTGATCTTTAATTATTTCCTGGGGAACTCTTGAATTACCTCTTCGACACGTCTAACTAAACAAAATGTTTGGAATGTTGACTGGTAAATAAACACTGTTGAATGAAGTACAGTACTTGGCCAAAAGTATGTTCCCAAAGACAATTTCCACTATATTTTCTTTAACTTTCCTTTAAGTTGTCGTTTACATAAACAACAGCCATACTTCACAGGAGGCCCCATACTTGTTTACATTTATTCACTAGCTGCATGTTGGAATCAATTAATTGTGATTGGCATTAAGACTGCATTCTATGAGTAAAACTCAGCATAAAATGCCTGAGACAAATAATTATGGGAAGTCTAATAATTCATAAGAAAAACAATAGATAGGAAAAATTGGTATTCGAACCAGATATGCAATCTGGGCCTGTCCAAAACTTCATTGAGACTTTCACTATACCACCTCGGCTATCCACCCCATGGAGATTTTCTGAATTTCAAGCTATCTAAAGTCACCCGTCATTGACATAGCAATTTTCTTGATAACACGACAAAAGTTATACACAAGAAGTAATTTTTTTTCCATAGAGTGGGTCAAGTCTCCATATTTTTATTTACAAAACATATTACACCTGAACATGTACTAACATATTTTACTCAGTTCGCAATGGAGACTTGGCCCTCTCCATATGAAAATCTGCTTGGATAAGTCAAATTTACTGTTATTTTGTGCGTTTTTCGCATGTACATGTACGTGATTTTAAATAGGATTTTTTCAATGTTCCTTTCAAATGGGCACATCGAAAAGGCATTTTTGGAAACTGGATTGATTGTTTTAACTAGAATGCATTTTAAAAAAAATTTCTGGGTATTTTAAACTTTGATATTTGTCCTTCTGTGGTTTATTGGCACGATAAAGTCACCCACCTTCTTATAAAACAAAAATACACGTATAGGAGTAAAAAATGGAAGATATATTAGAAACAGAAACTGTAATTTCACGCAGATTTAGAACGTTTTGATTATCTAATTCTTCCGCCACAAAATATAGTTCCTGCAAAACCCTTTCAAAATTTGAATTGACTATTTCTTTTTCAACTGGATAGGGTTCAGTACGAGTAATAGATGTGTAATATGTTTGTACCAATGAGATGAAAGGCGATGATAAAGAACCGTGATCAATCTCATAACTCCTATAAGCAATACAAAGTAGATAGTTGGGCAAACACAGACCCCTGGACACACCAGTGTCAGTCCTGAACCAGTAAATACTTAGTTGTAGTATCCTGCGCAGTTGTGCTTAGAAGCTCAGGAGCTAACTTCCTTAAAGGCCTAACACATTGAGAGGACATACAGGAACACACTTTTAATTATTGGTGATATATCGTGTAAGGGATTACAAACTGAAGGTCATTCTGAAGAACTGTAACAGTTTACAAAACCAGAATCACTATATCATCATTACAGTTGTGTTACCATATAATACTGTAATTGTTAAGTACTTAATATTTCTATTAAATCTTTAAGATAAAAATTATATTAGAAAAATGTTGCTCTTTTCAAGTTACATTTCGAGAGGGATGTTAAACAATATACAATCAATTAAGTGTAATAATGATTGACATGTCTGTAAAATGATTGGTGTTCTCAATTTACACTGACTGTGATGACGGTTTCTTCTTAGAACATGTGAGGCAACAAGTTAGTAAAAATCTGATCTTGTATGAATGCAAGCAGATGCATTCCTTTTACCGTTATTTTTACAAACATTAGCAGACAACATTATTGCGTAATGCATTTAAAAGTATTTTCAGTACTTTGATTTATAATTCTGTGTAGCATCTATGTGGTTAAAATCACAAAACCATTCAAATTTAATAGGTAGTAATTATAATTACATGTATTTAGCAATTAATATAAGACCTTGCTATTATAGTCATTGTTGAAGTGCATTATGTATGTACGCTTTCAATATATTGCAGTATGTTCCTGGACTACCACAAAACACTGTGGAACCACAGACCAGGAAAATGTCACATCGTGAAAGGAATAGGTATTACAAGACTGCTAATTACCTCCCTTGATAAGATAAAGGCCCTTAAGTTCTCGTATTGACACACTTTCTCCATCGTTCGATAAAAGTGCTTCTCACTGACACTTTTTGAAATTATTTTGTTTTGTACTTGGTATGGTTTGTACGTAATGTGCAATACGTCACGTGTACATGTTAATCATTATGTAAGCCACACATCGTTCTCTCAGTGTTTTTATAATGAATTTTGTTCTGTTTATTTCTCATTTGGAGCATGATATAACTGTTTCTTCTTGCAGATCATGGATCTGAAGACATGCAGACGACTACGTCCGGTTTGACCTTTATCACATCTGTAAGTTATACCAGTATTAAACAGAAAGGGGTTTTCGTCCTGCTTATACATTATACTAAGAAATTTTACATACATCTTCTATTGAGTTCTACTTTCGTGGTGATCCAGGTTATAATAGATCCTCAGTACCCCTTGCTTGTCGTAAGAAGCGATTAAATCGCCGTGGCCATCTGGAAACACCCATTCTTACGCAGGATACAATCGTGTTTTAAATGCAGAGTACAACCAAACCTTACGGCAATTTACTATGGAGAGTGTAGCTGTCCGTGAGAAGTGGTTAACAAGTGGCCCATATTTTTCTTTATACAGATAATTCTCAAGAATTATATAGCTTATCAGGTGACACAATGAATTCTGGTTTGAATGTTATATAGCATTCGATCAGTTGACATTTGTCAACTACAATAATGTCCCATAGTGGAGCAAACCTTAACTTGTATGAAAACTTGAGAATTAGCTAAATCACAGTAATCACCTTTTACATTTGGTAGGATAAAGGAAAAGGAAAACTTGGGATTATTTTACCGATTGACCTTCGGTTGACCCCACAAAGGGACGTAACTTGTGGCGAAATGTTGATCCCTGTATTGTTTGATAGCTTTCTGTGTAAAAGGTCATGATACGTTCGTAAATATGCAGTTTTCAGTCTCTGTTTTTTTCCATATTAGTTGAATATTCTATTGTTACATGTATATATATCGATTATGCATTGTGTATTATTAATAAGAAAGTGAGATGCTACGCTTCACTGTATATCGATGTTTACAATTTACCTGCGTGGATAAATTCGGCAAATGTAGATCGACGATAATAGTGTTTTGAAAATGGGAAACGCATGGCACAATGTTTTAAAACACCATACATTGATCAAAGGTTTGATAAATATATCGTAAATTAGTAAAACTGGTAAAGCACATACTCAGAGGTTGGATTGATTGATTTTGGCAATATTTTAGCCATTTTACGGTAAAGATTTGGATATTTTAAATGAAAATGTTAAGAAAAACCGGTATTGTTTTTGTATTTGATTGCACGTACAGTAAATAAGTCAAAAATATGTAATAAACGCAGAAACCTGTAACAAATTTCGATCATTTTCATAATAAGAAATGGTAAATAAGTTCACAAAACAAAAATGCATAAGCGCCAAGTTTATTTGCATTTAAGCTTACAAACTTTTGAGAATACTTGCATGCAGTATCGGCGTGGAAGCTGTGTTTTAACGTTTATATAACAATTCATAATGATTGTTTTCAGATTTGCAAATAATGCAATTATCTTACAAAGCTTGTAACAATATTGTCTGTGTAAGGCTCATTATCGAAACTGTATTTTAAATGAAACTTGGCTTTAATTCCACGTCTGATTGGTAATCCAATCTTTACTCCAAATTCGCTTTCCAAAGACCAACGTCTTCAAAATCTATGTTTCAGTTTTAAATTCATTTGATATCCCTGTCCTTTCAAAAGATGAAAATCTTCAAAACATGCTTCAGTTTTAGACACATTTAGTATCCCAGTCAATGGGTCGAATGAATATGATTTGCCGTACCTATATTGGATTCCCAAACTACACAAAATCGTACAAAAAGAGATGCATTGCAGGATCCAGTAAATGTTCTACCAAGCCCATACCTTTGCTCCTCTGAAAAAAATTAACTTAGTCTATAGCGCAACATCAAGTATTTGGACGCGTCCGAGTTTAGAGCAACTTTCTGATAGGTTTTAGCAATCTGACAATGCCAGTATTTTTGAAGAGGTCCGATTTTTACTGATACGCATTTAGCATGTTGCAGAAATGAATATCTAAAACTACAACTTCTTAGTGTATTTTGCATATTGTGAAATAAATCTGGTCATTTTCACTTTCAAGGGAATAAATGGAGAGCTTTTCGGACCAGTCTTTCAAGAGCATTACAAAAAACAGAAGGCCAGAGGGCGGATCATGCTGTTTAACATGGAGAAACCAAAAGATGGAGTCAAAGAACTGAAGATTATTGGAAACAACTTTAATTACGATGACTTTTTCCCTCATGGTATCAGTGTTCTAGAGGACAGAGGTACTTTTACGACAGATTATTATGTTTGTCTCCTTAAGAAAGAGTGATGTAAAGTTTCAGTACAAAACATCCCCTGGGCAAAAGAATTATATGATTTTGTGACAAATAAAATAGAATAATGTAGTATACACAGAACTGTTGTCACTAGACAAAAATTCCAATCCGCCACTCTCTTTGCAGATTTAGACAGATGTTCGTGTCTGCAGTAATTTCAATACATGTATACCCTAACCTATGTAGCAATCGAAATACTTTCAGCGTACGACGGTCTGAGCAAGAGTAAAACTAAATAACCACAATCCTGGTAGAAAGATGTTGGATCTGTCTCAACGTTTGTCCTTGAATTGCCCTTGAAGACCAGTAGAGCATATATATATAATATATATATATATATATATATATATATACATATATAATCTGGCCTTAACAATAAGGACAGGAAAACGTACATGAACTGTTATAGTACATCCATTCTCACTGTGTAATATCAATATCATGCAAATTGATTCAATTACTATGTAAGGTGAAGATAAGGAACAGTGATCAATCTCATAACTCCTATAAGCAATACAAAATAGATAGTTGGGCAAACACGGATCCCTGGACACCTGGACACACCAGAGGTGGGATCAGGTGCCTAGGAGGAGTAAGCATCCCCTGTTGACCGGTCACACCCGCCGTGAGCCTTATACATGTATCCTATATCACGATAGTGCGTTCTTTGCGAAACTCTCTAAATCTGCTGAAGATGAGAGAAGAGGATCGGCACCCTTTGCTAGTGAATGTGATCAGGGCTCATGTAGTCAATGAAATTGGAATTTGAGTTTTTTTTTGATAATTTGATATAAATGCTAAATCTTTTTTGAATAGGTAAAGTGCTCCTGTTTATTGTGGTGCATCGCACAAAGGAAGACACAGTGGAAAAGTTTGAGTTTCTGGAGAAGACCTTAGAATTAAAACATCTCAAAACTTATACGGGGACACTAGTTCACTTGTAATATGCTTATATCTATAAATAATTTCAATTTTGTTGCATATTTTGAATATTAGTCAATACTATTCATAATCATCCATCTGTCAGTTACGCTTTCATCATCAAACGTTTATTTCAGGCAGAACGATATAGCTGTTAACGTCACACTTTGTTTCAGACTCAATGATGTTGCTGCAACAGGACCAGATACGTTTTATACAACCAATTTCGGATATTATCGCGATTATAAAGCACATTTTTTGGAAATCATGCTGGGACTTCGCTTTGGAAATGTTTTATACTTCGATGGTCAAGATTTTATCATAGTTTCAGAGCCAACGTTCTTGGCAAACGGGATCGCTCTTTCAAAATATGGAAGGTAAGTATTGGAGAATAAAAATGAATGTATTTAGTTTATGGTTAAACTTCATAAAAACCCTTACAAACAAAGATATATTGCTGGATCCTGTAAATGTTCTACCAAGCCCTACCTTTGCTCCCCACGAAAATATCAACAACTGTGAAGGAGAAACGTCAAACGTACTGTGCCTCAGCATACACCAGAAGAGGGGTTAATCAAATGTGGATTTTGAAAGATTCCAGAGAACGTTTAATAAAGTTTAATAATTTTTCAAATCTTCGTTCAAATCAACACCATCAAAGCATGTGTTTTTTCAACATTTTACACGAACACAAGTCCTCTGAAGTTGAAATAAAAAATATGCTGGAGTTCCTCACTGACAATATCTTTTTAGTCTTTGGTGATTAGATCTTCCAACAGTCTGTTGGAATTCCCATGGGCATGAACTCGTGCTCCTTTTTTACATTCTTATGAAATAGAGTTTATTCAAAAGCTTGTACATAAGAAGATAAAAGCTCTTGTTGTGACCATCAACTCGACATGTAGATATATCGACGACATTTTATTTATTAACATTTATCATTTTTATTCATATGTCGATCCGATATATCCCCTTGAATTCGAAATAAAAGAAACCAGTGTCCTCCATATCTGCTTCCTACTTAGATATTTTATTGAAAATGAATATTAATGGCAAACTAACTACTCGATTTTATGATTTCAGTTTTTCCATGGCCAACTTCCTATATTTATGTAGCAATATACCATGACCAGAAGCATATGGTTTTATATCTCTCAACTAATTCGATACATAAGAGTTTGCCCTGCGTATGATCAATTTTTAAATCGATACGGGCCAATGACAAACAAGTTGATGTTACAGGGATTACTCCATTTACCTGATCAAGATATAGGGATGACGGCGAGTGTGATCGGTCTACAGGAGATGTTTACTCCTCCTAAACCCCTCATCACACCTCTGGTATATCCAGGGTTCCGTGTTTGTCCATCTCTTTATTATATATTTTATATATACTTGTAGGAGTTGAAATTGATCACTGTTCGTTATCTTCACCTTTTATGTGCCTGATCAGTTTTGTTCAAAGGATTTTAGGAAAATTTGATGACGCATTCTTATAATTCATTTTCCAGAATGTCTATTCTTCAGCTTAGGGATCAGGCTTTTATATTTAAAATCATATTTTTGGAAAGTATATTTTACCTGTAGCATTGTCTTGTAAGTAAAAGTAAGGGAATGACCTATGGGTATGATTCCAAAAATACTAAAATGTAGCAGATACAAAAATGTTTGATAAAAACTAGGGGATAGATTTCTGACAAACTTGCATTATAGGTAACACAAATTACATGTAACACGGACTTATGAATTCGCATTTTTTACAGAATCGTGTATATTAACTCCAGTGAAGGTAAAAAGATGATGATGTACAAAAGGGAGGCAAATAACAAGCTTACCAAAGTCAATGTAAGTGGACTTTTTTAAGAATACATGCCGATATTGGCCTGAAGTTTTGTTAAGTTGTCTGTTGCTGAGTTAAAGATTATAAGTTTCGTTCCGACTGATTGAATTTCTTTCAGCGGAGTTACAACCGTGGTAATTTAAATGTATTACATGTACTCTTTTATCACGGTGGTTGCATATATGTAACTGGAGGGGGGTAGGGGGTATAATTATTAATATTTTGGTGTACACTTGCATATTGAAGATTTAGAGATCATATCTAAGTTTCCTTTCAGTTGACTGACTTTTAACAAGTTATAACCTATTAACTTGAAGGATTGCAGACAACAAATATTGAATTTTTGTCGTATATCTTTATCAAACTCGACTTTTATTCTAGTTGGCATTTCTGCTTGGGTCAGGGCATTATATAATGGTTGTTAGTACCTCTATATACGTCTATAGGAAAAAAACGTCTTCATTCATTAGCATTCTGGAAATTATATCTGGTACCGCCTTTACTGTAGGCTTATTACATGTGTCTTTGTTACACCAGTGTTTGACGATAATAATTAATATACATTGAGAAATTACATACACATTAGATATATCGACAACGTGTTTGTCTATTAACAATAATAACTTTCATTCATGTATCTATTCGATGTATCCCTGTGAGCTCGAAATAAAAGACACCACCGAGTCATCCACTTTTGCTTCATTATTGAAAGTGGCCATCAACGGCAAACTGACAACTCAACTGTATGACAAACGGGATGTATTCAGCTTCTCCATCGCCAACTTCCCATATTTATGTAGCAATATTTCATGATCACCTGCATATGGTGTTTATATCTCACAACTGATTCGATACGCAAGAGCTTGTTCTGCGTATGATCATTTTTTAAATCGAGGCAAGCTACTGACAAAGAAGTTGATGATACAGGGGTTTAAACAGTCTCGTTTAAAGTCAGCATTTTGCAAATTCTATGGTCGTTATAACGATCTAGTTCGTCAATACAACCTATCATTGGGTTAAATGCTGTCTGACGTGTTTCATACCGATTTTTAGACCGTTCCTGGCACACTGATTTTGACTACGGATAACTCTGTTCATCTGATCAGGATATAGATCTCACGGCGGGTGTGACCGGTCGACAGGGGGTGCTTACTCCTCCTAGGCACTTTATCCCACCTCTGATGTGTCCAGGGGTCCGTGTTTGCCCAACTCTCTATTTTGTATTGATTATAGGCATTATGAGATTGCTCATTGTTCGTTATCTTCACTTTTCATACTCATCAAATTCAAGACGAGTAAATATCAATTTATTTATAGATTATGAAGATAAGCAAATTATATGCGAATTATTCCAGCAAAGGGTTGACTACCATTTTTCTGAATTGTGCAAATTCTGTGTTTTACTAAATTACCAAACTTTAGAGTTAAAATTTAGGTAAACTTTATTCATTGTAAAGTGTATAATGAGTGTTACTGCAATGTAAATTTGATTCCATCTTCTGTACTGTATTAAGGAGGTACTTTACATCATCACAATGGCTGACTTCCTTTCAAAGCATGAATGAAAACATAAATATCAGCAATACTTGTATCTTCATTTCAAATATCATTGCCTAGCTGAGTAGCTCAGTAGGTTAGCACGTTGATTGTTGAACTGTACATTACTTATTCGAGTCCAGTAGGGGTTTTAAGGTTTTTTTTTCAGATTGCTTTCTACTAAAGCTGTATGTTTTGACCAAATAAAGTACATTCGAAAGTTTCCACTTCTAAAATACTGTTGTACATATCCTCCACTTTTCATCCACATCAAATGTATCTAGTGTTTCATTCCTCCTTAATTAGCAGTATGGAAAAATATCTGGATAGAAAGCTTTTTTCCGGGGGTAGCTATATGGTTCATTTTCATCATCCTGATATGCAGAAGAGATCGATTCACAATGCACAATCTATGTTGGTTGCCTGTATTTTGTTTTACGTCCCGCTCGAGAATTTTTCACTGTTATGTCCGATATGGAGACATCACCATTGCCGGTAATAGGTTGCACAATTTAGGTCTTTGCTCAGCGCTTACGGCCTTTGAGCAGGAAGGGATCTTTATCGTCCCACACTTGCTGAGACACAGGACCTCGGTTTTTTGCGGTTTCATCGGAAGGACCACCCCATTTAGTCGCTTCTTATGAGAAGCAAGGAGTACCGAAGACCTATTCTAACCCGAATCTCCACGGAATTAGAATCTATATAAACCCCCTTGGGTCAAATACCATCTGACGTGTTTTATACCAATTGTTAGTTCGTTCTTGGCATACTGATTTGTACTACGTATAACTCCGTTTACCTGATCAAGATATAAGGCTCATGCCGGGTGTGACTGATCGACAGGGGATGCTTACTCCTCCTAAGCACATGATCCCACCTCTGGAATATCCAGGGGTTCGTGTATGCCCAACTCTCTATTCTGTATTCTTTATAGGAGTTATGAGATTGATCATTGTTCGTTATCTTCACTTTCCATACAAGGAATATATTTTTCTTGGGATGGATAATGTCTCACTTTATAATATTACTTATGCATGTTTAGGAAATTGAGCTTGATACCTTCCCAGACAACCCCGTGGTTGATCCTCAAACAGGAGATGTCTTGCAGGGCTGCCATCCAATAGGTTTCAAAGCCATGCAACATTTAAATAACCCAATTGATCCAGGTGCATCACAGGTAATGTTTGGCCATTATCAAAACGAGAACGGGAGTCTTTACAACATTTTTGGGATACTTGTAATTCTTCATGAACACATAATTAATATTACAAGTCGGATTTTAATTTCCTTTGTAACACAACACAAACCGCCCATAGTAATTTTGATATACATGTATATTGTATTTGTGGCATTAAATCTTTGCCTATTTATTAGTTTCCTTTATGTATTTATGAACAAATTGTTGTTCATGTAGGTCCTGATGGTGCACATGGACAAGAGTGGTGCTAATGTGACAGGGGTCACGGAGCTGTTCTCAGATGACCTTGAACTCTATGGTTCCAGCGTAGCAACATTATACAAAAACCGCATGTTGATTGGTACAGTGTGTCACAAAATGATGTACTGTGAAGTCAACATATTGGGATGAATATATCTGAAATCTCTGGGCATTGTATTCTAGTCCCCTTAAACGTTCTAAAGATAAATAAGAATATAATTGATAGCAAGAAGCTTTTTATTAACAGTAGTTTTCAATATGAAATGCAGAAAATATGTTGCTTCGGTGGTTTTGCTTGGACTCACCATAAATGTATTGGTATATTTTGAAATTTTCAGATACAGTTTATAACTATGATTATGAATATTTTCCATATAATGTTACTTTTATTCATAGAATGTGTATTGGAATATCTTTCTTGACTGGCGCTGTTGGTTAGATTTACATCTTAACGTTCATATGATGTACTAGTAATAACAACATATTAAAGAATCGCGCCAATCATCCCCTTCATATGAAACTGCTCACAAAGAGCCAGATACATTTTTTACCCATACATAGCATGTATTTCAAATGAACAAAATCTGGAGGGACAAGGATTTTGCTTCCATTACATTGATTGATTTTTTGTTTTTACTTATATTATCAACGATTTTCAGGATGAATGAGTGAAGTAAGATGTGACAATTTTTACAAACTTGTTGTGCCATACGAATATTTGTACAAATACATGCGAGCCTGTCAGAATATCAGACAACGGAACAAAAAGATGTATGTAGGAATTTAGGAATAAAGATGGTGCTGATACATTGTACATGTTAATTTGTGATTTATTCTGAAATATTTTGTGATAAAATTGCGTTTCCAATATCAGCTTCGTGTTTTGTTTTTGATAGGATAAAAATAATTATGTATAACATACATTTTAAGGAATTCATTGAGCGTAATTTGCTATGAAAAAATTGCACATGTGTGTGATTTTAAATACATGTATTATAAAATATAATCCCACCAAATATCTCAGATTCTGTATAATGTGGCATTGAATGCTTCCTTGTATCAAATAGATACAATATCAAATTACTGGAAAGTAGGACACTCGCAGAGGACATACGTTTTGTGTTTTACTACCTCTATATACCTACCTATAGTGTGTTACATGTATCTTGTAGTTCTTAGTGAATTCTCGTGTGATGTTAACTTGCATATACCTAGTAAAGATATTTTCCCACCTTTTAAGCATATTGTGTTGTTTGTTCCCAGGTGTTTAGGTCACCTGAGTCACTTAGGTAGGTGACTTTCCGCTACGCACACCCGTTGGACGGCATGCGTCGTACCCCTCTGATTCTTTGGACTTCTCCGATACTACAATAACAGATGCTAGCATGTGATACTTAAAAAAGGATGTGGTATGGTAGGATGACAGTCACGTGGTAAGCACTTCGGAACGGAAGTTTGTAAAACGACAGATGGTGAATTGAAACTATTTTCATTTGTATTTCAACAACCATAGCTATTTTGTATGAATATTTGATAGATTGTTTGTTACATTTTATTCATAAAAAACCTTGGTATTGACATCTTTATTAAAACCTAGCATAAACTTTGGAGCATGTGTACCTTTAACGCCTTTTAGAATGAATAACGAGAATCAGAGGAATATAAAGATCGTATAGCAGTTTTTCCCGTGGGGTAATAAATTTGCCTTATTTTAGCGGTTAGGTAGCTTTCCGCCAAAAGTTTATTCGCCAAATATTCACCTAACTGCGAAAAGAATTAGTTAAGTTACATGAGGAATATGTATTGTTTCCAGCTGAAAAAGCGTGTAACAACATTGTCTTGGTAAGGTTGTGTATTACAACTGTATTTTAGAACTTGGTTTAATTACACATGTGGTAATCCAACTTGTGCTCCACATTCCCTTTAAAAAAATCTCTAAAATCACGTTTTAGTTTTGAACACAGTTGATATTCCAGTCAATGGGTCGAATGAATGTAGTTACAGTACCCATACTGGCTTTCATAACTTTGAAATTACCAAGAAAGAGACATTGCAGAATCCAGTAAAATGTTTTACCAAGACCGTCCCTCTCTCTCTAATATACACTAATATATATATATATATATATATATATATATATATATATATAATATCATATTGTTATTAACCGCTATGGAGAAGAAACGTCAGATATACTGTGTCACCGCATATTCGAGAAGAGGTGTAAATTAAATGTGGATTCTGCAATTAAATATGAAATCATGAAACTTTTCCAAAATCAACAGTATCAAAAGATATGGCTGTAACACTACAATTCCTTACGATGAAATAAAAACATTTTGACATCAAAAACAACTGCTTCTTAAGTAAACCTGGAACTCAAAAATATTTATTTCCTGTGATCAGTCAGATCGTACATTAAATATCACTTCGTTAAACACTGTTCAGAATATCTGAAGTTGGTATCAAAAGGACACTGGGGTTCCTCATTAATTCATGACGGGAAAACTAAGGGGTCACTCACTGAAAGAATACCGAGAACTTATTTCAAATAAATATTCATGGTAACTAACTTTTCTATAAACATTTCAATTCTACTTATCATTCCATCTTGCCCATGAGGGTCATAATTCTATTTGAAAAAGATACCATCATAATAACAATCAAACTATAAGTACCCATTTTCGTAGACAACGACAAAAGCACTGGATCCAGATTCTGGGCACTGCATTTCCATATAGTTACAATGACAACGTATACAATGTAGGAAATTTGACTATTCCACAAGGGAATAACGTGAATGTGATGGGACTTTTACCAAACACACAAAAACGTAAACGCAGTCATGAACATCATTCATAAAAAAAGACCAAATTTACATGATCTCAAACTAGATTCACTTTCACCTTGCGTCACCAGACAATGCTAATCCACACTTGGAATTTTCGACACCAGAATATAGACTGAATTGTGTGAGTATGGATGTTGCCAATCACATTCTCTTTAAACCACCGCGGGTTATGGATGATAATCCTTCCGAATCATGTCGCCAGTTCCTTAAAGTCAACTTTAATAACAAAGAAATATATGCCGTCAACACAATCAACATTCTTCGTCATAAAAAAGTTCTATCTTGTATTCCAGCATACCTAAAGTTCCAAGTCTACACCCAGTATTTCCTACAAATATACTTCTACTATTGCATCCACACTTCTTTAATTACATACTTAACAGTGCCTAGATGTAGATCGTCTCATACACAATCCGCCTACATGTTCTTTTCGTCGTTTTCTGTCAATTATAGTCAAGCTGGAGATGTCATTACTTGTAATGTTGATAAAGTTGAAAATATGGACCTGGAATCACATAATTTAAAAAGTTCTGAATTCCGAGAACCTCGGTCTTTCAATTGGAGACAGAAATTAATATCTGTTATGAATTCTGTCGAAGATTATGCCAGACGATGGACTGGATATGAAAAAAAAAGAACTTGATACCTTGTCAGAATGGATAAAAAATATTAGAGGAATATTGTTAACCCGTATTACGCATATGAAAACAAAAGTGCGTACCATCTATCCTTCTGCGTTTAGTAAACCAGAAGTGATAAAATGATGAAATAGGTTACATGAGGAATATATTTGGTTAACTTTATAACAACATTGTCTTTGTTTGTAAGGCTCATTATTACATGAAAGGTGAACATAACGAACAGTGATCAATATGATAACTCCTATAAGCAATACAAAATAGAGAGTTGAGCAAACACGGTCCCCTAGATATACCAGAGGTGGTGCCTAGGAGGAGTAAGCATCTCCTGTCGACCGGTCACACCCGCCATGAGCCCTAAATCTTGATCAGATAAACGGAGTTATCCGCAGTCAAAATCAGTTTACCAAGAACATGTGTATTTTAAACGATCTTGGCATTCATTCACTTGTGGTAATCGTACTTATACTCCAACTACCCTTTCAAAAGATGAAATTCGTCAAAACCATGCTTCAGTTTTGAAGACTTGATATCCCAGTCAATGGGACGGATGAATATGAGTTATTGTACCTACATGTATAATAGATTCCTGAACTTCATAAAACCCTCACAGAGATACATTGCTGGATCCAGTAAATGCTTTACCAAGCCCCTACCATAGCTCCTCACGAAAATATAAACTGCTGTAAAGGGGAAACTTCAAAAGGATTGTGCCACATTTGTCAGAAGTGTTGTAAATTAAATGTGAATTCTAAAACATTCTAAAGAACTTTTAGTAAATGTGAAATAGCGAAACTTTCCTTGTATTGTACATCGCTTTGTGTACTGCCTGGTTAAATACAAGATTATAAATATATCTGTAGGCACGTTATTTTCTGTAAGATATCTACGTGATTAGTTAATTTTGTAAAGATGCACATGATTAAAATATTGTTTTATACAGTACCTTTAAGTAGCCCGTATCATCGTTTACATTTTGCACAAAGATTGATTCATCAGAGCATTGGTTCAATTCATTGCTTGAAGCTTACATTTCTACAATCATTCACACCTACCATAAAGGGGGAGCTGATAATTCGAACTTTGCATGTAGAAATAACTACATTTTCCAAAGAAAGTGGGGGCGAAGTTTCCCTGTTGCTACTAAACTGTAATAATTCTTTGGTTGTAGAACCACCTTACATGTATTAGGTGAATCATCATATGTAATGGAACACATGCTCTATGTCATTGTTCTAAAACCATTTGCTTCTATTTTGATTATTGAATGTGGAACAGGTGTTCAAGTAGAACACGTTTTTCACACATATAAAGGCCAGTAGATACTCCACCCACCCATCCCACCAACCACTCACTTACATTTAGGCATGTGTACAAAACAGCACGTCCACCCTCCACTACGCTCTCAGCCTACACGTAACAATTACGAGAAAAACATAAATTACATTTCAGCACACCACCTGTTGACGCCAGGGTTATTGTCTCTAAAAGAAGCATGCATGCAAACAAGGCAACATTGATATAGCATTGCATATTTATAAGAACAGAGAATACAAGTCTCCCCTCCGCCCAAGAAAAACCATAGATAAAACACAATTCTCAAAACTCCATGGAAACCTGTATATCCGAGACAATATTGCAGAGAAAGCAAACAATGTAATGGCGGAACCTCACTCTTGTATTTATTAGATATGAATAACATTTTCAGGGATTTTACAATGAAGATAAAAATTTATGAAAATATTAATAGAAAACTCAACATGTTTGTGACAGTGTGCTAGAAAGTGATCACTCAATAATGCTACTACAATAATCAAACACGTTTTTAAAATACCAAAGCTGATTTCCATGAAGTTTTTTCGACTAAATCGGGCATGTAGAAAATTGAGAAAAAATGGAAATGTCAGTTTGAACAGATGATCCGATGAATTGAATTCATGCACTGAAGGATGCACCATTTTGAACTTTGGGATGAATCAAGCCTTTTACAATTTTAGATTTTTAAGAGAGTTGATAGTTTTTGTTACCAAACGTTTGACTCCCGCCCTGAAAATAAAATCCTGTATCAGCCCATGCTTTACGTAATGGTGATGTTATTCAATTTTGTATTAATATGCGTTTTCTTTATTACAGAAAGTAGACAAGTTAAATTAATTTACTAATTTATTTATAATTTTAATCCAATATATTTTCTGTTATTTATTATTTGATCTTCTTTCCATATGTTTATTTCATGCAACACATTTTGTATTTTGTAATACTATCTATTTTGTATAGCTTGTAGGAGTTATGAGATGTATCACTATTCGTTATCTTCACCTTACATATATATATATATAAGTACATAGTCATGATTCATCGTCGCAAATCACGGACAGATTGTACAATCCTCCCCAATGTGGACTCCGGATGTGATTGAAAACGATGATCATCATGATTTTTTTCCAATTGCGTCAAAACCAATGCATTGAAAGATTTGTTACACGTACATGAGAAATAATTGTTATATCTTTTTTCTTTTTTTTTTTCAAATTATGGGTGTAAAGAAATACACATGTATATGCTAAAACATCGAATAATAAGATTTTTTAAATTAACTTTTTCATTGTTAGAGTGTTACATCGTGTGTAGAACTTATTACATTGTTTGTAAATCATACTCCCTCCCTAAAAGGCTTACTCTCCGTCTCATCTTCACGTCTTGGATTAAAAAAAAAAAATGAAGATCGATTTTCATTATTTATTTTCATACCTCTTCTGAATGAATATTTTGCTCTTTTCACTTAATCCAATGAAACATTGTTTAGTGTGTGTACATCTTTATTTGCGCTCGTAAAAATTGAACATACATACAGTGTAGATATACAAATAAGTATATCTTCATGTACACCCGCGCCATTCACTTAATTCATATTAAATGATACAAACCAAATACTGAATGGTAAAATTGAATGCATATGGGTTGTCCTGTAAATGAATGTTATCTTTTTCGGGATTTAGTATATCCGTAGTCAAAATCAGTGTGCCAAGAACGGTTTTACAATCGGTATGAAACATGTCAGACAGCATTTGAACCAATGATTGTTTGTATTGGCAAACTAGATCGTAATAACGACCATAGAATTTGCAAAATGCTGACTTTAAACGAGACTGTTGAAACCCCTGCACCTCTTGGGAACATTCCTACTTTTAAGAGTTTGTTGAATTCGATGAAGAATATATCGCAGTTATAGAGTCAGTGCTCGAGCTGGGCTTTTTCAAAAATGGCGAAAAAAAATTGAAAGTGGCGAAAATCCCTTTTTGCAATAAATTGTATTTTTTATCCTTTGTCAGTGACACATTATCGCCTGTTTGTTTATGCAGTCAAAATCTGTTTATTCAGTCAACGCGTGCGACCGGAAATCTCGCGTCGCTCCAGTGCACACAGAGCTGGTCACAGCCTCAGGTAATTTATGGCTGCAAAAAAGTCGGTGATTATATAATAAAGTACATCGGACAGCTGTTTACCCTGCTGTGGTCAATTGTTTAACATTTAAAGTCTTATTCATTATCGTGTTATCATTTCCACATTAATGTCAATTCTTAACCAGAGAACCGACTGGTAATTAAATTGGCCGTATTATTGTGTATAATGTATATCTGAATACATCAATTGTTTGTTTTTGCGGCCAAACTCGTTGATTACAAGATTTTGATTTTGATATGTTTGATTTTAGTTCGAATATTTCATAAACAATGCGGTCGGTCACCATTGATATGGACATGGCAATTTTAATAAATAATTTTCTTTGAAGTTTGGTGCGCAACAGTATAAAAATGCTAATCTCATAAGACTATGCACCCCATTCTATTTTGACACTAAACTTGTAGCTTCTGACCCTAGTCAGTCTAAAATTTAAAAAATATCTATGTTTGGCTTTACAGTCAACCCCACCTGCTCAAACATCTGATTCTGTCCAAATTGCAAAATCTTCCATACAAAAACGGAAATTTAATAGGGAGTGGTTGAGATACGACTCTAAATTGGGCTTGATGTTTTGTGACATCTGCATTTCGGCCAATGTACACAATGTTTTCACTGAGGGGTGTAGCATCATGAAGTTTATATTTATATGATTTATTATCTGAATTTTGATTTCCATAATAGAATTTATCAAACAAATCAACTTCTTATTATTTCAGAAAGAAATGTTTAGGTATGGTAGCTGGATATGATTAAGTAATGTAACTGATTCAAAATGCTAAAATAAGTGTAATGAATAAAATAATATATAATATGATGGAAATAATTGTAAAGCATGTGGTTATTTGTGCCGCTCCACTCCCCGAAAAAGTGGCGAAAGGGAATTCTGGTCCAGTGGGAGCACTGTATAGAGTCCACAGTTTTTACACTAACATCCTGTGAATCCTTTACACAATTGCTTTCCACAGAAGTTTGATGTGTTAGGAAACCTTAGACTTATTTGACGTATCATTGACAGGTTTTGTATAGACTGATTTTGTTTGTTGAAATAATGAACAGCTCTTCAGATCTTTTTCCTGTTAAGAATTGGCTGCTTTCATAATCAATGTTTCTCTCCACAGCATAAAGTTTTGATTTGTGATTATCAACTGATATCCGATACATCTCCTAATTCAGTAATTGTTCTGAAGCGCCTATCGACGTCTTACCTTTAAGTTTCTGGGCGTCGTTGACCGTCCACCATCATGGTGGTAAATCCTAGGAATTTTTCTGTACTATCGCCATAGAGAAGACACAAGAGAGTTTTAGTTAGGCGTATTCATTGATGACAGCAGTAGCACTGCACTGTTGTATTACAACACAGCAACATTATACAAATAAAGAATACATGTACTTACAGAATATGGGCTACATAAATGTGAATCAAAACTAATATAATTTTCTGATTAAGCATGTCTCAAATATCTAATATACACAAAAAGTTTGATAAAGATAAGTTTTAAAATATATTTTTAAATCTCGATATGGGGAACTATTTTTCTCTTTAAGAAAACCCCAAGAACTATGACTAGGATAAATGGCATACCTACACATCAACTGATCAGATGTTATTTCTTTTATATTTTAAGATCAGAAGTTCTTTTTTCAAAATTGTATATCAAAAAGAAAAAGAAATGATTAACGATTGAACAGTTGGATTGTAGAAATATATTTAGGCGAGTTATCGTTCTTGCGCTAGGTCGTCTAAACGAAAAAATAGTTCTCCATACCGAGCTTTGAAAATAAACTTCAAAACTTCTTTTTAACAAAACTGTGTGTTTATTAGATATTGGAGACATGCTTAAACAAAAACAATCGTATTAGTTTTAATGTATATAGCCCACATTTTAGTATGTCTTCCATAGGTCATGCATAGTGCAAAAAATACCACTAATAAAAAATTCTGTTTTCAGTTCAAACTCAATGCAAATTCAAAATCGTAATCCACATAGATATATGACAATATATTTATATTTAGTGGTGTTAATCAAATGTGGATTCTAAAAAAGTCTAAAGAACTTTTAGTAAACCTGAAATCGCAAAACTTTTCCCAAATCAATAACATCAAAACCTATGACTTTTCAACACTTTACACGACCATTCCTCACGATAAATTTAAGACTAGACTTTTTGACATCATAGACAATTGCTTTTTCAACAAAAATGGAAAACGCAAATATTCATATCTAGTGATCAGTCATCCAAAAAATTACTTTGTTAAACACCACTCTGATTCCACGCACAAGTACTCTGAAGTTGAAATAAAAAATATGCTAGAGTTCCTCATTGACAATATCTTCGTGGTCTTTGGTGATCAGATCTTCTAACAGTCTGTTGGAATTCCCATTGGCACAAATTGTGCTCCTTTGTTAGCTGACCTGTTTTTATATTCATATGAAGCATAATTTATTCAAAAACCTCTACGTGAGAAAAAAATGTCTTGCTGTGGCCTTCAATTCGACATTTAGATATATCAACAGGTGTGATCGGTCGACAGGGGATGCTTACTCCTCCTGGGTACACGATCCCAATTCTGGTGTGTTCAGGGGTCGTGTTAGCCCGACGATATATTTTGTATTGCCTATAGGAGTTGTGAGATTGAACACTGTTCGTTATCTTCACCTTTCATGAAGATACACAATCAGAGGCTCACAAGTCGGCTCGTATGTCAGAATGCAGTTATGCAATTCCTAGAACCTCAAGTGGCAGTTACATACCTATGCAGGAAAGAAGAGAACGTCGAGTGAAAGGAGAAATAGCAAGAGTTCAAATGGAATATGAGAAAAAAGCCCATTGGAATTGAAGATATGATGGCTGAATTAGAAGAAAATGAAGTCAAGATCAAACAAGAAATGCAACGGAGACAGTCTGAAATTCAGGCTAACATGGGTGTAGCGGAATCTGAATTGAAGGTATTTTGAGATGAATTAGACATTTATGAAAAGTTTGATCTTCTGTCAAATTATGAAGAGAAGGATCCTCGAGAAAGAACAGAAAGTTACATTACAAAACAACCACTCATTACACAAGCTCCGTAGGGATCCGAGTTATAATGGGTCCATAGTACGCCTTGCTTGTTGTAATAGGCGATTACATAGTAAAGGAGGCGGTCCATCGGATGAGACCACAAAACCGAAGCCCCATGTCACAGTAGGTATGGCACGATAAAGATTCCTCCCTGCTCAAGGACCATTAGTGCTGCGCATACATCTAAAATTTTGAGCTCTTCAGGCAATGGTGACATCTCTATATGAGATTAAAATATTCGAATGGGACGTTAAAAAATATATAACAATCAATCAAGCTTGTCACGGAGACTCGGTCTGTGCAGTCACATATGAAAGACCATCCCAATTAGTAGCCTCTTATGACAAGCAAGGGGTGCTGAGGACCTATTCTAACCCGGATTATTTTCAAATGAGTTAGTAAACCAGAAGTGATCAAAGAATTAGTTAAGTAACATGAGGAATATATTTCGGCTCCAGTTGACAAAGCTTGTAACAACATTGCCTTTGTTTATAAGGCTCATTATTACAACTATATTTTTAAAAAAACTTGCATTTGGCATTAATTCACATTTGGTAATCGTACTTGATTCCAACTGCCCTTTCAAAAGATGAAATTCTTCAAGATCATGCTTCATTTTAAACACATTTAATATTCTAGTCGATGGGATGGATAAGAGTTCTCATACCTATCCTGGATTCCTAAACTTCACAAAACCTTTACAAACAAGGGTTCATTGCTGGATCCAGTAAATGTTCTACCAAGTCCAAATCTTTGCTCCTCACGAAAATATCAACAGTTGTAAAGGAGAAACTTCAAACATAATCTGCCAAAACATATATCAAAAGTGGTGTTAATCAAAAGTGGATTCTAAAAATTCTAACGAACTTTTAGTAAATTTGAAATCGCAAAACTTTTCTCAAATCAACACCAAAACGTATTTCTTTTCAACACTTTACACGACCATTCTTCACGATGAATTAAAGACTAGACCTTTTGACAGCATACACAGTTGCTTATTCAACAAACATGGAAAAGGGAAATAGTCATATCTAGTGATCAATCATCCAAAAATTACTTTGTTAAATACCACTCTGATTCCACGCACAAGTACTCTGAAATTGAAATAAAAAATATGCTGGAGTCCCTCATTGACAATATCTTCGTGGTCTTTGGTGATCAGGTGAGCAGAATGAATTCAGGGTCATAAAAATAAAAGATAGTTCAACTAATATAGGAACACAATTCGTGCCCATTGGAATTCCAACAGACTGTTGGAAGACCTTATCAGCAAAGGAACTGGTGGCATGGTTTGGAAGGAATATCATCCGTGACCAGCGGTAGTTTAAAGAACCTGTGATTGGCAACATCCTTGATCATAGGGTTCAGTCTACATTCATGAAAAGCCATACATAGACTATAATGTAATAAACAGAGTTCTTTGTAACGCGATTTTTCATGGTTGAAAAACTGAACGTAACATGTTGTGTCATTTTATTTGGCCTACTAACATGGCACATTGATTCAGCCATATTGACTGTAAGTGAAGTGTAGCATTATATGATTATTTATGTGAAGCTGTATATCAAGCAAAAAGAACCAGAGAATAATGGAGAGACCAGTTCAATCTCTACTGATATACCTAAAAGGCTAACCCACCAACTAGAGCTAACTGCGTAAGAAGGCAACATAAATAGGTCTAGTACACTGTCCCCCTCAAGAGAGAGTGATATCAGGGGATAGTTTCGCATTATAGGCCAAATCAACTTTCTTAAAATTGGAAATGTTCCATATTTGAAGTGATATTACATTTGTAAAATAATTTTGGGATACATGTCAAGTGTAGCCGAACGCTTAATGAAAACAATGGATATGCAGGTATCACGACGATCCCTAGCATATATGAAACTAAGACATGGTGAGTTGCTGACGAAATTGATATGGAAAACCTACATGGTCCAGGAAAAGGTATGTAGCTGAGAGTGAAAGTAGATGGCACAAGCTGAAAGGTGTATTTTTAAGAAAGGCAGAGTTCTTGATTGTATATAGTGTATAAAGTGTGTAAATATGTATACCACTCAGAATTTATCGCATATCAATCACAACTTTTGCAGATAAATATCATTATATTGAATATAAATCAAGATTTTCTCGTATAAATGAAGATGGATATAATATTGCAACGTTTTACACGCCATTAATGAAATGTGAAGATAACGAATAGAGATCAATCTCACAACTCCTTAAAGCAATGCAAAAGAGATAGTTGGGCAAACACGGACCCCAGGACACAACAGAGGTCGGATCAAGTGTCTAGGAGGAGTAGATATCCCCTGTCGACCGTAATACGTGTAATATAACAAAACATCATGTGACAGTAATACGGTTCCGTACGATGTAGATTAAAGGCGGAGTCCATTATTTCCCCTCTTATGCAGAAATTACTACCATATAGCTATTTTGCATGCCGCCATCTTGGATGTGAACTTTCGGTCATTGCATAAAGAAATTGATAGAGAAAATATATTAAATCGCCATGTCAAAACTACCCTTTGTATAAAAGCACAGCATCACACCCGATTCTGTATGTTCGTATCTTTTCAATGAGCCAACTTCCAACTTAACTGGTATAATATTCCACTGGTATCAAACTGATGATAGTAACGATCATTACTATCATCCCAAGATGGGGGAAGGAAATTCCGGAAAGACCACGTTTACTTATTATATCTATTTGTATTGTTTATTTGCGAATGATATGTAGGTAAGAAATATCATACACTAGCAACAATTACGATCAGGTGTTATTTTATCTTTTATACGACTCATATGAACAGAAAATTCGTCGTTGAAAAAACAGCGAGGATGATAGTAAAAGAAATGAATGACGATCGTAACGTAAGAACATTCAAATAATTCTAATAGTTATTAAAACTTTACTTCTTACTTACCACGAAACCCATGTATTTCCCTCTCAGCCTCCGACGTGGTTCTCCTCTGTATTTAAAATGTTCGCCTAAACTACTCTCAGTCTCACACACGATATACGAGTAATGTCAAAATTTATTTCAATTTCATATCATTTATTTCATCAATAAGCTTATTTCTCTGTGTGCTTTCTAATATGTAGTACTACATGTATATGTATTTCTTAAGTTTGGTATGTCATAATAATTATATGTATACCTGTGTGCTTTCTATTTACTGTAGTGTTTGCTTAATCTTATGTGCAGTGCTATGTTTTGACATTTTTGCTTTTAAATACAAGTTTATTCAGGCTTATTATTTTTTATTATTATATTTACAATATTAGGCCGACCAAAAAAAGCTAGGGCCGAACTAAAACAAAACGGCCGAAACGACTAGAAATGTATTTTAAATTATATAACAATTTCATTGAATTTAAATCAAAATTCATCATATATAAATCAAAATATTTGCATATCAATATCAAGATCATCAAAAATAAATGCAGATTTTCTCCTATTGATAACGAGACTATATAAGTGTTCACGTATGAATCAAGATGTGTATAATATTGCGACGTTTTATTCGCCATAGTTGAGGGTCGACCCTGAAAGTAAAGCACGTTAAGTGTACCGATCCCGATCTCATACGTGTGATATATCAAAAACTATGTGACAGTAACACGCTTCCGTACAGTGTAGGTTAAAGCCGGGGTCCACTTTTTCCCTGGGACACAACAAAGAAACATGATCCTAAAAACTCTTTTTGGAATTGCGCTGGCATTGTGCTTTACGTTTATTTTCAAAATAGTGTAAGTATAAAACAGATAGGGGAAAGGTAGCAATGTTTGTATAAATATATTTTAAGTAAGCGATAGGTTCTTAATCCGACATGACGATATTCTGTTCCACCTGACATGTAAGTAAACATCCTGAGCGAGTAGGTTATTAACTATGGTGTCCGGATAGGGCCAATTGCAAAGGCGTGACTGCACGTTAGTCACAGATTAGTCAGATTTTGCTGCGTCTTTGACGGACTCTGTGCCAGTCAGAAATTTCTTTCTCCACCTACGAACTGTCTCATAAAATACCTTATCTGACCCATAAACCTCCCCCAATTCAATAAAAATCTGCATTATCGAATGACCGAGTTTTCAGCGAACTATTATATCAGCTCCAATTTCTTCAATATTCTCAACCCGTTTCTCGACTGCCTCTATTGAAATGACAATAAGTTTAAAACTATGTGGAGCTGGTCTCGTGTTTATACCGTTGGAAAGGTATTGAATAGGGCTATTCAATAATATCATCATCCATGCAATTGTGGAAACTGTTATCGTGATGTGGTACAATACACATTACATATCGGATAACCTTCGTATATTAGAGAATTAGAGAAACAACCCATGTACAAAGTATCTGTATTTAAATCATATGAGGAAGTTGTTTAGCAATAAAGTAAATTAACTTTTGTTAATTTCATTGGCACCCATACTACTATGCTCGGCGCTTAGCGCCTTTGAGCATGGAGGGACCTTTATCGTGCCACACCTGCATTGGCACGAGGCCTCGGTTTTTACGGTCTCATGAGAACGACCGCCCTATTTAGTCGCCTAGGTTACCGAGGTCCTATTTCAACCCCGATCCCAACTATATTATTTACAATTGTACAAATGCATGAATATAGACCTGCATGTCAAAGTCATGAATCTAGTAAGGAACAAAAATCTTTATGTCTCATAGCCAAAAGAGAATAAAACTTTTGAAATATTTTAAGCACATGATCATGAAACTAGCTGTAATGAACTTAAGATGACCAAATGATTGGGTTACTCTTGACAGACATGTAAGTCAATAATATTAGATATACTCGAGTAAACAAAAGCAAACGTCGACTCAGGTGTAAATTTGAGTGTCTTACATGAGATAATTTCTTCAAGAACTTGAGATACCCTTGTAATGTTTGACTAGAGAGTAAATACAAGTAACAGTATAGATAAATGCTTTGAATGAAATTGTAAACAATATGCATTTTTGAAAATTCCGAAGCATAAGAAGTAATATCATTATTAAAAGTTTTCTTTAGAAATTTAAAAGCATTTTGAAGTTAACTGCTGAGATTTTACTTCTTATTGCTTACTTTTTTAGATATATTTACTTTTTAGGCTCCATTAGAGTGAACAATTATCGAGAGAGACGTAAAACAAGTAAAGAGTGAATTTTGAATAAAATGTGACAATTACGAATTAGAATACCCATAACACATGTTTGTGCAGACTTTTGTCAAGGTGATACCGGTATTCTTTCTTCAGTTTTCTCGAGAGATTAGCAATGCATGGAAAATAACATCACCTTTATAGTGGAATTCTGTCTTAAAGAGGTTCGCACCTGACATTTGGAGTAATGTCAATTTTTTGGGAAGTGTAGTTTTAATTTTTACATTGAAGGAAAATTAGAAAGCTGTAAAGAAAAACCGGGGTTACAGTGATTGTTATTGAGCTACAGTGTTCTAAACATGACCTTTTTGCACTTAAAATCTATTCAATTAAACTTGATTTGTCTGTTGGTGTCAACACAGTATAATCAACAGAAATCAATCATTACATAAAATAGATACACTGTACATAATCATGTCTTCAACAATACCAATAAAAAAGTTTGATACAAGTAATGGAAATAGATAATGACCTTTTTACACTTGAGATACGAAAAAATTCATATCAAATTTAAGAGTTTAAAAAGCCATATGAAGAGTAATGTAAATTCCTAAAATTTTACTGAATTTTCACGATCTTGTATTAGAATTTAAAATGGAACTAAAAAAAGTGGGGGTTGGAGACCAAATTTTTAAATTATTGGCGAAAATATTGAATTTTTATACGAAATTTCGAGTAAATTAATTCATTTTTTTAAGAATCTGTATCCTATTTGATATATTAAGCAAATTAATAGATTACAACATTTAATCTAGTTCCAAGTCTCAACTACTTGTATTATAAATTATAAAACTGAAATAACGTATAAGAGTAAAAAATGGAAGATATATTAGATGAACCAGAAACTGTAATATTCCGCAGATTTAGAACTTTTGGATAAATCAATTCTTCCGCCACAAAATATAGTCCTTGCAAAACCCTTTCAAAATTTGAATTGACACTTTTTCCCCAACTGGATAGAGTTCAGTACGAGTAATAGATGTGTATTGTGTTTGCACCAATGAGATCAGTCTTGAACCAGTAAATACTTATTTGTAGCATCCTGCGCAGTTGTGCTCAGAAGCTCAGGAGCTAACTTCCTTAAAGGCATAAAACATTGAGAGGACATACAGGAACACAATTTTAATTATTGGTGATATATCGTGTAAGGGATTACAAACTGAAGGTCATTCTGAAGAACTGTAACAGTTTACAAAACCAGAATCATTATATCATCATTTACAGTTGTGTTACCATATAATACTGTAATTGTTAAGTACTTAATATTTCTATTAAATCTTTACGATAAATGTTTTATTAGAAAAATGTTGCTCTTTTCAAGTTACATTTCGAGAGGGATGTTAAACAATATACAATCAATTAAGTGTAATAATGATTGACATGTCTGTAAAATGATTGGTGTTCTCAATTTACACTGACTGTGATGACGGTTTCTTCTTAGAACATGTGAGGTAACAAGTTAGTAAAAATCTGATCTTGTATGAATGCAAGCAGATGCATTCCTTTTACCGTTATTTTTACAAACATTAGCAGGCAACATTATTGCGTAATGCATTTAAAAGTATTTTCAGTACTTTGATTTATAATTCTATGTAGCATCTATGTGGTTAAAATCACAAAACCATTCTAATTTAATACGTAGTAATTATAATTACATGTATTTAGCAATTAATATAAGACCTTGCTATTATAGTCATTGTTGAAGTGCATTATGTACGCTTTCAATATATTGCAGTATGTTCCTGGACTACCACAAAACACTGTGGAATCACAGACCAGGAAAATGTCACATCGTGAAAGGAATAGGTAATAAGACAGCTAATTACCTCCCTTGATAAGATAAAGGCCCTAAAGTTCTCGTATTGGCACACTTTCTCCATCATTCTCTAAAAGTACTTCTCACTAACACATTTTGAAATTACATGTATTCGTTTTGTCCTTGTTGTGGTTTTGTACGCTACGTGCAATGTGTGTATATGTTAATCAATATGTAGTACACCTCGTCTTTTCTATGATTTTATAATGAATTTTGTTCTGTTTATTTCTCATTTGGAGCATGATATAACTGTTTCTTCTCGCAGATCATGGATCTGAGGACATGCAGACGACCACGTCCGGTTTGACCTTTATCACATCTGTAAGTTATACCAGTATTAAACAGAAAGAGGTTTTCGTCCTGCTTATACATTATACTAAGAAATTTTACGTACATGAAAGGTGAAGATTGCGAACAGTGATCAACCTCATAAATCCCATAAGCAATACAAAATTGATAGCGATGCATCTGGTTAAAATACCTCCGTCATAATCACAAAAGTCTGTGTAATGAAATACGAAGGCTGTTCGATATGTAAAGTGTATTGCACGATGTCTCAAAAGCATTCGACTCAAATAGTGAAATGAACATTACATCCCTTCAAAGTATTCTTCATGATTTGACATATATAATTTCAATCTCTGAATCCATTTCTGAAATGTGTCACGGTACGCTGATTTAAGTAGACCTCTGAGGCACTGAATGATGGCTGAGCCACGGTCTTATCGGGACTTGTAACGACGACCAAATATGAACTTTTTAAGTTTTGGAAAAAGGAAAAATGTCGCATGGGGCTAGATCTAGAGAGTATGGTGGGTGTGACAAGACGGTAAACTTCTCCGACTTCAAAAATTGCTTCACAAGCTCAGATGTATGTGATGGAGCATTATCATGAAGTAGACGAACATGCAAAAATCCTCACACAGGGCGTCGTTTATGATAATATTTCTTGAGCTAGTTTAGTATAACATCTCGGTAATACCAACCTGTATCACTTTTGCCCTCCAGCACCGGAATTTATACGGCTATACCATCACATGAAAAGATATGCAATAGAGAACCTTCTTTGTGCTTATGGTTCTTTTGGCAACTACAGGCCTTCTACCGTGTTTAGTTAGCCATATTTTGTTTCCAATTTTTCTTACTGGTTCGAAACAGTGAACCCATGTTTCGTCACCAGTAATAATGTTTGCAAATTGTCTTTGATTGAATTTGGGAAACATTTTGAGCAATTGCTTAGCGGTTTGTACTCTTACCCGTTTTTGCTCATCTGTTAATATATACGGTATCCTTCTGGCAGAAATATTTCGTACTTTCAAAATAGGCTTCAAAATGAAATGCACCCGCGATAGTTATATGCCATCAACTTTGGCAATATCACGAATCGTGTATATGCCATCGTTTTCAATTATTTCCCTGACTTTTGAGACATTTGTCTTGACTGTTACAGTCACAGGTCGGCCAGATTTTGCTGCATTTTTGACAGACTCTGTGCCAGTCAGAAATTTCTTTCTCCACCTACGAACTGTCTCATAAGATACCTTATCAGACCCATAACTTTCCCCCAATTCAGTAAAAATCTGCATTACCGAATGACCGAGTTTTGTGCGAACTTTTATATAAGCTCTAATTTCTTCAGTATTCTCAACTCGAAAGTCGTCTCGCAACCATTTTTACAACAGTAGTCAGCGACTGGCTCTATTGAGGTGTCTATGAGTTTAAAGCTATGCGGAGCTGAAGGCTCGTGTGTATACCGTTGGAAAGGTATTGAAAAAACTATTCAAGAGTATCATCATCCACGAAATCGTGGAAAGCGTTATCGCGCTGTGGTACAATACACATTGCATATCGAACAGCCCTCGTATGTATTGTGATACGTAATCATATGTAATTATAAAAAGAAAATACCCAGGAATTGTGCGATGACTTTCTGTGTTAAAGATTACATAAATTCAAAAATACATAATTCTCAGTCTCTTTCTTTTCGCCATATTACTTCAGTCTTCTATTGTTATATTATTGGTTAATAAGAAAGTGAGTTGTTAAAGTTCGCTTCACGTTGGTGTTTACGATTTACCTACGCGGATAGGTTCAACAAGTGTACCTTTTCCGATAAAAAATATATATCTGGAACGAGAAGCGCATGAAATAATGTTTGAAAACACCATAAATTGTTCAGTTATAGAAATATATCGTACATTAGTAAAATTGTGTAAACATACTCAAAGGTTTGGATATTTTAAATGAGACTGTTTCGAAAGAGCGTTATTTTTCTTTACGTGATTGCACGTACAATAAATATTATCAAGGGTATGTAATAACCATAAAAACCTGTACATAGCAATTTTCGTTCATTTACATAGTAAAGAATGATAAATAATTTCACAATGCAAAATGTATAAACGCCCAAGTTTGTTTGCAATTAAACTTAAAAACTTTATTAATTCAAGAGATATATGTTGGTAAACTTTTCTCCAGTACCGAGAGATTTGGTGCCGAGCGAAGCGAAGTACTAAATAGAATAGCGAGAGAAAATGTTTAAAAACATACTTAGTACATCTTTCACACGAGAAAGCAAAACTCTTCGTGGTCTCTATCTAATTTATGGATATATACTGTTATCTGCAACGCGTTGTGTATACGTTTTGGGGTACTAAAATCCCGAGTATATTACGATACCAAAATATACATCGGGTTCGTATTTTCAAAAAATGTAAGCATATATATCTATTTTATAGGGATTAACTGTATTGAAATGATTTGTAGTTTTTCTGTTACATTAAACTTATTAAAAGCATGCAAATGTCACGAGTTTTTTTCTCTCCATTAAAATCACCGATTTTCTGGTAGTCTGGTCCCCTTCCCATAATTCTGTTCGCGTACTCTCTACATTGTGAGAGTGCGCGAACGGAATTGTGGGAAGGGGGACCAGACTAATTTTCTCGTAGAGCGTTCAATGCAACACGTGAGTTATTGAGAAGGGCTTTATTCCGTCTAATAAACTCATTTAGCTTGATACCCAAAAGAAACCAAGAACCATTTGGTACACCCCAAGAAAACTGTCTTCCCGGGAAAACTTCCCCTTTATGTACATTTCTTATTGATTCTTAAACGAGGAAATAAGAATCGTCGCCCTATATATATATATATATATATATATATATATATATATATATATACTCCTGTTATTTGCAACAATCTACGTGAAAATCGGTAATTTTACTATGGAGCATTGCATAGCATTTGCAAAACGCTGACTTCAAACGAGACTGTTGAAACCCCTGTAACATCAATATATATATATATATATATATATATATATATATATATATATATAATCCAAATAGAAAGAGTTGATATCACACAGTCAAAAATAATTCAATAAAAAAGCAGGAAAATATACAGTTCCAGAATATATTTAAATCAATAGTGATTTAAATATATTTTGGAACTGTATATTTTCCTGCTCTTTTATTGAATTATATATATATATATATATATATATATATATATATATATATATGAAAATTAAATACAGAAAAAAACAGTACATGCTTACTCCTCCTAGGCACCTGATCCCACCTCTGGTGTACCCAGGGGTCCGTGTTTACCCAACTATCTATTGTGTATTGCTTATAGGAGTTATGAGATTGACCACTGTTCGTTATCTTCATCTTTCATTTGCCAAAATCATGTTTTTTAATATGAAAGTAGGAAATGATATTTCAACCAGAGTAGCACTGTTAAAGCCCTTCCAAGTTTTTAAATTTATCAAACTTTTTCAAAAATAAGGAGGGCGATCGCTCAGTATTTTCAAACAATCTTAAATTTGCACTATTGTTTATGTAAGCACTCTTTAGTTCTAAGTCACTTTCTTTCTAATGTTAGATTTTAGCGGTGTCTATATATTGGCTATGAATGAACTTGCAGTTAAGCTTCACCCAGGCAACGAAATTAAAGGAAAATACTCGCTAAATGCGAGTTAAAAATTGAAATTGCGAGTGAAAAAACACAAGTGATCGCAACTTTTTGCGAGTGAAATAAAACGATATTTTTTCTGGATTTCCTTGGTTTATTGGCTGTACTTTGAAGTTTACAATAATTCTGTCTTGTGCATAGAAACGCTTTACAGAATGATTATAAAAGTATTGAAAAAGTAAACGTGGATCGAATAAATAACTAAGGCCAAGGTCATCTCAGTCAGTGATGTCGAAGATGGCCTACTTCATGCACAATTCGGGCGTCTCAGAGACGTCTGATTTTAAATAGCAAGCATGTTGATCTCGTCCGTGTTTACATGAAACAACACATGAAAGTGTTAGTGTCACTGCTTCACGCAGTGTCCTTCTGTAGTCAAACACTTAGAGTTCCCGGGGTTTTTTTCAACAAGAATTTTTTAGATGAAATTTCCAAAAGTTTTGAACATATTGTTTGAATTGGCGCAAACAGTCTTCAAGATTTAAAACCACATGATGTTGTAAATAGGTGGTAGATCTCTGGACAGCGAGTTCGCCGCACAAGTGTACCCTATGACCCTCATCATACACCAATGATATATGTATGTTGTCTGATAATTCATTAAATTTTAATTGAAAGAATTCTCAATATTATTTTTATTATTGCACTTTAAAGAGGATTTTAAAGCATTTTCCCTTTATTTTGATATAGATACATGCTTGTTTTCTTAAATTCCTGTAAAACAGCAATCGATTGAAAAATGCTAGTAAAAGCTCAATTTTGCTTGTTGGAAAAAAAAAAAAAAAACGGGTCAAAAACCTACATGTGTATATGTATAGTGATATATATTATGCACCCCTTGTCATAAAAGAAAATCTTGAAAAAAATGTGCATTATAATTGGCAATATACGGTACCTGATTTTGGAAATAGTAAAACCAAAGTTGAGGGTCGGAGTTAAAAACTAGGGACGGTCGGATAACCGGAACCACTCATATTATTTCATTTGGCCTAAACATAAACACCATATTCAGGTGATAATGGAATAATGTAACATAAATAGATAAATTAACAAATAAGAAATATTCAAATTAATTATCCCCATAAGGCATTGAAAGTGTAATTAAAAGTAAGAAAATATTACAAGATTTGATTTAAGAGCGATAAATCCTCCTTGAGAAAACATCGATGTTCATGAGTCTGCATCAAAATGGTGAAACTCGTACAGTGCTAGTCATGTCATTACATACAGCTATACGTAAGCATATTTTGATCCATTCATCAATCAACCAAATGGAAAGAATATAACATTTCGAAGCTGACCTTAATAACAGGGAAGGGACTCCATTTGGAGTTTAAGTCCCTTAGTCTGTATTGCAAAATCAAATATTTAGATTCAGTCAGTTTGTAGCAATCTGACATTTCTGATGAGGTCTAATTTAAGTGATATGCATTTAGCATGTTGCGGAAATGAATACCTTACACCAGGATTCCCAATACACAAAACTATGATTTTCAGTGTTTTATTGATTCAAATGTTTTATTAGATTTACGCGTAGGATCAGTTTTTAAATCAAGGCAGGCTAGTTACAAACAAGTTGATGGTGCAGGGGTTTCAACAGTCGCATTTATAGTCAGCATTTCGCAAATTCTATGGTCGTTTTAACGATCTGGTTTGCCATTACAACCTATCATTGGGTCAAATGCTGTCTGACGTGGTTCATACCACTTGTTAGGTCGTTCTTGGCACACTGATTTTGACTACGGATAACTTAGTTTACCTTATCAAGATAGAGGGCTCACGGCGGGTGTGAACGGTCGACGGGGGAAGCTTACTCTTCCTATGCACCTTATCCCACCTCTGGTGTGTCCAGGGGTCCGTTTTTACCGAACTTGCTATTGTGTATTGCATATAGAAATTATGAGATTGATCACTGTTCGTTTTGTTAACTTTTCATATTGGTACTTTTCGTTTTCCTATATGAGGACTGATTTCATGTTAACATCTTAGTGTAGTTTGGAAATTGAATTTCAAGGGAATAAATGGAGAGTTTTTCGGATCAGTCTTTCAAGAACATTACAAAAAACAGAAAGTGAAAGGGCGAATCATGCTGTTTAACATGGAGAAACCAGAAGATGGAGTCAAAGAACTGAGGATTGTTGGAAACAATTTCAACTACAAAGATTTCTTCCCTCATGGTATCAGTGTTCTAGAGGACAGAGGTACTCTTACAACAATATAATTTGTTTATCTACTTTGAAAAGAGTTATGTAAAAGCTCACCCTACAAATCCTTTGGACAGAAGAATTATATAATTTTGTTACATTCGAAATAAAGTATTCTATAGTTGACGACTTTACATCATTCTTGTTTGGCAAAGGTTCCAGTCTGCTACTCTCATGGCAAATTTAGACGGATTTTCGTGCCTGCAGTAATCAAATTGCAATATACTCTAACATTAATACATTTCAAAGATATAAAGTTTTCTACATTGTTATGATATCTGTATCTACTGTGTATTAAAAAGGAATGAAAAAATTTCATGAACTCTTCTAGTACATGTATTCTCACTGGTCGGTATGAATATCATGCAAATGAGCATGATTCAACGACTATCGTACGATAGTGTGCATACGTCTGCGCGAAACTCTGCCTAGATCTGCTAAAGCTGAAGATGAGAGAAAAGGATCGGATTCCTTTTGGCTAGTGAATATGAGCAACGTTCATTACATAAATCAAATTGGAATTTCAGGTTTTGATAGTTATAACTGCTAAATCTTTTTTGAATAGGTAAAGTGCTCCTGTTTGTTGTGGTGCATCGCACAAAGGAAGACACAGTGGAAAAGTTTGAGTTTCTGGAGAAGACTTTGGAATTAAAACATCTCAAAACTTATACAGGAGCACTAGTTCACTTGTAATATGCTTATATCAATGTTATGTTTTATTGCATATCTTGAATAATCATCATTGTCTATCTGTCAGTTATGCTTTGATCATCACAAATTTGTTTCAGACTGAATAATATAGCTGTTAACGCCACACTTTGTTTCAGACTCAATGATGTAGCTGCAACAGGACCAGATACGTTTTATACAACCAATTTTGGTTATTATCGCAGTCATGTAGGACATTTTTTGGAAATCATGTTGGGACTTCGCTTTGGAAATGTTTTATACTTCGATGGTCAAGATTTTATCATAGTGTCAGAGCCAACGTTCCTGGCAAATGGGATTGCTCTTTCAAAAAATAGAAAGTAAGTATTGATGAATTGAATAAAAAATCAATTTATTTGGTGTATGGTTAAATATGCTTCTTCAGTTTTGTTCGTATGGTTTTCATTAGACTTGATCACGTGTTCTTATAATTCATCTCATTTACCAGAATGTTTATTCTGCAGCTTAGAGACCAACCTGTTATGCGCCGCATTCTGAGATGGCTAACAAAAAGTGAAACAACATAGTTTTTGTTTTAATTGATTGATTCATGCATAACTAATTTTGAAAGATATATTATTTCCTTGTCGGTTTAGACCACCTACGCCAAAGAGTCAATGAAGTTATTAAATAGTACAGTTGATAGCGTACGGCGTACCTCAACATTTTTGAAATGTGGTTTACATCTTTTAAACACTATGACCATTTTAAAATCATATTTGGTGGAAAGTACATTTATATGTAGCTAAGGCATTGAATATAAGCTAAAAGTAAGGGAATTGTCTCTGATAAATGGTAAAAAGTAGTAATTACGAAAATTTGTCATAAGATTTCTAACAAATTTGCATGTAGGCAACACAAATTACATGTAAACACTCATGAATATGCATCTTTTTACAGAATCGTGTATATTAACTCCAGTGAAGGTAAAAAGATGCTGATGTACAAAAGGGAAGCAAATAACAAGCTTACCAAAGTAAATGTAAGTGGACCCTTTTTTAAGAATACATGCCGTTATTGGATTTATGTTTTGGTGTTAGGTTTTCTGTTGCTGAGTTACAGATTATAAGTTTCGTTCCGACTTTCTTTTAGTCCTAGAACTTTTCAGCGGATATATAACTTTAGTAATATGAAACTATTGACTTTTATCGCTGTAGTTGAAGATAAGTAACTTTTTCTGGGGTTGGTGGGTGGTATTATTGTTTTTGGTGTGTACTTGCATATTAAAGAGTTAGAGATCGTGTCAAGTTTCTTTTCCGATGAGACTGATTTTCAACAAGTTATAACCTTTGAACTTGAAGACTTTCAGACAACAAATATTGATTTATAGGGTAAATGTTATGGATTGCAGATAAAACTCTACTTTTGTTCCATTTGGCGTTTACTGGGCCAACAATTTCTGACTAGGTCAGGACATTACGGTCGTTGCTTGTAACGACACAGCTACTTCAATATTCGTCTATAGAAAAAACTACGTCTTCATTCATTAGCCATCTGGAAATTGTATCCAGTGCCGCCCATAGTTTAGGATTACTATATGTTTCTTTGTTTCACCACTGTTATAATGATAATAATGGATATAAATTGATAAAATTACATACTCATTGAATTCAAGACGAGCAAATATCAATTTTTCCATTGATTATGAAGATAAGCAAAATATATACTAACTGTTCCAGCAAAGGGTTGGATATCGTTCGTCTGAATTATGCAGATTCTGTGTTTTACTAAAATAACAGAATTGAAAGTTAAAATTTAGTTTAAAAATTTAATCTTTGTAAATTTTATTATGAGTGTTACTGTATTGTAAACTGTATTCATTCTGTCTTATGTGCAGTATTAAGGGGGTACTCTACATCGTCATAATGGCTGACTTCCTTTTAAAGCATGAATTAAAACATAAATATCACAAATATGTGTCTACACATTTCAAATATCATTGCCTAGCTGAGTAGCTCAGTAGGTTAGCACGTCAACTGCTGATCTGTAGATCGTGGGTTCGAATCGAGCAGGGATTTTAATTTATTTATGATTGCTTTCTACTGAATCTACATTTTTGTCTAAATAAAGAAAATTTAAAAGTTTTAATTTTCAAAAAATATTGTACATATCATCCACTTTCCATCTGCATAATTATCTCTGGTATAGCTTGCATCCTTAATTACTGTAAATTCCTAAATATAAGCAAGGAATTAATTATCGCGTAATTTTGCGAGAAGCATCACTTGCGAATTAAAATCACTCGCTTTTAATTTCATATTGCTAATATATATGTAAACAAAAATATTGCTCAACAGAGCACTCGCGAATTTATGTTCTCGCGATTTGACGTAAACGAGTCATTTCGCGATATTAAGTACTCCCGTATTATAAGGAATCTACAGTACCAATATGAAAAACATCTGGATGAAAAACTTTTCTCCGGGGGAGGGGGTTAACTGAATGGTTGATTTTCACCATCATGGTATGAAGAGATCGATTCACAATGCACAATCTAGGCGGGTTGGTTGTATATTGTTTTACGCCCTGCTCGAGAATTTTTCACCCAGGTGGAAACGTCACCATTGCCGGTGAAGTGCTGCAAATTTTAGGCTTATGCTTAGCGCTTACGGCCTTTCAGCAGGGAGGGATACTTATGGTGCCACACTTTCTGTGACACGGGACCTCGGTTTTGCGGTCTCATCCGAAGGACCACCCCATTTAGTCGCCTCTTACGACAAGCAGGGGCACTGGGGACATATTCTAACTAAGATCCCCACGGGATCACAATCTATGAAAAACATATACAAGGAAATGTATTTTTCTGTGGATGTAGAATGTCTCACTTTATAAGATTACTTATGCATGTTCAGGAAATTGAGCTTGATACCTTCCCAGACAACCCCGTGGTTGATCCTCAAACAGGAGATGTCTTGCAGGGCTGCCATCCAATAGGTTTCAAAGCCATGCAACATTTAAGTAACGCAGTTGATCCAGGTGTATCGCAGGTAATCTTTGGCCATTATCAAAATGAGAACGAAGTACATCTATAAGAACTTTCGGAATAATTCGACATTAACACATATCGAATATTACAAGTAGGATTTAATTTCCTTTGTAACGTAACATAAACCGTCCTTAGTAATATCAATATATATTGCATTATCAAAATTTCCATTAAATCTTTACCTATATATTAGTTCCCTTTATACATTTATGAACAACCTGTGGTACACGTACATGTAGGTGCTGATGTATTCTCTTTAGAGAAGTCGAGAGGCATAGCCTTCATCGACTTCTCTTCGCAAGCATTCATATTTGGATCCTGGAAAACGTGTAAATACCGGAGTCGGTGACGGTTTATGCTTCGACCGACGTTTGGACTCAGATGTGCCTGGATTTACGCAATAGACAACTTGTTTTCAAACATTTAGCAGTAATGAACAAAACTGTCACAAGGAAATCAACACTTACTTGCTTTTAATCCATTTTCAACATGTCCCCTGTCCCGGGTTTACGTTAACTGGTATTGGGAGCTGTCACAATAGGTGACCAGTTAAGAGAAAAGCAGGCTGACGTAATTAGAGTTGTGATTTAAACCCGGGACAGTGGCATGTTGAAAATGGATTAAAAGCAAGTAAGTTTTGATTTCCTTGTGACAGTTTTGTGCATTCTGTTAAATGGTTGAAAACAAGTTGTCTATTGCGTAAATCCAGGCACATCTGAGTCGAAACGTCCGTCGAAGTATAAACCGTCCTTAGTAATTTTAATATATATTGTATCATTAAAAGTTCCATTACCTATATATTAGTTTCCTTTATACATTCATGAACAACCTGTTATACATGTAGGTACTGATGGTGCACATGGACAAGAGTGGTGCTAATGTGACAGGCATCACGGAGCTGTTCTCAGATGACCTTGAACTCTATGGTTCCAGCGTAGCAACATTATATAAAAACCGCATGTTGATTGGTACAGTGTGTCACAAAATGATGTACTGTGAAGTTAAGACATTGGAATAAATATATCTGAAATCCCTGGGCATTGTATTCTAGTTTCCTTAAACGTTCTAAACAAAAGTCTGAATAGAATTCATAGAGATGAGCTATACATTAACAGTAGTTTTCAATATGAAATGCAGAAAATATGTTGCCTCGATGGTTTTGTTTGGGCCCATCATAAATGTATATGTATATTTTGAAATCTACATTTTGTAAGTATGATTATAAATATTTTCCATGCAATGTTATATTTATTCATAGAATTATTTTGGGATATCTTTTTTGACCGGTGCTATTTCTTAACGTTCATATTGCATGACTGGGGTATATAAAGAGATATATGAAGATATATGAGATATATGAAGAGATATATAAGGAAATATGAAGTGCAAGTAATAACGAAATATTAAGGAATCACGCCAACCACTTCATATGAAACTTCTCACTATGATTATAAATATTTTACAGCTATATTTAGCATGTATATCACATGAACAAAATATGTAGGGAGAAGGATTTTGCTTTCATGATAAGTTTTACATTGATATTGTTTTACTTTTTTCAGAAGGAATGAGTGGAGTAAAATGTGACAATTTTTACAAACTCATTATACCATACGAATATTTGTACAAATACATTTTATGCGACACTGTCAGAATATCAGACAGAACAAAAAGATGTATGTAGGAAAAAAATTGTGCTGATACATTGTACATGTTAATTTAATTTGTGATTTATTCTGAATTATATTGTGATAAAATTGCTTTTCCAATATAAGCGTCAGGTTTTGTTTTTGGTATGATAAGATAAAATTAATTATCTATGATACATTTTAAAGACTAAATCGTGCGTAATTAGCTATGAAAAAGTTGAACATGTGTGTGGTTTTCAATATAAATTTTTATACGCCCGCATAAAAATGCGGGCGTATTATGCTATACCTATGTCGTCTATCCATCCGTCTGTATGTCCCTTTAATTTTGTCTTTGCAACTCCTCCTAAACTCTTTGGGGATTTTGATGACACTTGGTAGAAAGAAAGATCACAATGTGGAGCTGTGCATATTACAAGGGAAATGCTGTCCAATGTTTTTCAAAGGAGTTGTGGCTCTTGGACTTATTTTTTTCTATTCAAAATACTTTGTCTTCGCAACTTCTCTTAAATCCTTTGGGGGTATTTTAATGAATTTTGGTACAAAGAAAGATAATAATGTGGCGGTGTGCAATCTGCAAGAGGAATGCTGTCCAATGTTTTCTTAAAGGAGTTACGGCATTTGGACTTGGTTTTTTCTATTCAAAATACTTTGTCTTCGCAACTCCTCCTGAACCTTTAGGGGATTTTGATGAGACTTAGTACAACGAAAGATCACAATGTGGAGATGTGCATATTATAAGGGGATTGCTACACCACTATTTTTGAAGGAGTTAGGGTCCTTGGACTTAGATTTATATTATTCAAGTACCTTGTATTCGCAACTCCTCTTAAACCCTTTGGGGGATTTCAATGAAACCTGGTACATTTACAAATGAAGATCACAAAGTGTAGATTTGCATATTACAAGGGGAATATTGTCTAACTATTTTTGAAGGAGTTACAGCCCTTGGACTTAGATGTATTTAATGCAAAATACATTGTTATTGCAACTTCATGGATACTCCTTTAATGAATTTTAATTTAACAGTATTGTCAAACAAATGTTAAAGCGGCCATTTTGAAAATTTGAAAAGTTAATTGCACCCCTCCTAATGACCCCCTATCAGCTCACAAAGTTTGAAGTGGATCAGTCGAAGCACGTTCATAAAATCGCGCGGACAAATTTCTCACTAAAGAAGAGGAAAAATAAGAAGAAAATAAGAAGAAGAATAAGAAACGGAGCAAAAACAATATGTCTCCGACACTTTGTGTTCGGAGACATAATAATAATACCATATTTATATAGCACCCTTTTCATACACTATGTACGCTCAAAGGTGCTTTACAATGCATGTATACCTTACAACAGAATTTCATACACATAATACATGGAAAATAAATGAAACATTAAAAAGCAATGATATAAAAGGCGTTACCACATGTAAACAGTCCGTAGTTGTACCTATCCTGATTGTACATATAAAACATGAAAACACAAGATACCATAAATATGCTTGATAATAATAAACATCAGTTTCAGGGCGTATTAAATTAATAAGAATAATGAAATACACACACAGCATATAATGTCTCAGTTATGATAAATTAAAACAAAGATTTTTTAAAATATAAAGCCATCACAAAATGGTACTCGAAAACTAAGACACACAGTCAAAACAAATAAGGCAATCTTCATGCACTGAAACATCAAACTCGAATGACTGAAATGATAGAAACTAGTCCTGGAAAACTTGATGGAAAAAATGTGTTTTCAGTGACTTCTTGAACGCACACAGTGTTCTACAGTCCCTTACATGTTCTGGAAGGGCATTCAACAGTTTTAGAGCTATTGCTCTGAAACACCGAACACATAACGGTTCGACTTTTTGGAACAACTAGAGTGACCGATTGTTTTATAGACCTAAAATTTCGGTTAGGTTTGTATACCTCTAGTAATCGTTTGATATAAGTTGGGCACTCATCATGTAAGGCTTTGTAAGAATAAGTAAGTATCTTATATTGTGCCCTATACTGCACAGGTAACCAGTGTAGTTCTCGTAGTATTGGAGTGATATGGTTGTAACCAGAGGTCCTGGATATGAGACGTGCGGCAGTGTTCAGAATATGTTGGAGCTTGCTCAGGACTTTCTTTGGAACACCAACCAGGAGAGCGTTACAGTAATCTAACCATTATGTATTCGGGAGTTCACAAGAGATTCATTTGCTTCTAGTTGCTTCTACAATAAAAGATAAGGTGTTTTTGTGTTTTCGATTTCATTTCTACACAATTTACACTTATTTGTTACAGTGTTGTTCTGTTTGCTAAGAAGGAGATTATTACTCAATAAGTTGTATATTAGTTTATAATTAAACTCTGCTAAGGATTTGTCTTCAATGTATTTAACTTTCAATAAAAATAGTGATTCCCATTCCTTTTTATCTGTTATTTGGAACTCTCTACTTAACTTTGTTAGCGAGGGTTTTTGGAATTTATGTTTAAGTAGTGCAGAAAATCTTAGTTTTATGTTGTAAACATAAATTTTTATCTATAGTTTTGGTTTTGATGTAGGGAAGTTTCGAAAAATCATATCCGAGTTCAATAGTTTTTAAAAATATGTCGTATCATCTTATACTCGCATAGCCAGTTCGTTTTCTTAGTAAGACAATCTTTGTTGACCTGAGTCATTAAAAATATCTTTAACATATAAAATTCAACTCTTTTTGTCCAATCATCAAAACATATTAATTTACCTTTGAAGAGAAAATTTGCATTTGACCATATTGGCTGTAGAAGTAATTTTTCAGTGGAGTTTTTTTTTTTTTGGATGCATTTCGTTTTTAATTACATACGTATATATACATAAACACACACATACATATACACACACATATATACATACATTTATATATATACACACACGTATACATATATATACACACACATATATATATATTTAAATCATACACTATATTACTTTTAAGAAAATTAAGATATAAGACACATACATATAGATATACATTCATATACATAAATTCGATATTTATAATACTATAACAAATATATATAAATATGGTAGAGATATTTTTCAATACGCCATGCTGCCTGAGGGGAACAGCCTTAAACACACAATGTCCATATTTTCCCCTTCAGGCAGCTTCACTGAAGGACAGACTCCTTCAGATAGTCTGACTATTTTTTATTATTATCATCACAAAGTCATAGAAATATCATAAAACCATTTATAATTGAAGTTGAAATTCAATGTTTTATAAGTCTCATATTGGTACATTAAGTTTGTTTTTACAAAATAGGAAATGTCATTAATATTTTCTTCTTTATTTTCATATCTTAACTTCATCTTTATTTTTTATATGTAATAAGCTGTATATGATAATAAATGATTTATTGAAGTGGTAGTTTTATTTTCTTCATGAAAAAATCCTAATGCAACATGTTTCCATTTTAAATTAAATTTGAAATGATTTTCTAATTTCTTCCATATTAATTGTACGTTTCTACACTCAAAGATTAAATGTTTTGTGTCTTTGAGTGTTTGGCAATACGGGCATTGATTGGATACATTCTTATTCCATTTGTGAACAGATTTATTATTATTAAGTAGATTTTGTAGGAGTTTGTAATTAAATTCTGCTAATTGCTTGTCTTTGATTTTAGTGATTTTTGACTGATAAATATTTGTTTTGTTTTCTTCAAAATTGAAATTGAAGCTTTTTGCCCAAAATCTCTCACAGTAGGGTTTAATAAAGATTTTATTGATAAATATATCATATATTGTTTTGCTATTTATCAAGTTTAGGGGTATTCTTCTCTTGTTTTCTAATAAAATGTTACTTTGTTTTCTTATATTTATATAGACTCCTTTTGAAGTATCGTGATATTTTTGGACAGGTTTACTAACCTTTTCCAGTGTGTTATATTCGCAAATCCAGTTAGACTTGTTGACAAGAATATTAGAAAAATAATTGATATCATGAAAATTTCCGTTTTCATCAAACAGGTCTTTAATGTATAAAATTCCACTTTTTATCCAATCTGTGTAAAAAAGAAGTTTACCATTAAATCGAGTCAAATTGTTTAACCATATAGTTTGCGATAATACTTCAACGTCAGTCATCTCTTTTATTTTATGTGATTTATGTTTGCATTCATTCAATGTACTGAGTACTTCACAGTAAAATATTGGTAATGATTTGAAAAATTTGCTTTATTTCATCAGTACTGGTTGTATTTGTCATTATGAGATATTCGGGTGTAACGAATCTTTTAAGAATACACGAATTAAAGAAAGATTTTAAAGATGATTGTTTTTCATTGAAAATTCTTGTTACCCAAGCAGCCTTGAGTGCTTTTAATTTACAATCAATATCAACAATACCTATTCCTCCTTCATCTTGTTTTCCAATTAAAGTATATCTTTTTATCCTTTCTCTTTTGCCCCATAGGAAATTGAAGATTGTTTTCTTTATTTTTTTTTATGGATTCTTTTCTTGGATATTGCAATATAGTTGCACTATAGTATAATTGTGTTAATGCTAAAGTATTTATTACGGTACATTTTCCATATAAGGTTAATTTTCTTGTATTCCACATTGTAAGTCTTTTTTCTAGTTTATTAATTTTTTCCGTCCAGTTTTTATTGTAACAACAGGGGATGCTTACTCCTCCTAGGCACCTGATCCCACCTCTGGTGTGTCCAGGGGTCCGTGTTTGCCCAACTATCTATTTTGTATTGCTTGTAGGAGTTATGAGATTGATCACTGTTCGTTATATTCACCTTGCATTGATTAGCATCATGACCTATATATATCCCTAAGCATTTAACAGGTGCATTGGTGATATTGATATCATATAATTTATCATATCTGTTTTTCAAAGGACCTAATAGTATTCCTTCAGATTTATTTTTATTGAGTTGCATTCCTGATACCTGACCAAAGTGTTCAATTATTTTAATGACTTTTTCTATAGATCTGATATCCTGTATAAAAAAAAAAGTGATGTGTCGTCTGCATGTTGAAGTATTTTTATTTCATTAGTCATAAGGTCATTACTAAAGCCTTTAACTTCAGGTGAATTGTGAATTTTTTTCGACATTATTTCTACGATAAATATAAAAAGCAATGCTGAGATTGGACATCCTTGTCGAATGCCTTTGGTCATTTTACAGGTCCTAGACATCCATCCATTATTTTTTATGCGATATACAGGATTTGTATATAAAAATTTTATCCATTTTATGAATTCCTCTCCAAAATTAAATTTATTAAGGGTGTTGAACATGAAATTCCATTCTACAGAATCGAAAACTTTTTGAAAATCAAGAAGTAAAATTGCTCCTTCTTTTTGTTTTGTTTCACATATTCAAATATATCAAGTAAAAGTCTTGCATTTTCACTGATATATCTACCTTTAATGTATGCGGATTGGTCTTTACTTATTAGTTTATCTATAACTTTTTGTAATCTTATAGCGAAAATTTGTGCTAAAATTTTATAATCACAATTTGTAAGACTAATTGGTCTATAATTTCGAAGATCATTTTTCTCTCCCTTTTTATGTATCAGAGAAATAATTGATAATTTTAAAGAAAAAGTCATTTCCTCTTTTTCAAATGTTGTAATTAGTGATTTATAAAAGTAATTTTTAATGTCATTCCAAAATATTTATGGAATTCGATAGGTATTCCATCAGATCCGGGGGATTTGTTGTTTTTCATCTGTTTTATAGCTTGTGCACATTCGGAAACCGTTGGAAGATTATCACATATATCTTTTTCTTGATTGGTTAGTTGAGGACATTCACAATCCTCTAAATATTTTTTTTATATTTTCATCTGGGACATGATTTGTTGAATACAAGTTTTCATAAAAATTGCAAAGTGAATTCATTATATCTTCAGTTTTATTTATCATTTTATTATCTTCTTTAATTTCGTGTATTGTATTTGCAGATTGTTTTTTTCTTTCTAGTCTTAAAAAGTAGGATGTGTTCCTTTCTCCATTTTCTATCCAATTTGCTTTTGATCTAATAAATGCAGCTTTAGTTGTTTTCGAATAGATTTCATCTAATTCGACTTCAAGAGATTTTTTTCTATTCATATCTATTAAATGATGCGGTGACAGTTCAATTTTTTCTATTTCCTTTTCTAACACTGTAATTCTTTGTTTTCTATTTAGGCTTTTTTGTTTTGAAAAATTTACCGAAAATTCTTTGATAATAGATTTCACCTTTTCCCATCTTGTTTGACTATCAATTACATTTTCTAAATCTTCTTGTTTATCTTTTAACAGTTGTTTTAACTCGGTAGTGTAGTTTATATCTGCTAATAGCGAGGTATTTAATTTCCAAAAACCTTTACCCCTGTTTTCTTTATTCATTAAAAGGTTTAATCTAATTGATAAATGATCCGAGCTTCTATTACCTAGCGTATTTGGAGGTTTTCTAAGAAAGACATTTGACATATCTAACTCAAAATTTTCAGACATGAATATAAAGTCTATTCTACTTTTAGGTATTCCATTTCCGTCACACCACGTGAATCCTTCTCTTTCTTTATGTATCATTTTCCATGTATCGACTAAGTTTCAATATGATAGCAGATCTTCTAAATGTTTTGAGCTTTTATCTCTATATGTTGATTGTGATTGATGTCTATCCTGTTTATTAAGAATCGTATTAAAATCTCCTGCAAGTATAGTATTGTTTTCACTCATTGCTAGCTTAAAAATCCACGTTTTTAATTTTTTGAAAAATTCTATTCTACTTTTATCATCATTGGGTGCATAAACATTTACGAGTGTGATAATTAGATCATGACTTTAATATTAATCAAAAGTTTACGACCATCAACAGATCTGTGTATATTTATGATGTCAAAATTAAGCTTTTTATGAAAAAGAATGGATACTCCTCTGCTATGAGCAGAGTCAGTATTAGAGTGTATGGATGTACCAAACCATCTTGAGTCATACTTAAAATTATTTTTTTCGCAAAAATGTGTTTCTTGTAGAAAAATCACATCACATTGTTATCATTAAACCATTGATATAATGTATTTCTTTTCTCATAACCATTTAAACCCCTTACATTCAGGGTAATACACTTCAAATGTTCCATAGCGAAAATAGCAGACAAAAAATCGTGTCAGGTATAAACAAATATGAGAGACTGTTATAATAATTATTTGACTGAAACCGGGCGAGGTAACCCAGATTTGGATTTGTTTTTCGATTTTTTCTTAACTTCTGTGGCTACCCGTCCAAGTATCTGTCCTAGTACATTTTTTCCAGGCCAGGTTGAGGTTTTTGTGTGCATGGATTGATCATAGTTGAGGCCTGTAGCCTAAAAATCATTGTATGTGGTTTCTGCGAAAATGACATTTTTGGTAGAGTTTTCAAGAACATCTCGGAAATTCTCAACTTGTTCCGATTTTTTTCGAAATAATCTCCTCCATGATCTGAATCCGTGATGAAATCCAACTATCCGATGTAGTGACAAAGTTGCCAATTCTTTGGCTTCGAGTGCCGACTTAGCTGCTCAGATTTTATCGGCAGCCATGAGATCGCCGGATCTTATAGCTTTTACACACTGGAAGGCCTGTTCTGCAGAATTGAATTTTTCACCAAATACAGATATTTCACATGGGTAGAAATTTGAAAGAGCATTTTGTTCGCCTTGGAATAGAATATAGTTATTGGGGCATTTTTTAGCATGGGCAGAGCATTGTTCATCACCCGGGGGGGGGGGGGGGGGGGGTGCCCCGGTTGAAGGCAAACTTTGCATTTAGTTTCTTCCGTGCATTCATTGGTGGGGTGGTCAGAACTCCAGCAAATTCGGCATTTTCGTTTGGGGGGTTTTGGTTGACCGTAATGATAAATGCGGCACAGTATCCCTGCGCAGTAGCTCGTGCGAGGGAGAAATTTGTTATCTGGAAAGGGTTCTAAATAAATGTATCTGTTGCCATTTAACACACCAGTAATCTTTTTTGTCATCGGATTTCTTATTTTTTCATATTGTAGGTCACTTTTTGGGTTAGCACCAAGTTTTGTGAGCATCGCCAAAATTTCTTTGTCATCGACAGACAGGGGCACTCCAGACACAGTCACTGTAAGAACTCTATCTGCGGGTGATTTTGACCCAGTGACATAGGGATTTTGCTCGTATACATTGAAGTTTTGATTGTTGATATCAATCCCTTGAGTTAATAGAGTTTGTTTACTTTCATCATTGGTCAGGTATATACGCCAAAGATCACGGTCAAGCTGGATGCAACGTACCGTGTCCCCGACTGAGTGAATGACACTTTGCATAAGTTCAAAGTCTGAAATTTGATTGTTTCTGTTCATTTGGATTTCCCTATTTTTTAAATAAACTGGCTTAGATAAGGTTTCCATATTGCAGAAAGACTTTTACCAATGTTTAACACAGAATAATTTCAGGTAAACACGGGTGAACACGTACTCACCACACAGCAGAACTGTTCACAAAAAGGATCTCCAAAGTTTTCACTATACGTAAAGTTGAATTCTGCACAAAATTAAATTCATATATCGGCGACAACGTCGCGAAATCATTTGGTGAATCTGGAGACCAACTGACTACGAAAACAGTCCAAATATTGTCAAAATTGACGGAGCAGAGTAGGTCACAGCTTACCTTAGCCCAGTCACGTGACTTTTTCAGTGGCGTTAAGAGTTTGGTTTGTGTTGTCTTGACAAAGGTTGAAGCAAAAAACACCTGTTTATAAAACACTGGAAAATATTTAAGAATGCCATAATTGTTAGCTGATGTTTCAGAAGTCTTAGCTAAATAATCAATGTCAAGATTTAAAGTTTTGCAGAAACGTTCTGCATATCTCTTAATTATATGATTACTTGTAATAAGTAAAATACATTCTGATTTTGTGAAATTTAATTTTGACCCTGCTAATTCACAGAAACTTTTAATGGTGTTTATTGTATGTTTTAGAGAATCGGTATCACTTAAAACCACTGTCATGTCGTCTGCATGTTGAATATTTTTTATTTTTTATTTTTGAAACCGTGACATATACTGTATCTATTTTGATTTCATGATAAAATAATAACCATATCTTATACACATTGTATCTTATACATGTATTTCATTTGTTTTGTATATTTCTATATGTTTTGTCCCGTTTCATAAATAAAAATCTTGAAACTTCAAAAGAAAATGTTTGCATATGAATAACAAGATGATCGAATATAAGTGGATATTTTCAGGTATAATCAAGATGTTTATTATATTGCCACGTTTTATTCGCCATAGTTGAGGGTCGAACTTCAAAGTAAACCAAGGCAAGTGTTCCGATCCCGATCTCATACGTGTGATATAACAAAAAAAGTCATGTGACAGTAACACGCTTCCGTACGATGTAGGTTAAAGCCGGAGTCCACTTTTTCCCTGGGACACAACAAACAAACATGATCTTGAAAACTCTCTTTGGAATTGCACTGGCATTGTCCATTACGTTTATTTTCAAAATAGTGTAAGTATAAACCAGATAAGGGAACGGTAGTAGCATTTGTATAAATATATTTTAAGTAAGCGATAGTTTGTTAATCCGACAGGACGACAATCTCTTCCACCTGACATTTAAGTAAACATCCTGAGCGACTGGGTCAATATCCATGTCATGAGCAGTATATTCTGTATGACAAATCGAAGCAAATGCTCAATCGTACATTTAACGAAAATAAATATACCCCCAGCAGCAGGGAGAGGTATTGTGTATGCTGGAGGAACAAAATACATTGTATTAACATTTTCCCGTCATTTTTATCATCTCTCTCTCTCTAACAAGTTAGTGTAAACAATATTTATTCAGAAATAATGTTTACAAAGTATGTATAATAAGAGATTAAGAAACACGCCAAAAGCCATGTCTTAATCTCACTCTTGTTATTTTACAAGTCAGAGGTGAAAGAAATATCTAGGTCAACTATACCTATAATAACAATAGTAAAGAGGATCTGAAGCTGAAGTAAAATATTTCATTCACCCCAACAGTTAGGATTGTTTAAATGGTGATTATATCCGATGCCTATTTTCATTACATGATCTATTTATAATATTTTGTCTAACATCATCATACTATCGACATTATGTAGATAATAACTGAGTAAGTTTGGGTTTTCTATGTGCTTTGTTTTGCTTTCCTTTCAGGATTCTTTGCTTAGAATGAGAGGTCACCTAGGGGCCCGTTTCACAAAGATTTCAATGGATACATAATTTATGTGGATTGCTGCACCTGCATCTTACTTGATAGCTTGTTGAAGCATCTCTGCTGACCCCAAATCTTATTTAATGGCTCGTTCAATTTATTGTTGTCCAGATACGACACTCTCATTTTATTATTTGGATTGACACATCGGTCGCTGTTCCCTTATTATCACTTTGAAAGTTGTCGTCTGGTATGCAATTGAGGACTGGTTTCTCAATAAATTCAATATACCAATTATATGTGATAGACAAGCAACCCTATTTGTCAAATACAATAAAAGAAACTTATACACAGTACAAATTTTAGTAATGCTTATTGACAAATGATACATATTTGCAAGCCCCAAAACTAAATGTTTGTGTTGTGAAAAAAAAACATATTTTCATAGATTCTATATAGAACAATCTCTGCTGCTAACAAGCTGTAAATACACTGAATATGAGAAATACTGGCAGAATATATGTGACTTGCTTTAATTATGTACATGTACTGTTAACAGAAAACAATTGATTTACATGAAATGATTGAGACGGATCAGTGGACCAGGCAAAACTCTCTCTCTCTCTCTCTCTCTCTCTCTCTCTCTCTCTCTCTCCATCTTGAAATTAAATACATTTCCCATTATATATACATATGAACTTCTAAATATACACATATGTTTGTACTTGCTTGAAATGTGTATATAATATTATCATGTATTGTTAATATGTAAATGTTTATTTATTGTGAAAGCAAAATATAAATGAACTACAAAAAAACCCACATATGAGCAAAAACGGATGAAATTCAAATTACAACAACATTGATAGGAAAGTTTAATCCTATGTGGTCAAAGACTGGAGAGCTGTTAAAACAAGTCAATGGTTTGAAATGTCACACTCTAGGCTTGAAAATAAAAGTTGAAACAAAAAAAAAGTTGTCGTCAGCATCCTTAACGTGCTTATCAGAGTTTTATAGACTCATGTCTGGTGAGATTTACTCCTACCATGTTATCTCTACATCTTAATGCCGTGTCACATTTTAATATCATTTGCCCTACAAACTTTGATATTGTTGTACTTCCAATGTTTACTAGAATGTCCTGTAATAATATTCATTGAAAAGTACTTGTATGCTATTTAGATTTTCATATATTGAGAGGTCCGATTCTTGATCACAGTCTGCGTCCAACGATAGCATTATACATCATGACTGTTTCTCCGCCAAGCTTCAAGCATGGCAAGTGAAATGCCTTCAGACGTGACCTTAAAATCGAAGGTCAAATTCTAGGATGAATGTCGGCGCGATAAAGACCTTTACTCTCGTAAGCTTGGTGCAAGGTCAAAATTTGTGGCACTTCATCTAATGCTGGTAACGTCTGTTGATGAGTGAAACATTCTCAAATTGGAGGTAGAAAAAATATGCCAAGAAATAAAACAAACCTTTTGTTATATTTCAGCATGATGATGGAGTACCACAAAACACTGTGGAACCACAGACCAGGAAACTGTCACAAAAATATGCCAAGAAATAAAACAAACCTTTTGTTATATTTCAGCATGATGATGGAGTACCACAAAACACTGTGGAACCACAGACCAGGAAACTGTCACATCGTGGAAGGAATAGGTAACAAGGCAGCTGATTGCCTTCCTGGATATTGTAAAGGCCCTTATTAGCACATTAATTACTGAAAGTGTTTTCCTAGCATACGTTGAAATATCGGAATGCTTATGTATGTGATTAGTATAGGTTATATTGCAGTATCAGGCATCACAATTATAGCTTTGTAATGATTTGTTGTACTTTTCTCATTTGTAGTATATTATGGCGGGTTTTTATTTCTTGCAGAATTTGGATCTGAAGACATGCAGACCACTACGTCTGGTTTGACCTTTATCACATCTGTAAGTTATACCAGCATTAAACCGGAAAACGTATAAAAATTATAGATATTACATGTAGTTGATGATAAAATTAAAACTTTTAACCCTCGAGAAACCATTGTCAACCGAAGCGTAGCGGAGGTTGACAATGGGTGTTACCCTCAACTACTGTCCATACAATATTTGTTTCATCATACTGAGTGTTATATAAACAACAATCTACGGCGAACTGCACGCGCAAAATTTGACGCATATTATATATTTTTTTTTAAATTATCACCCGTTGTTTGCTAATGTTACCCGTTGCTACATACTATTACCCTGAAGCGCGTGATTTCTATTCACAGAGGGAAATATTACGTTTTTTCAATTGTCTTTCAACCATCAGTTTTTACATGAAAGTATGAAAAAAGTTGATGTTACAGGGCTTTCACCATATCGTTTAAAGTCAGCATTTCGCAACTTCTACTAGTGGCGGATTTAAGGGGGCGCAGCCGGCACCCCCCCCCCCCCCCCCGGTAAATTTTTCAAATTTAAGATAAATCGTGGTATCTTGTTTAGAAAAATGTACTAAACGATAAAAGAAGCAATACTTTCTTCCACTACCGAAGAAATAAATAACAAATCTTTTGATTTCTTGAATTACTTCATTAGAACTTAATTTCTTTCAAAAACCCTTAAAATTTGCAGCATAATGATACAGTACGGCCAACGCGGATTCCGTATTTTCCGCGCTCCCCCCGCGGGATAGAGCTACCGCGGTATATCTCAGGTAACCCTGCATATCCCGCGCTCCCCCGCGGTCCCGCTGTCCTCGTCGCGGTCTCACCTGTAGATGATTAATGCCATCAACAAACGCGAGTTATCTCCCGTTAACGTAAAAAAATTATATACTGATCATAAACTGAAAACAGATCGTTTGTTCAGCAATACTATAAATAAATCATTAAATTGCCATATACATGTGCATGCATCGCTTGTAAAACACATTTTACAAAAACTTCTCATGTTACCTTTATTGAACCACACATTCAATATAAGGGTAGATTACCATATACCAATGTCGGAAGATGACCATATGCAAGTGCATATATATACGCTTTATCCGTAAAACGGCAAAAGTAACTTCACGAAAACTGATTATCCCTGTCAGTATCAATCACTTACTAATTGTTTTTCAGGAATTTAATTCTATACAATGCATTTGTACAAATATTTAAAAACAAAACATGGATAACATAAATTTATATTAAAGTAGGGAAAGGAAAACCTTGCATCAGCAAATTCTAACCTTTATAAAATTTGAGAGAGAGAGAGAGAGAGAGAGAGAGAGAGAGAGAGAGAGAGAGAGAGAGTACTATTTAACATAGCTGACTGGACTGTGAAGAAACGGTCATGGGTATGTGTATATCTGTTACATAACACGCCCTGTCTGCTCCGAATACCGTCTGCTCCAACACCCCAGACATCGATCGGCACACGCTTTACCCGTGAAACAGCAAAAGTAACTTCACGAAAACTGATTTTCCCTGTTAGTATCAATCACAGATTGGTGGTTTCATAACTTATTTTTCAGGAATATAAGACTATACATGTATTTGTACAAATATATATTGCGAAAAACATGTATCACGCAAATATTAAAGTAGGAAAACATCAAACTCTATATAAAATTTGAGAGGGGGGATAAAACGTGTAAAGTGAGGACAATTTTTAACCATTTGACAAAAATCTGCCCAAGTTACATCTCCATAAACGTGACCCGCAGCATACGAAAGATGTAGATACAAACTGTTAGATTAGAGGGGACAAGTGGTGTGAGGATATGTTCTAATTAATATTCTCTCCAAACCATTTTTCCCCAATTCGAAAGAGAGTATTATATAGGTGTCCCTATAGCTATACCTAACACAGTACATTTTGTGAAGACGTCCTAACTTAACAGGTTTCATTGTGTATAGAACGTCTAGGGTATGTGTATATCTGTTACATAACACTTCCTGTCTGCTTCTATTACGCCCCAGACCTCGATCAGCGCACGCTCTACCCGTGAAACTGCTAAGACAACATTAGACTAGCCACACAAACACCGCCTGGTAATCAATACAAATAAAGCATCAATCTAATCAAAATAAAATATTAATTGGATCCAAATTCTCAAATTTTAATTACATTTCTGGGGCTTTGAACATCTGAGAGAGAGGAGAAAAAAACGCAATGCATATTTTAAAGGAGGTAATATAATACCTAAAAGTAGATAACAAGTAAAACACAGTTTTGGGGTATACGCCACCCCTGTCGTATATGTGTGACCTTCCTCTACAGCGTATATTAAATTTTGATTTAACATGCAATTAGAGAGTAATTTTGATGATACTGACATTCATATGTACCGTAATAAAAGGAATTAGTAAGTTGTAAGCGAGGAAACCAGCACTTGACGAAGGAATTAAAAACAAACACCCTAGTTTAATTACTGGTAAAATTTGTTGGGTATACATGTAGGTAATTGTAAGCTGATAAGCTGATCGCATGCCCTGGAGTAGAGACATTACAATTTTGACATCCTGTATTCGACGCGTTGAACGTATACACACAGGGTCTTCTCCCCCGTGTGTTGTTTTAAGAACACGTGCAGCAGGGACCCAACAGGTGTACATTTAGTTCGATTGAAATGAGAAAACAAAAATCTTTCTTTTAGCATAATATAAAATTTACATTTTGTTATTCTTAAAACATACAAAATAATATTTTGTTACTAATAAATGATTGAACCAATTCTCGAAATCTACACAAACACCATTAAAACAGACAGAACATATTAATCTTGCACTCGTATACGGTCATTTGTAGATCTATTTGTATTATTTTTTCACTGTAAAAAATATTAGGACACAGCTCCTAATCCTTATCATTAATTGTAGCATAAAAATACTTTTAAAAAACAAAATTAAATGCCGGTTTTTTTTTTTTTTTTTTTTTTTTTTTTTTTAGAATAAAACAATTGGAGGTGTATTAAATATGCTAAATCCTAAGTATATCTGGTTTTAGTAGGTCCCTGATTTTATTTTTCATTTTTCTAAAATGATTTATTTAATATACCGGTATGTAATGCGAGATAGCTGTCCATAAGCAAGCCGTACTCATTTTTTTGCAGACGAATGAAATAGATCTATGAAATTGTCCTAACAGGTAAATAACGGTACTTCACACCGCGGCGGTGTAAATCTGCCCCGCGGAGGGATAGCGCGGGAAGGATTAACATACCGCGGGGGGAGCGCGGTCTAATACGGGATCCGCGATGGCCGTACTGTACCTTATGAAAAATAAAAGAAAATAGTACAAATCACTAAATAAGAGACATATTTCAAGTCCTATAAAATCTGTGAAATACAGGAGCTTCCGGGGGCTTCGCCCCCTGGACACCTACTAAGGCTTTGTCCTGGACCCACGGGGGTCTCACGGCGGCCCCCAGACCCACTGCCTCATAAAGTGGCGCCCCCTGTAACCGCAATTCCTGGATCCGCCCCTGTTTACGATCGTTATAATGATGTAATTTTTAAATACAACCTCCCGTTAGGTCTAATGCTGTCTGACATGTTCCATACCAATTGCTAGGCCTCTCTTTACATACGGATTTTGTCTGAACGATTATTCCTATTACCTGGAGTCAACAACAGATGGGCACTCCTCCTAGACACCTGGTCCCACCTCTGGCATGTCGACAGGTTTCTTTCAAAAGGTAGCGAGCCACCCGAATTAAATTATTACTTTATAACTTTTACAATTTGTAGAATAGATCTGGTCATTTTCACTTTATAGGGAATAAATGGAGTGTTTTTCGGACCAAGCTTTCAAGAGCAATACAATAAACAGAAGGCCAAAGGGCGGATCATGCTGTTTAACATGGAGAAACCAAAAGATGGAGTCAAAGAACTGAAGATTGTTGGAAACAATTTCAAATACAAAGATTTCTTTCCTCATGGTATCAGTGTTCTGGAGGACAAAGGTAGCTCTATAAAAGAATATTACATTTGTTTATACATATGCTATGATAGAATATTAAAACTGTTTTAGTTAGTTTCACTGGAAGGTCCCAGGTTTCATTCGTAAACCCAGAGCCACGCTTAACATAGGTGGTGACTGTTCCGTTGCCAATCGCCTGGCGTTAGAAGTGAAAGATCACGGGTCTTTCTGATAGAACGTACAACATGGGTTCGGTATCAATGTGAGCATGTGCAGGGCATATAACAATCGCTGCTTCATGTACAGCCTTGCGCACCTCCCATCGGTTATTTGTGATATGTTACTTATAAATGGTAACTATTTTTGTCAATAAAAACTTTTACGATAGGACTTGAATCAACATAAACAAACAAGGTATTTATTTATTATTTGTCATTGTACAAAACGTTACTCTAAGTCCCACAACGATTAGAAATAAAACGTATAGAAGAATTACGTAGTCGTTGAATGTCTAGAGCATGCATTATAATTGGTTAATATCGATATCATGCACGTCAATGTGATTTAAGCATCTCATGGAGGGCGCTGCTCTTTAACAACTAAACTGAGATTAAATCAGCCAACTGTGTAACATGTGATAGGCGGTTCGAAATTGATGCCTAGAGAAAAGAAATAAGACAAATATTAAAGTGGATTTTCTTTTTCATCAATGTGATACCTTTGTTGAATAGGTAAGGTGCTCTTGTTTGTTGTGGTACATCGAGCAGAAGAAGACACAGTGGAAAAGTTTGAGTTTCTGGAGAAGACCTTAGAATTAAAACATCTCAAAACCTATACAGGAAAACTAGCCCACATGTAATGTATTCACAGAAAGAATGGTTTCAATGTTAGGTTTCCTTCACTGCTTTTGATATCAATTCATAATTTGTTATCCGTTTAACCGGTACCTTGTTTCAGACTGAACGATGTCGCGGCCACAGGACCAGATACGTTTTACACAACTGATTTCGGCTATTATCGCAGTTTCTTAGGACATTTCATGGAAAACTTACTGGGACTTCACTTCGGGCATGTTTTATACTTCAATGGCTCGGATTTTATCATAGTGTCAGAGCCAACCATCATGGCTAACGGCATCGCTCTTGCAAAAAATGGAAAGTAAGTATTGATAAATTGAATAAATGAATTTTCCATCATGTTTATTCCTCAAATTGGAGATCAAACTTTATGCGATGTATTCGTAGATGCATTACAAAAGGCTGAAATTATATACCGCTTGGTTCAGTTGAAAAGCTATGTGGAATAGGATCTCGTTAAGAGTATGACTTTAAGATCACTTTGGAACTGAGCATAGTTGTCACAATGTTCAGAAAAAAATTATCGATAGCTGCATCTTTTGAGGTTTAAAAGACACGGTTGTGATATTTTACGCGTGCGTAGAAGTATAATTGACATATTAACCTTGATATTGAAACGTTGATGTTTTATTTGCGTATTATATTTATGATTGATTGATTGTATATTGTTTAACGTCCCTTTGAGAATCTTTCACTCATTTGGAGACGTCGCCATTACAATATCACATTTAACAACGCTCATCAATTGGATTGAGGTGTCCATGCCTTTAACTTTGGAAATGCAACTCCTATAACATTCATATCTGATATAAGTACTTAAAATCCTTGTGGAAATGTCTTCATTGGTACACATATTTATGAACTTGACCTTTAACCACCACTCACCATAAAAATTGATCATGCTTATGAAACTATATACATGCGCCATTTGTGTAAATTTTTGTATCAGATCAAATATACCAATATATGAGTTGATGGTCTCGAGATTAGGTGTTTGTTAATTAGTAGAGACGCATAGGAAATCCTCTCTATTTACAGATTAGTGTATGTGAACTCCAGCAGTAAGAGAAAGATGATGGTGTACAAAAGAGAGACAGATCACAGGCTTACCAAAGTAAATGTAAGTGAAGGTATTTAGATTGCTTACAGTAATCGGTTTCAGTTTTGTGTTTAATTGTATTTTCCTGATTCACAAAACAAGTGCAAGCATTGTAGCAACTACAACACATTGATCCTCTCTCAGTGGTGTTATAGAACTTGGATGTTGAAAGCGCCATAAACCTCATATTGTGCAGACTGTTTTCCCTCAGGTTGTAGATGTTTAGTTGTTTTTGTGGATAGGATTAGAGATTAATGTGTAAGGAGAGGCAGCATCACAGTAAATTTGAAATTATTTGTTAATGGTTTTACCTCATGTTAAGTGAAATCGTAGTATAGGGGACTCTAAATTTAAAATAGGTATATAAAAATCGTGTGAGGTCCTCCGTGACCGAGTGGTTAGAGCATCCCGCTTAAAATCACACTGCCTCTCACCTATGGTCGGCGCCGGTTCGAATCCTGCTCACACCTGTAAGTGAGAAAGTTTCCCAGTTTACTTTCGGAAGGTCGGTGGTCTCTTCCCAGGTAAATTGCATCTGGGTTCTCTCTTTCACCAATAAAAACTGGGCGCCACCAGATAACTGAAAAATTGTTGAGTGTGGCGGAAAACAGCAAAACAAACAAACAAATAAAAATAATGTGTGGTTCTTATTATTATAAGAAGTGATAGGTATCCAAGAGTTACCTCCACTTAAAGACGACGGATACAATTAGAAATTTCGCGCTTCTCCGCACAAAGAGATGCATATGCCATGAATCAAACTGTTTTACATCTGTAGAACGAAATACAATTTATATCAGGAGTAATTGTGATTATTGCTATTAATCATTTAGGAAATAATGATCGCATTTTCGTGTATGTTGTAGAATAACCTCCGAGGTCAAGAAATGTTGTTTTTAAATATAAAAACCGATGCGTTAGCTGAGGCTTTTATATTTCAAACAGTATTTTGAGATGGTTTTCAGATTTTGTGTATTAGACAAAAATATAGGCAATAATGTATGAAAAGAGACTACGTAAAACACCGATTTTGTTACTGACATTTTTGTTTGATTTCCTGAAAACATCTCAATTATTTTTTCTAAAACACATTCAATAGAATATTTTTATGGTCCCATGGGATGATGAATTACTGAAGCTGACTTCAATGTTGAATTAAGGAGAAGTTGAACTTTGTTCACTCTCATTACTATATCTGGCTTAAATTATCATATGTTGAGCATCACTGAAGATACCTTATTTGTCGAAATGCGCATCTGGTGCATCAAAATTGTACCGTATAAGTTTTACATATAGTACGTGATATCTTCAACGCATATCAATATTTAGATATTTCAAAGAAGTAAACAAATAATTTCATGAATATTTCATAACATTCAAAGGGCAATCGGTGGAGAAATTCGAGGAAATTGAAAAATTCCTAAAATCACACCTCGGTCATTTTCGAATTCGGTCGTTCGACACAACAATAAACTCAACACTTCAAAGACACAGCCAAAGTACTACAAGACATGATATAGTTGGATTGATTGATTGATTGAATATTGTTTAACGTCCCTCTCAAGAATATTTCACTATAACATAGTTATAAGGCTGTAATGTAATACGTAATATGTAATAGGAAGCGAGGAAACCAATGTCACTGATATGATATATTGCAATCACGTGATCAGTGTTCTGCTTATTGAAGTGTGGACAAATTTTTTATGCACTCAGATATTTACAAAATGTTTGTGTGTAAATGGAGAGCGTTCCAGATAGAACTCATGTTTTGTTAAATTGAAATATATTTGCTAAACACTTGTCTATCAATGCATAGGAAACGGTACACGATACTGTACATAGATTAGGATTGCTGCATGCTGCATTTTGTCACTAATACTCATGTTGATGGGTAGCAAAAATATCACTTTATTGAATACGAAGTGTAAATAAGCCTTACTCTGACTTCCAGAACATTCAGAAGACATCGATTCACAATGCACAACCTATGACTTTGTTTGATTGTTTGTTCGTTTTACATCTCATCGGCGATGTGTCACTCATATTGAGACGTTAACAGCTGTAGGCGAAGAACCCCAAATGTAGACGTATGCTTATCGACAATCACTATCTATATTTACGACTAAGGTTTGATGTGGCCATGGTACGAGCGGAGTTAGAACTCAAGACCTCCCGGTTACGATGCGAATGCTCTAACACAATCTTTACACAACAGGTACACGACGAAATGTACTTTTCTGTGGATAGATGATGTCTCACTTTATATTATTACTTCTGTATGTTCAGGAAATTGAGTTTGATACCATCCCAGACAACCCCGTGGTTGATCCCCAAACAGGAGATGTCTTGCAGGGCTGCCATCCAATAGGTTTCAAACTCATGCAACATCTAAATAACCCAATTGATCCAGGTGCATCACAGGTAATGTTTAGAAATAGTGAAATATAGTAACAGAAGAATTTACATGAATAACTGGGGATTTTAGTACTACTTCATGTCCATGTGCAATACTATATATACTAGCGGAAAAACGAAACTATGCATTATAAAATTTAGTATAATATTTCTATATTTATTGTTTATATCTATAAAATCTAAACAATCGATAAAGGAGATGTTTGTTTTTTTTAACAATATGGGATAGTACCCGACTCAGATGCACGGACTTTTTCATGGTTAGTGAACACATGTTGTTTATCGAAGGGCTCGTACGCACGAGTTTTACTGGCCAATACTGTTTGGAGTAAGAAGTGTAAAAGGTTTGTTTGGACACTATTCTTAAGGAAAGCATTTAGTTTTGACAAAATTTACCCTTCTGTCATGCCACGACTCAGCGAAAACCAATGTAATCATGCTGTTTGGATGCAAGGTGAAGATAACGAACAGTGATCAATCTCATGACTCCTATAAGCAATATAAAATAGATAGTTGGGCAAACACGGACCCCTGGACACACCAGAGGTGGGATCAGGTGCCTAGGAGGAGTAACATCCCCTGTCGACCGGTCACACCCGCCGTGAGCCCCATATCCTGATCAGGTAAAAGGAATTATCCGCAGTCAAAATCAGTGTGCCAAGAACGGCTTAACAATCGGTATGAAACACGTCAGACAGCATTTGACCCAATGCGAGGTTGTATTGACGAACTAGATCGTTATAACGACCATAAAATTTGCGAAATGCTGACTTCAATCGAGACTGTTGAAATCCCTGTACCATCAACTTGTTTGTCAGTAGCTTACCTCGATTTAAAAACTGACTATATCCAGAACAAGCTCTTGCATATCGAATCAGTTGAGATATATAAACACCATATGCAGGTGATAATGGAATATTGCTACACAAATATGGGAAGTTGACGATGGAGAAGCTGAAATCATGCCGTTTGTCACACAGTTGAGTTGTCAGTTTGCCGTTAATGTCTACTTTCAATGAAATATCTAAGTATGAAGCAGAAGTGGACGACTCTGTGGTGTCTTTTATTTCGAGCTCACAGGGATATATCAAATCGATATATGAATGAAAGCTATCATTGTTAATAGACAAAACGTCATCGATATATCTAAAAGTCGAATTGAAGGTCACAGCGAGATATTTTTTCTTCTCACGTAGAAGTGGATGCTTCAAGCTGGAATGGCACAAAACATCGTAGCAATACACTTTGGAGTTCATCGGAACACCATCCAGTCATCATGGAGACGTTTCCAACAATCTGGTAACACTCGGGATCGACCACGTTCTGGGCATCCTCGTGTGACGTCACATCGACAGGACAACCACATTAAACTTGTGCACCTGAGAAATCGTTTCCAGACAGCAAGTTTGACTGCTCGTAGCATTCCTGGACTTCGATTAATCAGTCCAAGAACTGTGCGTAATCGTCTGCACGAGCACAACATCAGACCAAGACGTCCAGCGGTGCGCTCAATACTACTTCAACGTCATCGTATCGCTAGACTAGCGTGGTGCAGACGACATATGCGATTCAGAATACAGGACTGGACCAATATTCTGCTCACTGATGAATCCAGATTTCATTTGGATTGCAGTGACGACCGTTGTAGAGTGTATCGTCGCGTTGGGTAGCGGTACCAGGACGCTTGTATTGTGCAACGTCGACAATTCGGTGGAGGTAGCGTTATGGTGTGGGGTGGAATAACAACAAGTGGAAGGACCCCTCTACAAATTGTCAATGGAAATCTCACCGACGTATGCTATCTAGACAAAATTAGTCAGCGCCATGTGATACCCTTCATACAGAGACAGCAAAATCACATCAATCTGCAGCAAGACAACGCAAGGCCACGTGTTGCATGTTCAAAAGAATGTCGATGTCTTGCCTTGGTCAGCTGTTTCCTCCGATTTATCGCCGATCGAGCACGTCTGGGATGAAATGGAACGACGTCTACGCCGATTACCAAATCAGCCAGTGACATTGGCTGATTTAGGCCAGGCTTTAACCAACATCTGGAACAACATCCCTCAAGCATTTCTGAACACTTTAGTGGCATCAATGAGGTGTCTTTGTCAAGCATGCGTGAATGCAAATGGTGGTTACACGCGTTATTAACTTTGTTAATTCAAGTTCGAATACCAGTGTCTTTCGAGTGTGTTGAAAGTGACTTATTCGACGTTAACATTAATCGATTATGAAATGCTGTAACGAATACATTTGTTAACAGTATTACAAAAAAGAAATCATTGTTATTTTATATTATTTTTTCATATATCAAATAATGCAGTTTCTTTTTTCCGCTAGTATACATGCTTGTCTCATGGAATGGTGTTTTTCTTTTTATGCTTATCAGATTCGAGATTTCGAAATGCTGATATATGTTAGTTACCGCATATTTGCGGCTTATGAAGCGTAAACTGTTCCAAATATACAATAAATTATACATTAATTTTGTAAAACCCATTCGATGTAGTTTGACTAATATGACACTATGCATCTTATACTATTCGTAACAATGAAATAGAAACAGAGACACGTAACATATTGTGACGCCCTTTCCTAGACGTCGTATGTTGCGACTTGACGTCAGTCAAGTTTAACAGAAGCTGACGGAAATAAAATGAACCAATCAAATAGCGTTTTACAAATGAAATCAAATCAAAGCGGCATCAAAATGTATCATGGGGAAAGAAATATCCAAGTGGTTGGTGACTTATTATGATTACGCTTGGCAATGTTTTGTCAAAAATAAAGATAGAGAAAGAGATAGAGAGAGACATTTTTAAAAAAAAAATTCTTAAAGAATTCCAATTCGATATAAAAATTTCCGAGGTCGAAATCTGAACATCGTTTTCGAACAAGTACGTATACCTGTACTAGTAATGCTTGGCTTCAAATGAAATCCCCAATGTGCTCGAGCAGGTTGGTCTATCAGAGATATTTGATAGTCTGCTTCAAAACTTAGCTCGTCAATTTATGTAGAAAGTATCAACTCCTTCAAAATTCAGTTTAGACAATACCATTAGACAAACTGAGTTTTGCCTGTTTGTGGTACGGTGGAAGTATTTGAATTCGTGGGATGATTTTCGTAGATTATCGATACAGTACAGTTCCTCTGGGATGCAATTTCGTGGAAATGATTTCTGTACATTGAAATATTGTATGTGTTGTGTATTTCATTCATGGGTTTTGACATTGAAGTGGTACCCAGTAATTCAGGGAAATTATTTCATCATGAAATTTATTTATTGCAATGTACATGTATTTGTCGTCACCTTTTGACACTCGCGGACTACGTCCCTCTTGACAAATTGTTACGCCATATATCGCAGACATGGCCCTATGTCATCTTACAACGACTGAGAGATCCAATCAAACGTATAAAAGGAGTCTGATTTATTTTCCATTTTAACATGATACAAACCACAAAAATACTTTGATATCTATTGTATTTGTAAAATGCGTATTATAAACATCTGCCTAAGTCTTACTTTCAGTTATCCAATTATTGTCAACCTGTTGTTCATGTAGGTCCTGATGGTACACATGGAAAAGAGTGGTGCTAATGTGACAGGCATCACAGAGCTGTTCTCAGATGACCTTGAACTCTATGGTTCCAGCGTAGCAACATTATACAAAAATCGAATGTTGATTGGTACAGTGTGTCACAAAATGATGTATTGTGAAGTTAAGGTGTTGTGATGCATATACTGTAATTATTTTTTTGCTTAGAAGATGGTAAATCTGTTCCCCTCTAAATTGCTTAGCGCTGTTTAGATGTATCTATTCTGTAATTGCTTTCATGTTTTATATCGATATTTTTTCATCTGTACAATCAAACGTTAATCGATATATGAGCCTATTATTCACATTTTACAAGTTTCATACAATTAATCATCCAAAGAAAAACATAGACGCTCTTTCTAAATGGATGTGACAAATGAATGCAAAACTGTATGTACATGTACACTTTTTATGACCCTTCAGTAGACCAGCTACAGAAGCAGTAAATCTATGGAGAAATAAACCATCGTCCTTAACTATTATTTATGTCAATTATGTCTACCATTCCCAGAAGGGGGACGTATTGTTTTAGTGTGATTTTTTCTTCGTCTTCCGTTTCTCATAAAAATTTGACATTGACGTTTTATATAAAGGTCAATTAAAGACCCCAAAATAATACCGTACGGTTTCTTCACGGACCACTGGATGTGGGCGGAGCTCATCTATGGTCATTGTTATTTACCTGGAATTTACCTGGCCAAAAGATCAGGGTGTTATGTATACTTTTGATATACACAGGACATGCCTCAGGACCGTCTGCAGAGTTTCAGTGATGATAGTGTTTGTATAATGGTTGTATCTCTAACAGTAGCAGACACACACACTACACCCCCCACCCACCCACCCCCCCCCCTCTCTCTCTCTCTCTCTCTCTCTCTCTCTCTCTCTTACTCTCATTCATTGGCTGAATGAATAATTTCTTTTATAAATATAGAGTTATCATAAATTGATAATATAAATTATTTCAGTAAGTTACAAGTGTTAGAAATTAACGTGCAAAGTATTGTTTGTTTTCTGATTGTGTAATTTATAATACATGTATATAGAGAAGAAATGAATACAATTATATTAAAATTACATTGTTAATAAATGCGAGAAAATAGCAGTTGTGGACAGTTCCATGCTATCAAAACTCTGGTATACTGGGCTTCCTCAAGATCTAAAGAATGTCTGTACTAATTGACTGTTATTGTTATCAAAACACCTCTCTGGGGTCCCTCCAGACCACAGTCTCTGCAGATGTCAATCCACCTGAGATATATTGTTAAATGTTTGAATGACAGGAGGCTTACCATTAGGGGATTTTAACTTAAAATTGGGTCTTTAATAGAATTTTCCGGACATTTTTTTGTCCGAACCATATTTGTTTTGTCGTTTGACATAGGCGTTTCTGGTTGTTGTTGTTGTACTGTAATTCAAAAGTGTTTGTTTAATCTGTGGAAAGGGAGATTTCAGTTGCAGTATACAAAAAGAATTCTTCTTAGCTTGTATTTAAATCATCCTCCCAATAGAACTGATCCTGAGGCTACCATTTGTGTTATATATATATATATATATATATATATATATATATATATATATATATATATTACTTTGTTAAACGCAACTCTGATTTCAGGCACAAGTACTCTAAAGTTGAATAAAACATATGTTGTAGGTCCTCATTGACAATATCTTCGTAGGCTTTGGTGATCAGGTCTTCCAACAGTCTGTTGGAATTCACAGGGGCACAAATTGTGCTGCTCCTTTGTTAGCTGACGTGTTGTTATATTCCTAGGAAGCAGAATTTACTCAAAAACTTCTACGTGAGAAGAAAAAATCTTCTACTGTGGCATTCAATTTGACATTTAGATAAATCGATGATGTATTATCTATTAACAATGATAATTTTCTTTCATATGTCGATTCAATATATCCTAATGAAATCGAAATAAAAGACAACACAGAGTCGTCCACTTCTGCTTCATACTTAGATATTTTATTGAAAGTAGAAATTAACGGCAAACTAACAACTCAACTGTATGACAAACGGGATGATTTCAACTTCTCTATCGTCAACTTCCCATATTTATATAGCAATATTCCATTATCTCCTGCATGTGGTGTTTACATCTCTCAACTGCTTCGATACGTAAGAGCCTGTTCTGTGTATGGTCAGTTTTTAAATCGTAGCAGGTTACCGACAAACAAGTTGATGGTGAAGGGGTTCCAACAATCTCGTCTAAAATCAGTTTTTCGCAAATTCTATGGTCGTTATAACGATCTAGTTTGCCAATACAACCTATCATTGGGTCAAATGCTGTCTGACATATTTCATATCGATTGTTAGGCTGTTCTTGGCACACTGATTTTGACTACCGATAATTCCGTTTACCTGATTGGGATATAGGGTTCACGGCGATTGTGACCGGTCGACAGGGGATGCTTACTCCTCCTAGGCACCTGATCCCACATCTGCTGTGTCCAGGGATCCGTGTTTGCCCAACTATCTATTTTGTATTGCTTATAGGATTTATGGGATTGATTGCTGTTCGTTGTCTTCACCTTTCATAACGCTCACGGCGTATGTGACCGGTCGACAGGGGATGCTTACTCCTCCGAAGCACCTTATCCCACCTCTGTTATATCCAGTGGTCCGTGTTTGTCCAACTCTCTATTTTGAGTTATGAGATTGATCACTGTTCGTTATCTCCACCTTTCACAATTCTCAGAGTTGGAAATATCAATACGGGTACCCTCAACATCTAACGCTTCTAATTTGAATTATTCATTTTGTGATTCTCAGGTGACTGTTATAATCAGCAAATTTAAGATAAGTAAAGAAGTTTTTATAGACTTAAACGTCTTTTGATTCGTTGTGCGAGGAACGTACCGCGATTTACACAGAACTGATACTGCCATGTACACTACCTTCTATACAACGATGTCACCTCAATTAGTATTATCTCATCCCTTGTAAGTGAGGACACCATTTCAGTGATGCTAGACTGAAATGTATTGATAGAATGATATTAACCAATGAATGAAAATTAGTTAAGAATATCCAAAAGTCTTTTTTATTTCCACAAATATGTATGTAACTGCAGCTTATATAACGTGATCCTGTATCTTGATAGCATAGTGATAATATCTGTTCCGAAGCAGCGAAAGCTAGTGATCTTTGATTTGCTCTGATGGCGTTCCCGACACAGAATGGTTTATTTAAAACATCAGATTGATGGGTATACAAGAGATTCCATGAATTAGTGAATAGTTTAGTAGGGAGGTTAACGGGTGCAGTCGTGGACATCATTCATACAAAAAACCAAATATATCATACATATGATACATTTGATTCACTTATACCTTGTGAAATCCAAACAGTTGCAACTATGTTTTCGTTGAAAACTTCACTCTCATCCTTTGAAAGTTTAAAAAACCAACACATGTCCATACTCAGATCTTTCAACACCAGAATGAAGATAATGGATGTTGTGCATCACAGGCTCTTTTAAGTACCGCAGGTTACTTATGATAATCCTTGCGAATTACACTGCGAGTTTCTAAAACTTGAATTTCTTAACAAAGGGATAAATACTGTCAACATAAGCAACAATCTTGATCATGAAAAACATCAATATTGTATTCATATTTCAAGTTCAAGTCTATATAATCCATCTCATACAAAATCCTCCTACATGTTCTTTTTTCATCACTGGTTATGTTGAAAAGGACGATCTGAAATCACTTATTTCAAAGGGTCCAAGGTTCAGAGAGCTTCGAATTTCTTAACACACTGATTTTGAGTACGGATAACTTCGCTTACCTGCTCAGGATAATAGGGCTCACGGCGGGTGTGACCGGTCGACAGGGAATGTTTACTCCTCCTAGGCAACTGATCTCATCTCTGGTGTGTCCAGAGGTCCGTGTTTGCCTAACTATCTATTTTGTATTGCTTATAGGATTTATAATATTGATCACTGGTCGTTATCTTCACCTTTCATTTTTCAATTGGCGACAGAAGTTCATCTTTGTTACGATTTCTGTCAACGATTATTCCAAATGGTGGGCTAAATATGAAAAGAATGAAGTCGACACTTTGTCAAAATATGTAATGTATATACGATGAATATCAAAATATCGTATTAGACACGTTAAGAAATGGATACATATTCCAATCTATCATTTTGTGGTTAGTATACTGGGGTGACGAAAGCATTCTATGGGTTGCAGGAAGTAAATGCATTGGTCTCATTTGACAAAACTTGTAGGAGCATTGTATTCAGTTATACGAAAGCCCAGAAGGCTCATTCGAGATTCGAAATTCAAAATACGACATTAGAAATTCAAAATACGAGATTCGAAATTCAAAATACGAGATTCAGTTTTCGAAATTAAAAATCAAATTAACCAATCAAAATGTAGGCCACAATAGATTAAAGGTTAGAGGGTACATGCATATAAACTTAAAACATTACAGAAAGCTTATTCTTCTCATATTTTTGCCAAACAACGAAATGTTTCTTTTAAAACTATAAATGTTATGATGTATGCTTCGCAGACAGGCCCGTAGAATGTGGGAAGGGAGGGGACAGAAAACTGGTTCCAGCTCCTACATATTTAACTCTGTATTGTATGTGATAACCAGGTCAAATAATGACGAATACACCTCATAACATACCTCAAATTGAAATCGGATATGAAACCTATTAACCGATGATACCCATCCAACAATTGATTCTAGTTTGATTTTTCTTTCGGTTAAGTGCTAATCAATAAGTTAAGTACTAGTACACATGTACTTCACCCGCTAGAGTTTCAAAGAGGACACTTTCATTATGTTTTCATATGGGTTTTTTCTTTTAATTTTATTACGTTTTATTTTCATCTTAATCCATTTTATTTTGTTTATCTATTTTCATTATGAGATCTACAAGGAATGTAGGGACGTTAACCGAGGCTGTGGGTGTATGGGTCAAGACAATTGTACTTATCTATATATAAACAATGGAGGAAATTCGAGCCATGAATAAATATTTCTCTCCTATCTATGTTGTATCTTTCTACATTTTTTTTAGGTTCCAGGAAGCTTAACTACATGTGTCATTACAACAGAATACTACTCTATCCACGTTTTAAAAACTATCTTATCTCACTGATTCATGAATATTATACCACAGGTACCGGTAATTTTGTCTGTAATATAATAATAATAGAGTTAAATATGTGGGAGCTGGAACAAGTTTTCTGCTCACTCCCTTCCCGCTTTCTACGGGCCTGTCTGCATGCTGAGCATACATCATAATATTTATAGTTTTAAAAGCAATGTTTCGTTGTTTGATAAACATATAAGCAGAGCATGCTTTCTGACATATTTTAAGTTTATATGCATGTACCCTCTAACCTTTAATCTATTGTGACCTACAGTTTGATTGGTTGATTTTGGTTTTGAATTTCAAAATTCGAATCTTGTGTTTTGAATGTCGAATCTTCTGGGCTTTCGTACAGTTGTAAGGTTTTTTATTACAATTGTATTTGAAACGAACTTGGTTTTAATTACACATTTGCTAATCCAACTTATACTTCAAGTTACCCTTCAAAAGATTAAATTCTTCAAAATCACATTTCAATTCTAAACGCATTTGATATCACAGTCAATGATACGTATGAATATAGTTTCCAATGGTGCATTACAAAACGTGACCAGAACTCTTACAAAGAAGATAAATTACTTTGCAGGATGTAGTAAATGTTCTACCAAGCCCTTATCTTTACTTCTAACAAAAATATGAATAATTTTGGAGTAAAAAAAAAAATCAAAAACACTGTTCCACAATATATAAAATATGGATATCAAAATATTCTAAAGCATTTTTAACACATTTTAAATCGCATAACTTTAACAGCATAAAACGTACAACTTTTTCCACATTCAACTTAAATTAATGAGTCGGTTTTTGATATCATAAGCACCTGCTTCATGAAAAGATGAAGATAACTAACAGCGATCAATCTCATAAATCCTAAAGAAATACAAATTGAAAGAGTAGGACAAAACACGGACCCCTGGGCATACCAGAGGTGGGATCAGGTGCCTAGGAAGAGTAAGCATCCCCTGTCGACCGATCACAACCGCTGTGTGCCCTATGTCGTCATCAGGTAAACGGAGTAATTCGTAGTCAAAATCAGTGGGTAACGTATGGCCTTACACTTGGTACGAAACACGTCGGAGAGCATTTTATACAATGAAAGGTTGTATTAGTAAATTAGATCGCTATAACGACCAAAAAGTTTGCAAAATGCTGTCTTTCAACGAGGCTGTTGAAACCCCTGCACCATCAACTTTTTTGTCAGTAGCCTGCCTCGATTTAAAAACTGACCAAACACAGAACAAGCTCTTGTGTATAGATTCAGTCGAGAGACCTAAACACCATATGCAGGTGATCATGGATAATGACTGGATAATGAATTTCAAACTATATCATGGGCAGCGAAACACGCATGTACAAAACATCGGCTTGAAAAAGAATACCAGTCTACGTTAGAAATTTCTCTCCGAAAATCAAGTAACCAGTCTTCTAATCTTAATAGCATAGCTATGTAGGTAACTCTTAAAGAGTGATGACGTGTGTCTTACATGATAAACAATAGACATTATTTGTCGAAATGCGCATCTGGTGCATCAAAATTGGTACCGTATAAGTTTTACATTATTACCCCTGGGGCGAGGCCTCTGTTGGTGGATTGTTAGTCCCCCAGGGTCTCTACAGCCCAGTAGCTAAGTACTTCGTTACTAGCTTGAAAATACGGATGTATATTTAATTGCTGTTATAAAATTTAGAAATTCATTTCAAAATTAAGGATTATCTCCCTCACGCATAGCTCTTATCCTTAGACGAATTTGACTCCACTTTTTGGCACACTGTTTTTCCCTATAATAGCTCTAAAACTTCATTGTTATATCGGATTTCAAACATTACGGTTGAGCATCACTGAAGAGACATTATTTATCGAAATGTGCATCTGGTGCATAAAAATTGGTACCGTAAGGTGAAGATAACGAACAGTGATCAATCTCATAACTCATACAAGCAATACAAAATAGATAGTTGGGCAAACACGAACCCCTGGACACACCAGAGGTGGGAGCAGGTGCCTAGGAGGAGTAAGCATCCCCTGTTGACCGGTCACACCCGCCGTGAGTGCCATATCCTGATCAGGTAAACGGGGTTATCTGCAGTCAAAATCAGTGTGCCAAGAACGGCTTAACAATCGGTATGAAACACGTCAGACAGCATTTTACCCAATGCGAGGTTGTATTGACGAACTAGATCGTTATAACGACCATAGAATTTGCGAAATGCTGACTTCAATCGATACTGTTGAAATCCCTGTACCATCAACTTGTTTGTCAGTAGCTTACCTCGATTTAAAAACTGACTATACCCAGAACAAGCTCTTGCATATCGAATCAGTTGAGATATATAAACACCATATGCAGGTGATAATGGAATATTGCTACATAAATGTGGGAAGTTGACGATGGAGAAGCTGAAATCATCCCGTTTGTCATACAGTTGAGTTGTTAGTTTGCCGTTAATGTCTACTTTCAATAAAATATCTAAGTATGAAGAAGAAGTGGACGACTCTTTGGTGTCCTTTATTTCGAGCTCACAGGGATATATCAAATCGACATATGAATGAAAGCTATCATTGTTAATAGACAAAACGTCATCGATATATCTAAAAGTCGAATTGAAGGTCACAGCGAGAGATTTTTTCTTCTCACGGAGAAGTTTTTGAATAAATTCTGCTTCATATGAACATAAAAACAGGTCAGCTAACAAAGGAGCACAATTTGTGCCCATGGGAATTCCAACAGACTGTTGGAAGACCTGATCACCAAAGACCACGAAGATATTGTCAATGAGGAACTCTAGCATATTTTTTATTTCAACTTCAGAGTACTTGTGCGTGGAATCAGAGTGGTGTTTAACAAAGTAAGTTTTTGAATGACTGATCACTAGATATGAATATTTCCGTTTTCCGTTTTTGTTGAAGAAGCAACTGTCTATGATGTCAAAAAGTCTAGTCTTTAATTTATCGTGAGGAATGTTCGTGTATAGTGTTGAAAAGTCATAGGTTTTAATGCTATTGATTTGGGAAAAATTCTGTGATTTCAAGTTTATTAAAAGTTCTTTAGAATTTTTTAGAATCCACATTTGATTAACACCACTTCTGGCATATGTAGTCGCACAGTAAGTTTGAAGTTTCTCCTTCACAGCTGTTAACATTTTTGTGAAGAGCAAAGATAGGGGCTTGGTAGAGCACTTACTGGATCCAGCAATGTATCTTTGTTTGTAAGGGTTTTTATGTAATTTAGGAATCCAGTATAGGTACGGTAACTCATATTTATTCGACCCATTGACTGGAATATTAAATGTGTCTAAAACTGAAGCATGGTTTTGAAGAATTTCGTCTTTTGAAAGGGCAGTTGGAGTATAAGTATGATTACCAAAAGTGGAATTAATGCCAAGTTCGTTTAAAATACAGTTGTAATAATGAGCCTTACAAACAAAGACAATGTTGTTACTAGCTTTGTCAGCTGGAACCAAAACATATTCCTCATGTAACCTATCTAATTCTTTTATCACTTCTGGTTTACTAAACACAGAAGGATAGATGGTACGTACTTTGGTTTTCATGTGTCTAATGCGGGATTTTAATATCCCTCTTATGTTTTTAACCCATTCTGACAATGTATCAAGTTCTTCTTTTTCATATTTAGCCCATCGTCTGGCATAATCTTCAACAGAACTCATAATAGAGATGAAGTTCTGTCGCCAATTAAAAGACCGAGGTTCTCTGTATTTAGGACCTTTATGAATAAGTGATTTGAGGTCCTCATTTTCAACTATATCAACATCACCAGTAATGACATGTCCAGCTGGACTGTAGTTGAAAGAAGATGAAGAACAAGAACATATTGGTGGATTACGTATAAGATGGTCTATATCTAAGCACTGCAAAGTTTGTTTATAATTAAAAAGTTTGGATGCAATAGTAGAAGTATAGCTGTAGGAAATACAGGGTGTAGAATTGAACTTGAAATAAGTTGGAATACATGACTGAACCCTTTTATGACGAAGAATGTTGCTTATGTTGACGGCATCTATTCCTTTGTTTGTAAATTTGAGCTTAAGGAACTGACGGCATGATTTGAAAGGAATATCATCCATGGTCCGTGCTGGTTTATAAAGCCTGTTGTAGGCAACATCCATAATCATAGAGTTAAGTCTATATTCAGGTGTTCAAAAATCCAAGTATAGACTAGCCATAGCTTCTTCAAATAACGTATGTAAAACCCTCAATGGAATAGAGTAAAGTTTTGTACGAATATGATGTGGACCCAATTGTCTGTTGACGTGAGGCAAAAGTGAATCAAACGTGACATCATTTATACTTGGTCTTTTATATGAACGATGTCCGTGACTGCGTTTTCGTCCTTCGGTATTGGGAAAGTATAAGTTTTACTTATATAGCAAAGGCAAACATAATCGCAATTTGAAAGAAATTGAAATAAAACTTTTATCTCATATTATATTTCAAACTCTGTAAATTAATGACTAAGGTGAAGTAAAGGAATTTATTTTCAATTAATGAATTTCCTGAAACTAAATATTAAAAAAAAAACACGTCTAAAATGAACACAGCTGTTAAACTTATTCTTTAAACAATCTGAACAAAGTACTGCAAACACTATTCATTTGAGATTTTGTTCGGGTACTTAACAGGAGACATTCACAAACATTATTCAAATCAAGTGATATCTTTTATTCAAGATAAGTAATAAGATATTTAAGTAACCACTTTTAGGGTAATGAATACACCAAAACGGCGCCTCATAAAAACAGTGTCTCGATCCCGACCTGATTAAACTCGATCCAACTCAGGATACATTCAGCTCTTCTTGGTCATAAAAAGGAATCATGATTTGGAAAACGCTCTTTGGGCTTTTAATGGCATTGTCATTCACATTTATTTTCAAAATGGTGTAAGTATAGCTTAATATAACTCCAAACTATGAGGTGTTTTCAGTCTATGTAAAAGTGACACAGTTTACAGTGACCTCAAAGTATTTAGACAGCATTTTCTGTTATGTCAATACATCCGTTTTGTCACAAAGAATGAGAATGTAAATGCACCAACCAACACTAGTGACTTAGATATGATGCAGGAATGTTTACGAAAAACAATGACAATTTTCAAAATGCATAGAGTAAAATATTGTTCGAGCGTGATATTGCCTACTTTCATTTTCTGTTACTTATTTCGCTTCATTTAACACTGACATACCCTCCGTTAATGTTTTAATGCCGTATAATAAGTACCTCTAGTGTAGAATGCATAACGAAAAATGGTTTCATCAAGAAATTGGAGCATTGTTTTGATGTTATTTTTATTTGTTAGAAGATAGCATTCAGATTAGCAGATCAACAGTTCAAATCTTTATTTGTACAAGCTTATGTGTTAAAAAAGATTAGAATGTTAGCGCCGCATCTTACTATGTAAGTAGAGATTGTGAGAAATGTTTAAAGCAACACAAGCTGTAACTAACGATATTTTACAACTATCCAAGTTTACACCAATTAACACACATCGGTAAAACTAATATAATCTCCTCAATACCATTTAAACATCAGCAAAATAAACAAGGGGGTATTGCTTGAGAGCAAACCAACAATGAACGTGTCGTATAATCGTCATAGCCTCGGATACAATCGTCATGGGAACGATGATTACCGAACTTCATCGAGTTGCTGAGACCGAGGTCATAGAAAAATGGAAACTGACGTTTCCTTTGTTTTAAGATATTACATCGTGTCATGGTTGACTTTAAAGTATTTTAAGTGTAACAAAGTAATAATTACGCAAGTGTGCCCCTAGAATAAATTTTGATACTGAATTTGTTATAAAATTGGCAAATTTAATTGTTTACAAATCTGACAATTGCGCAATGCTCCTCTTCCACATTTTTCCGAACTGGTGTCCTCCGCGGTCAAAGCACGACGGAGATTACAAAAGGAAATTACTGACAGGAAGACAAGACTTCACAAATCACATTTTCTGCTAATTTCACGAGTTTATTGCTTCAGATAGTGAGATCATAAATGATATTCGATTTCTTTTTTTATTTTCAAGTTATTTACTGTCATTTACTTCTTGTATTGATTTAATCAATTATAAAATTTCTATCATAGTGCTTTAAAAGTCATAGGAGAGGATTTTCGAAAAAAAAAATAATTTACATGAAAATATGTTCTACTTTAATGACTTAATTATATAAGAAATTTTAAAGTAACAGACGCTACGGATCGTCAAATGTGAAGTATCAAAATAGTATGATGAATTATCTCCCTTGCTTGATGACGTCAAACGAAAACAAAAACTGTAGGTTTTAGCCATCAAAATGGTTCAATGTGCTTGAATTCAATTTTTATGTCTCAATGTACTTTCTTCAAAGGATCCAACGTTCAGAAATAGTTGGGTGCGAAATCTATATTGGGATCATTTCAAAGTTACACAGAACTCGAAGTTATGTGACAATGGATTTATATGGGTTTCAAATAGACCGACATTGTCAAAATATATGGGTATGAAAACTTAAATCTTCGATCAGACGTTCTTACAACTATTTTCAACTACGGACCTAATGCATGTGTGACGAAGACGGAAAAAATCCTCCAAAATGTCAACTGCGTTATTCAAACGCGTAATGGCCGTAGTACATTATTGTTTAGTATTTACATGATTTACACTGTATGAAACAGTCACATAAAGCTCTTCTGATCAGAACATATTTGTCTAGATATATAACTAGACAAATTGAAGATGAATATATCTAGCGTTGCACATGTATTTTGAACGTTGCATGATCAGATCCCACGCACCCCATCCATCTTGTATGAGAGATAATGTTCCCTCAAAATGACGGAGCGATATTGATATTACAAGTTAGTATAAAATGTGAAATAAACCACGTTTTTATGTTCATGCATGAGTTGGTTGTACATTTTCTTATCATTAAACAAATTTGCACATCGGTTTTAATGAGAACATTTTTAAGACAAAAAAGAGATAGCATTTTATGGAGTAAAGTGATAGAAAATCATCCATCATATAGGCCATAATGTAGCAAATTTTCTTGTAAGGGAATGTTAAGTAGACACTTAAATAATTATATCCACCTGTTATACTAAAATAGCTGCACATGATATATGTAAAAGTCCAAAGAAAATGAATTCAAAATACAGCGCCTGCGATGTGTGCACAGGATTTCTCATCTGGCTAAATAATGTTTCGGAGTTGGAGTGGGATTTAGGCACGTAGAACCGGGGATAAGTGGGGATTGCCTCCTTTTTTGACACCGACAACTATCTTAAATTTTCATATGCAAATAAAAATATATTAGGTACCTGACACCTCCAGTTTTGGTAGTAGTCGAGAATGAGAAGAATGTAAGCTTGAAAGATGTGAATTGAACCCAAATAACAAATGATGAGTGCTTGCCCCTCCATGGAATGTTTCAGAAATTAAAGGATGAGGGGAAAATGAGACAGAGGCAATTTTAGGTTGAATCAGAAGCATTTAGAAATTATAGATCGATATTGAAAACGTTATGTTGTTGTATTGCCAAGCTTTATTCTAAAATATACATGCAAGACTTATTGATAGCGTAATTGATACAGAGTTTTGCCTCCTTTGTGGATCGAACCTTGGACATCTAGTGCTACATCGTTCTAATAGCTAGCAGAAATATTAAATATGAAAGAAAGCATCTATATGGGTCCACTTGTAAGTCAATCTATGGGGGTCAACCTTACGATTTCTAAACTGTACATCATGTTATTCGATATGTAAGCATGCGTTTCGGTAAAAAAAAAAAAAAAAAAAGCTGGGTTGTTTTAAACCCGTGTTCTGGAATTCTTATTGCTGCTCTGCTGGATAATGTAGAAGGGATCATGGGTTGTGAAAAGCTCGGTAATAATTATCAATTAAAATGTTCCATTTATACGTACTGACTACCCTTACAAGCAATAATTTTTAATATGTATGTATAGATCTAGCCTAGTGCTTACTACGTCTGCGAATGTTAGTCAGTTAATCTTCGATTAGTTTGTTATATCAAATTAGTATCAATATGTATTGAACTACTGTATGTACTTGTCCATTATTTTCCGTATATTTTCCAGCATTTTCTTTGACTATCACAAAACCCTGTGGAATCACAGACCAGGAAAATGTCACATCGTGAAAGGAATAGGTAATACGTCAGATGATTCGCTTCTCGTCTTTTTTCAGGGTACTATGGACATGGAACATCAAGGATAAACACCATTATTCACACGTTTTAATTTACACTCTCTATGTTCAATAAACTCCATTATTCACACGTTTTAATTTACATTCTCTATGTTCGATAAACTCCACTATTCACACGTTTTAATTTACACTCTCTATGTTCGATAAACTCCATTATTCACACGTTTTAATTTACGATCTCTATGTTCGTATATCAGATGTTCTTAATGATGTCTTTTGTCTGAGTCGGTAGAGAATTCAAATACACATTGTTAGATATCCAAATATGTCTTCCACTTACTCATTTGCAGAGCATGGATCTGAGGACATGCAGACCACCCAGTCTGGTTTAACTTTCATCACTTCTGTAAGTCTTGCAGGATATTTTTCTACCAATATATTATACTCAGAATTTACCTACAAAAATAAAAACGATGAATAAATTGAAGCACATAATCTCAGTAACGGCCACAACCGCCATAAGCCCTATATCGTGATCATGTAAACGGAGTTATCCGAAGTGAAATTAGTATGCCAAGAACAATCGGTATGAAACCAGTCAAACAGCATTTGAGCCAATGATAGGTTATATTGGCAAACTACAACGTTATAGCGACCATATAATTTGCCACAATGCTGACTTTAAACGAGACTGTTGAAACACCTGCACCATCAACTTGTTTGTCAGTAGCCTGTCTCGATTTAAAAACTGGTCATACGCAGAACAAGCTCTTGCGTATTGAATGTAATTACCATATATATCATTGAGTCAAATGCTGTCTGACGTGTTTAATACGTATTGCTAGGCCGTTCTTGATACACTGATTTTGACTATGGATTACTCCATTTACCTGATCAATACAGGGCTCACGACGGGTGCTACTGGTCGACAGAGGATATTTATTCCCCCTAGGCACCTAATCCCAACTCTGGTATTTCCTGGGATCCAGGTTTGCCCAACTTTTTATTTTGTGTCCTTGTAGAAGTTATGAGATGGATCACTGTTCGTTATCTCCACCTTTCATCGAAATGCTGAAATAATTGCTTCTGATTTTATTTCGTTGAATTATTTGACTATTTGAAATTACATTTGATTACTTTTGTATACCTATTTATGGTCATTATTCTGATACTTTTATCGATGAAGGGATTTAATGCCGTCTTCAGTGGACCAGGATTTCAAGAGTATTACAAGAAAAATAATGCCAAAGGGCGGATCATGCTGTTTAACATGGAGAAACCAGAATATGGGGTCAAAGAACTAAGGATTATTGGAGAGAATTTTAATCACAGAGATTTCTTTCCGCATGGTATCAGTGTTTTGGAAGACAAAGGTAATTGTACAACAGAATGTATACATGTACCTTGAATAACAGTAGTGCGTTGTCTATTCAGTCTCCCTTCAGACTCTAAATAGTATTTCAGCTGAGGTATATCTGGTTTGAAACTAGTTTTCCACTCTTGTAGTTTTATCCAAATCATTTTGATCTTCGAGCACCAAATAATCTGGTAATAAATGAACAATGATATCGTGTACCATTTACCTATTAATGACAGTACAGGTGGACGCTATGCTCTCATGATGTTGCTTTGAAAGCAATAGTGCCTGAGTGACATCGAGGTCAATATTTATTACACAGTGGGGTTAAGGTGTCCCGAGTAAAGTTAAAATAAGAATTATAGATGTACTAAAAGTGCAGTTCAAATTGTATGATGTCACAATATAAAAGTACGTCATGACTTACAAGTCTCTATTTTCATTATATACCCATCAATGTATTGTTCTTTGATACTGTGGATTTCACAGCGTGTGATCCGGCTTTCCGGATCACACACTGTTGTTTTCTGATTCCGTATCAGTATTCTTTGAAACTGATGTCGTCACAGTGACGTCACAATGCATCAACGCAACGTTTCTTGTGGAAAATATTGACCGCGTCACAAACAAAACTGCGTACACAAAACATAATTTCACTGTATGTCTGTATTTGTGATAATTTGGATTGCATATAGTATCTTATAAATGTGGATTTAAAATGCAAAAGGGGGTATATAATGAATTTATCATTACTACAGTAACTTGATCCGAAGAGTTGGATCACGTCTCGTTGACAGGCGCGGATCATCAGATCAAACTCGACGCTTCGCATCTCATGTGATCTGATGATCCGCGCTTGTCAACTCGACGTGATCCGACTCTTCGGATCAAGTTACTATAATAATAATATATATGTATCGCAGGAAAAATGTCATATTTTCTCGTTATTTACTACACCGTTATCCAGCTTTCAAGCTGTATAAATCTGTTTGTGAGATGATTTTTTCCCAGTTTTCTTCAATGATATATAAGTCATGTTTTTATACATAAATAATTTAGTTTATTATATGATTGAATAATTCCTAGCTCTCTAATTGGCTGAGATCCAACAATGTAGAAATCATACTACGTTATGTTTACCAGCACATGACCTTCCAGGTGAACATAAGGAATTATTTTTTCCACATAGGACCAAAAATAGACCTTCCAGGTGAACATAAGGAATTATTTTTTCCACATAGGACCAAAAATAGACCTTCCAGGTGAACATAAGGAACTAATTTTTCCACATAGGACCAAAAATAGGTCGTTGAAACTTACAATTAAAGCAAAGAAAATCTTGAAGGGTTTTTTAATCATTTAATCATATAATAAAAAAATTATTGCTGTTTTTGAGGTCAATACGATGATTTAGCCACCTTCGAAGTATAATATTCACCGAGCCCGAAGGGCTCGGTGAATATTGTACTCCTCAGGTGTCTAAATCATCGTATTGACCTCAAAAACAGCAATAATTATATAGTGCATGACAGTAATCTCAATATTACATTGTGACCTTGAAATCACCCCGATATGTATAGCCATTTAGAATAAAGAAAGCAAATCATGTGTACATGTACATATCGACTTGGCACAGGTGAAAGATGACGAAAGTTTATTTCAATCAAGGCATATTCCAAAAGATAACTACTTGCAGATTTAGGATTTTGATACAGAAGGTATGATTTTTTTGCCTCGTTTAGATAAAATTTGACAGTGAATGTTAGAAATGCCCAACATTTGAATCAAGATTATAGAAATTCCTAGATAAAAGAGGATATTTTACCTGTCCTGATCAATATTTAAATTTATCATATCATTGTCGACATATCATGCCCAAACTGCAAATCATGTAAGCACATCTTTCACCTGTGCTGTGGTGATATGCAGCTGAAAATCTAGCCGATCAAAAAGCTCTACGTCCTTTGTATGATGACGTATTACTTAAGCGAGGGATTTCCCCACGTGATACAATATTTGTTTATGTATTGGCAAATGAAATTTCGTATAGTTATTTGACGCTTGAAAGAATTTTACGTTAAGTTGAACATGAAAGGTGAAGATAACGAACAGAGATCAATCTCATAACTCCTACAAGCAATACAAAATAGATAGTTGGGCAAACACTGTTTGCTGTGATAAAATTTAAAAATTCATTTCAAAATTAAGGATTATCTCCCTCATGCATAGCTCTTATCCGTACAGGAATTTGACACCAGTCTTTGGCACTCTGTTTTCCTTTTAGTTCTTACAAGTTTATTGTTAGTTCGGATTTCAATAATTTCGGCTTGATCATCACTAAAGAGACATTATTTGTCGAAATGCGCATCTGGTGCATCAAAATTGGACCGTATAAGTTTTTCATATGATAGGAGTTATGAGATTGGTCACTGTTCGTTATCTTCACCTTTCATGATAAATCCAGTCACTATCAATTCTATATAATAGAACTTGTTTCCATGATTTTGTTTTCCTTAGGCATTAAATCTAGCCATAACAACAAGAACTCACTGTTTCATAAACACGAACATGATGTATACTAATAGTTTATTTGTTGTAAATATTAGCAACAGAGCTATTAAAGTTAAAGTTTGGTTTACCTGTGCTACTTCATTCGATACAATTAAAATTGACATTATTCATACAATAAGTAGGTGTATTTTGATTACATGTACTTACTTGATTTTGATTCATATTTTCTAAAAATTCTTAATGCCAATTTTGTTGCTTCTAACGTTATTTTATTTTCCTTAAACTCTTCTGGTAAATGAGAGTGAAGATAACGAACAGTGATCAATTTCATAACTCTGAAAAGCAATGCAGTTCGGTTAGGCTATTGGTGAATGTATAGATGTACCTCTGTGTCCTTCGCACCATATGGTGTTACAATGAAAAGGTACCTCACAACGTACTCTCCAAATGAAAAGTTTATAGTTCTGACACTCGGCATAATAATGACCAGTCACTAATATTATTTCATAGAATAGACGACGTCATCCAATGAAATTCCTAGGATTTATAATGTGATGCATTAATTCTAAAAAGAAAACAATGCCTACAATAATCAATATGAATTTTACATGATTGTCAAAACAAAACCCTATACTATTTTTTTTTAAATATAAAACATTGGATTTCCTTTAAGACTATCTACGAAGTAGGTATGTGTGATTTTCTAAAAACATTTTTGTTCACCACTGTAGGTACGGTGCTTCTTTTCGTTGTGGTACATCGAGCAGAAGAAGACACTGTGGAAAAGTTTGAGTTTCTGGAAAAGACCTTAGAATTAAAACATTTCAAAACTTATACAGGAACACTGGTTCACATGTAATGTTCTAATTTTGAAAATCAACCAATATTATTCATTGTTCATAGAAACGATTTCCATTGGAAGACGATACGTAACGTTAGGCTAATATCACAAATTGTATCAGGCGGAATACTATAGCGGCTAACACCACTCTCTGTTTCAGACTGAATGATGTAGTGGCAACAGGACCAGATACGTTTTATACAACAGACTACGCTTATTATCGCAATTCTTTAGGACATCTTTTGGAAGGCATGATAGGATTTCACTTCGGTCATATTCTATACTATGATGGCAAAGAATTCGAAATAGTTTCAGAAGCAACGTATTTTCCTAATGGGATTGCTGGCTCAAATGATGGAAAGTAAGTGTGATGTAGTAATTATTTTAATGGAAATGATCGCCATGGTAGCTCGGTAGAACTGTTTAGTATCTTATGGCTCAGATGCTGGAAATGATAGCCATCTTAAAAATATGTCTTTACATTTTTCAGCATATAAAACGATAATACAAGAAAAACAACCAATCATAAACCTCAGATTACTAATTCTCTTATCAAAACAAACCACGAAGTATATACACAAGCATTACAGTTATTTACTGCTTTCGATAAAATTTGCACTGTAAATCCAAACATTGACTTATCCCTTCTTTCTGATTATGCACTCGTCATTAATGTTTGAATGTTATTGGTCGATTGGACTGGACACAATAGAGACACAACCCTGTCTTAACCTGGGTCTGGACACAATAGAGAACCAAACCTGTCTTATACTGGGTCTGGACACAATAGAGATCCAACCTATCTAAGCCTGGGTCTGGACACAATAGAGAACCAAACCTGTCTTAGCCTGGGTCTGGACACAATAGAGAACCAACCCTGTCTTAGCCTGGGTCTGGACAAAATAGAGAACCAACCCTGTCTTAGCCTGGGTCTGGACACAATAGAGAACCAATCCTGTCTAAGCCTGGGTCTGGACACAATAGGAAATCAACCCTGTCTTAGTCTGAGTCTGGACACAATAGAGAACCAAACCTGTCTTAGTCTGGGTCTGGACACAATAGAGAACCAATCCTGTCTTAACCTGGATCTGGACACAATAGAGAACCAAACCTGTGTTAGCCTGGGTATGGACACAATAGACAACTAACCTTGTCTTAGATAGAGAACCAACCCTGTCTAAGCCTGGGACTGGACACAATAGAGAACCAACCAAGTTTTATACTGGGTCTGGACACAATAGAAAAACAACCCTGTCTTAGCCAGAGAACCAACCCTGCCTAAGCCTATGACTGGACACAATAGAGAAATAACCAAGTCTTATACTGGGTCTGGACACAATAGAGAATCAACAATGTTTAAGCCTGAGACTGGACACAATAGAGAACCAACCCAGTCTTATACTAGGTCGGAACACAATAGAGAACAAACTCTGTGTTAGTCTGAGTCTGTACACAACAGAGAACCAAACCTGTCTTAACCTGAGTCTGTACACAATAAAGAACTAACCCTATCTTAGCCTGGGTCTGGGCACAATAGAGAACAAACCCTCTGTTAGCCTGGGTCTGGACACAATAGAGAACCAAGCCTGTCTTAACCTGGGTCTGTACACAATAGAGAACTAACCCTGTCTTAGCCTGGGTCTGGACAAAATAGAGAACCAAACCTGTTTAAGCTTGGGTCTTGACACAATAGAGAACCAATCCTGTCTTAGCCTGGATCTGGGTACAATAGATAAGTAACCCTCTATTAGCCTGGGGCTGGACACAATAGAGAGCCAACCCTGTCTTAGTCTGGGTCTGGACACAATAGAGAACCAAACATGTCTCAACCTGGGTCTGGACACAATAGAGAACTAACCCTGTCTTAGCCTGGATCTGGACAAAATAGGGAACCAACCCTGTCTTAGCCTGGGTCCAGACACAATAGAGAACCAACCCTGTCTACGCCTGGGTCTTGACACAATAGAGAACCAACCCTGTCTTAGTCTGGGTCGAGACACAATAGAGAACCAACCCTGTCTTAGCCTGGGTCTGGACACAATAGAGAACCAACCCTGTCTTAGTCTTGGGCTGGACACAATAGAGAACCAAACCTGTGTTAGCATGAGTCTGGACAGAATAGAGAACTAACCTTGGCTTAGCTAGAGAACTAAACCTGTCTAAGCCTATGACTGGACACAATAAAAAACCAACCCAGTCTTATACTGGGTCTGGACACAATAGAGAATCAGCAATGTCTAAGCCTGGGACTGGGCACAATAGAGAATCAACCCTGACTTAACCTGAGACTGGACAAAATAGAGAACCAACCCAGTATTTGACTGGGTCTGGACACAATGGAGAACCAACCCAGTCTTATACTGGGTCTAGACACAATAGAAAACAAACCCTGTCTTAGCCAGGGTCTGGGCACAATAGAGAACCAAGCCCGTCATAACCTGGGTCTGGACACAATAGAGAACCAACCCTTAGACTATCTTAAAACACGACTTAACAGGGTAGTGGAGTTTAAAAATGTAGCTGACGTGTGAGGGAATGAATTTTGCGATAAGATTTCATTAAAATTATCAATTGTTTATGTCTAGAAAATATGATGTGTTTTCAAAGTCCGTCAGTACATAACGGTATTCTTTTAGACCAGTGACTCACTATTACTATGCCAGTGGCACACTATTACTATGCCAGTGACTCACTATTACTATGCCAATGACTCACTATTACTATGCCAGTGAAACTCATGTGATTATGTGTCTTTACAGACTTGTGTATGTAGTATCCAGTTTGGGTAAAATGTTGCTGGTGTACAAGAGAGAGGAAAACAACAGACTTACTAAAGTAAATGTAAGTGGGCTGTCCAACACTATCATAACAATATCGTGTCATGTATATGTTGGCAAACGTTTACACTTTAAGTGCCTGTTATTAAACATCTTTGACTAGAGGGTTTTTAAGTTTTACTTTTTATTACACATTCCTCCTTCTCTTTCAATGATAGACGTTTAGGCCTTTTTAAATAGGGGTGTATCCATTAGGTAAATATTGACACTACATTCACGTTTGTAAAAGATGATTGGGTTTAACATTAACCAATATGAAAAAACCTAGAAAGGATACACAATCAAGAATAGGGCAAACACGAATGCCTGATGTTAGGATCAGTCGTCTAGGAGGAATAAACATCCTCTGTTGACCAGTCTCATCTGCCATGAGCCCTCTATCTTGATCGGGCAAACGCAGCAATCCTCAGTCAAAATTAGGACAAAACGAACGACCTAAGGATGTATGTGGAACACATCAGACAATATTCAAACTATCAACAGGTGAATTTGCAAAATAAGATCATTATAACAACCATACAAGGTTTCCAAAAGCTGATTTTAAGCGAGACTGTTTTAAAGCCCATCACATCAATGTATTTATCAGTCGCCTACCCCAGTTTAAAAATTCAACATACATTTTGTACCCAGAATATGTCCTATCGTATCGAATCATTTAGGAGACATAAACATCATCTGCAGATAAAGCAGGAATATTGCTACATAAATATGGAAAGTTGACGATGGAGAAGCTGAGGTCGTTCCTTTATCACAAGGCTGAGGTCGTTCCTTTATCACAAAGGTGAGGTGTTAGTGTGCCACTTGCTATTCAGTAAAACATCCAAACATCAATAACGTTCTACGGATTTGGGATCGTGACGAAATAGCAGTGCAAAGTTTCCTTGAAATATTATTTTATTATACCTCTATAAGATCTAGGAAATCAGTAGAGACTGAGTTGGCTCTTCTGACATATTTATGGTGGATTTCAAATCCACAAATTTCTATAGCTGGGGAAAATGAAGGATGAACTTTTTAAAAATAAGAATAGACATTGAAATGAAGAGAGGCGAAAATTATTTTATTTAAAACATACCTTTATTCAAAACGTATAGCAAAGTGTTGGATATTTTAGAATTCGTTCGTCTCGAAGTGGACGCCATGTGAAAGTCCATTAAATTATCTCCATTTAAATCTACATTTCATTCTTACTCTTTTTCACTCATATATAGAAGTCACCTGGTTTAGGTGAAATAGCACGCATTTCGTCAGGGAGAAATATCTGTTGTCCCACAACATGGGACCTCCTTATCGGAAGAGCCGTGTCGTTCATTTTTAATATCAGGTAACTGACAAAAAAGGTTATTACCCATGATAAACGTCTTTAACCTAGCGCAGGGATCGAAACTTGAACCTGGTCTGCCGATTGCGAAGCAAGCGTCATAACCAAGTGGCGACCACGATGGTTTCTTCCGTCTTTTATAGGCATGCAAGGTGTTAATGCACATGTCCTTTATAGCATATACAAATGGTGAAATAAAACCGTAAAGCATCCCTTAATATATATACTTTTTATTTTATACTTGAGCAGAATATTGAGATTGATACCTTCCCAGACAATCCGATGGTCGATCCTACAACAGGAGATGTGCTCCTTGGATGTCAGCCCATAGGACATAAAGGCTTACAGCATGTCTCTAATCCAGTTAACCCAGGTGTGTCGCAGGTAATGCATGACTTTCATTAAATGCAGAGATGTTAATCTGACAGAAACGTCAATATCGAATATGAAATAATACTTTCATGAAATTTATTTGTTATCCCCCGTTTCAGTTTTTAAACAATTTGCTTAATATGTAGGTGTTGGTGGTACACATGGACAAGACTGGTGTTAATATGACAGGGGTCACGGAGCTGTTCTCAGATGACCTTGAACTTTATGGTTCCAGTTCAGCAACATTATATAAGAACCGTATGTTGATTGGTACAGTGTGTCACAAAACGATGTACTGTGAAGTTAACACATTGTGAGACGTACAATTGATATTCACCCATGTACGACATATAGAATGGTTATGAGTTCGACCCCTTTACAATGTTCTATATTGAGCTATCTCTGTTAGCTGTAACATGTGTAAATAAAATGCAGACAATCACATTGGTTAATATTTTACTTTTCACACAATTTTCTTCAACAATCCCCTCTATCTCATAAGATACTGGAAAAATACACTTACTATGGTATTGCGATTTTTCAAACTTTAGGATGACAACTTGATTACAAGCCGGGTCTATGAATGAAGTAGTGTTCTGTGCAATACGATTGTTGTGACTCGGTCAGAAGATGTGATAGAATATGTACACATATATTCTATTATTTCTCTTATAGACAAATACCGTACTTCCCATTAGAAATTCAAAATGCATCTAAGGAAAACATTGGGATGATTCGACTTGGCAATTGGCCAAATTTACCCTAAATATGGCATTTCTCAAACACTTTCAGGCATAAATTTTCTGACAACAAAAAAATTCTGCTCATATAATTTCTGATTTTATTTCATTTTTACAATAAGTCACGTAATAACTAAAATATTGAATAGTAAAAAATATACCAAATGAGGTTAAATCTGAAACTATGTCAAATTTTCTAACCCTACCCCGTCCCTTTGAGAAAAGAATTTTAAGAGTTACTGTCAGCAGAGATAAACTACTGACCGTACCATAACTTAACTGATTAAGCATTCCAAAGTTACCCCTTTGAGCATTCAACATCACAATACTAGAAGTTTCTATGGGCCATTTAAGAATGATCTATTGTGTGTGCTCTTGCAGTTGACCTTTTTGCACTCACAATGATTGCCTAATATTTAGTTATTTTTCATACAATTTCTTGTAATAACTGAACCCAATATATTACCTATATACATTTGTTTTATAGAAATTGATATCACTATACAGTATAATACACCAAATATGGTTAAATAAAATTTGCATGACTCAATAAATAATTAATATCAATGGAAAGAGAGCCATGGACTGTCCATGGATCACTAAGTCCATCTGAGCCATCTTTCCCTACACATAGGTATGTCTTTCATAAGTTTAAGAGCCCTAATTGCCAAAAACTCACTATTGGATAGCTGAGAATGCATGTATATTGCATTAACTAACTGTGATTTTCCCCAAGTGAAGGTCTGTGTTCACTGAATGTATAAGGGAGAGGGGCTGGGTAAATTAGTTCAGTTATGAAACTTTTCTATGAATTTGCTATACATTAATGTATCAATGATGTATGTTTCAATTAATTTTTGATTTACAAAGAAAATTCAAACACATTGATTGAAGTTATAAAATTGGTATTCTATCATGTACACATTTTTTACTAATACATGTATATCAAAGAGAGAATAATCAGCAGTGAAATTTCCCTTACATTTACCATTATGCAATATTATTGTCTTTCAAAAGGCATGTACATGTAATACACGAGTACATGTACTTGTTTCCCCTTAAATTCACAATTTAGTCTAAAGTATGTTGCACAACATCCACTGCTCTGAGCTCATAAGTGAATTAATGTTTTTCATCCAAGTCCCAAATTTTGCAGTACTTCTTTGATCTCCGGAACTTGATCAAATATTTTTAAATTTGTGGAATTGTGGGGGTCCAGGGGATATGTCATCACCAATGTAAATGGAGTACCTGTTCAAAATATAGATATACATTTAAATATTGCAAAAAAAAATGAATATCTGATATACTCAGTATTGTCTTTACAAATGTTGTCTGGTGTTAAAATCTAAAAAAAAAAAAAAAAAAAAAAAAAAAAAAATAATCTTTAAAAATGTGGTACCTTTTTTTCTGTTGAACTTGTTGACTCGAAACCCAATTCAACCTGCACTGGTCCTATCCAACCTCCATTGGTCCTCGGGCTGATGCCTAGAAAAAAAAGATCATCATAATGGATATTTGCACAGTTAGGTGTCGTCAACTTCCCACATTTATGTAGCAATATTCCATTATCACCTGCATATGGTGTTTATATATCTCAACTGATTCGATATGGAAGAGTTTGTTCTGGGTATAGTCAGTTTTTAAATCGAGGTAAGCTACTGACAAACAAGTTGATGGTACAGGGATTTCAACAGTCTCGATTGAAGTCAGCATTTCGGAAATTCTATGGTCGTTATAACGATCTAATTCGTCAATACAACCTCGCATTGGGTAAAATGCTGTCTGACGTGTTTCATACCGATTGTTAAGCCGTTCTTGGCACACTGATTTTGACTGCGGATAACTCCGTTTACCTGATCAGGATATGGGGCTAACGGCGGGTGTGAACGGTCAACAGGGGATGCTTACTCCTCCTAGGCACCTGATCCCACCTCTGGTGTGTCCAGGGGTCCGTGTTTGCCCAACTATCTATTTTGTATTGCTTGTAGGGGTTATGAGATTGATCACTGTTCGTTATCTTCGCCTTGCATCATACCATTGAGTAATTAGAGTGTGTCAGACAATGTGAATTTTGAAATTGTGTCTCAACACACATTCAGTGAAAATTTAAATACTGATGTTTTAAAATTATATATTGCAATATGAGATGACATATATGTTTTCATAAAAGCCATAGACTCATATATGTTTCATTATAGAATTAAACAATCTTTTTGAAAAATTTATCGATGTGTAAACTCCGGACATTTTACTCACAAACTGAATAAAAGTGCGAAACACGAAACCCCAGGTTTGATATATTTCTTAAATCTCTTAAATTTCATGTATACTATAGCCTAGAGAATTATAATTCAACACATGTCCCTCCCCCGTCCCCTTCCACTTTCTATCCGGTTCCCCCATACCCCTACATAGTAGATCTATACAGATATTTGTTTTTAATTACTTTGATGCATGTAGTTCAAGGTATGTTATTTTCATGACGGTTATTTTCATAACGATTTTTTCATAATAAAAGAGACAAACTTGTGAGAGCCCATGTTTACAAATGTAGTATACATATACAATTACGTGACCAGGTGGGAGTTATATTTTAAGCACACATGGAATACATAAATACATACAAATTAATACATCTACTGTATGTTGTATGTTTAAACTTACAAATGTTATTATAAATCGCGTTGTGAAATAGCAGAGGAAATGTGAGTTGAACTTTTGAATACAAATTTATGGCATTTTTTTTCACTCACCAAACGAAACTATAATTTCGTTGACCAAGTTGAATGAATCCATCAAATTCCTCTTCTTGGGAGAAACTTTGTTTAGCCTCTCAATGACTGCATAAACAATATTTAATCTCGCAGCATGCAGCACTCGGACATTACGATGCATCAATCAACAACTTTGTGTACGTTGCGCATCTATACATGGATTGGTGGTTTAACATTTCGTTTGGCAAAAAGTACCACACAGACGAAACATTTGATCTAGATGATCTACCATTATTACAGACATTGACGTAAACTTATGTGGTGTGTGCTGATTTTCTCTAGGCGAGTCAGTCACAGCAACAAAACACCTACGGAACACCTTTTTCTTTTTCAACTATTCTATATGACGGACTAAGGAATTCCGGAAAATAGATTCACGTGAAAATACACAATTTTTACTGATCACGTGGTTGCAATCCGTCGCTACCTTAACATCTCTCTCGAGAATATTTCACTCATATTGAGACATCACCAAGACCGCTGAAGGCCTTCAAAGAGCAAGGTACATTAAGGCCCAAATTTCGCCACAAAATTAGGATAAATTTAAAATGTGGTTTCACTTGGTTTAATCATTATGATTATGCACTAGGGCATTGGCCCTGATGATACATGTGGAAATTAGTGACGTAATATGTTCTGTGACGTCATTTTCCTTATCTCCGATTGACATGATTTACCGAAATCGCCGAAATTAGCCGTTTTTTATGCCTTTGAAACCATTTTAAAAATAGAGCACATGCAACAACCGCAAAGATGTTTTGTGTACAAATTAATCATGTTGAAAGTCAATAATGAGCAAAATTTCGACTTGGTTGTTAAATGAGCAGACTATTAAATTTAACGTTTAACCATTTCCCGCGTTCATCTGTAATACAAATTTTAACGTTGATGGTGTTCATATATACAAGCTTAATGAATAAATAATATGCATATGTACAACATATTAAATTTTATAAGATTCTACGTAGTTTGCATTGAAGAAGATAGTGTGTGATCAGAGAATTGGAATCTTCGACACTGATATTTCCGATTCCAATTTTATGTTTGATATAGATACGTAATGATATCAACGCAATTAATGTAACCCTGCTGAAAGAGTGAATGTTGGTAGTTGATAGATAAACGATGTAGTATCTAGATATCTAAATTAAAACTCATTTGTAAGCTACAAGATAAAGTATACGCATGTATTGTGTGTTCCAAGAGGACAAAACCCGGTGAACCCCGATCATTACATGTAAAAAAAAATAGATAAAAAACATTTCTTAAGAAAACATTTTTAGTAGAAAAGAACGACTTGACTGCATTTGCAATCAATGTCAACAGATCTACAACTCTAATCGTTTCATACTTATATTTTCGTAAGCATTCAGTATTACCATAAAGGGGGGTGGGATAAATCAAAATTCGCATGTAAAATTTATGGAAAAACTACATTCTCAAAACAAAAGAACGTGTGCCAAATTCCCCTGTTGCTACGTCGCTGTATTGATTATTTGTTTATAAAATCGCCTTACATTTATCGATAACTGACGCACGTGTTCTGTGATATAGTCTTATTTAAAAATACATGATAGCCAGTCATTGGTTACTATTTTCATCATTAAATCGTGGAACTGGTGTTGAAGTATTATAACGCGATTTTCACACATAAGGAGAACTTTCTTTTCCTTCATTTACACTCTAGCAATCCCACTCACCGTCGGTCACTTAGCATTTAGTGGCATGTGCACAAAACACCGCTTAATGACTATATCCGAATCATGCGCGGATCTAGAGCGGAGGTCCGGACACCCCCCTCCCCTCTGGAATTAGAGTTGCATGTAATTTGTGCACAAAGTAATGAGGACTAAAGCAGAGCACAATATTATCATTTGTATAAAACTGGAACGATTGTTTGATATCCTTTTCCCAATATATACTGTACATAATTACCGGTGATTATTGTAAACATTCTAACCAAGCAGTATTCTTGGCTTTTTTCAATTTAAATTTCACTAGAAATCTTCGTGGAAATAATGTAAGTTCTCAACAAAGCACAGGAATTTGAATACAGCGCGGTAATAATATATTAATTTTAGCAAATCATGATATTTTGTAGCATTAAAGCTTGAACACTCGGTTAGCCGACGTTTTAGAAATAAAATAAAAGTATTGAACAATTGTTCAATGTGTTGTAATCGTACACTACCATTATTTGGAGACGGTAGCGAAATGAAGAAATCAAACATAACTCTCCGAAATTTCGCTGCATTTAGATAAATGAAGTACGTCAGTCGCGTGTCATTTACTACAGAAGAAAATCACATATTCCCAGATCCATGGAAATCGTACAGCATGCAGAAAGTACCCTGAATATGTGTCTGACACAATCAAGTGAAGAAGTCCTTGTACACAACGATGGCTTCGAAAAACATGTGCCGGTCATGGTCACGGTCTGATGATATCGTGGCACTTTTGCACGATGATGAATATCTAATATGAATGTAAGATCGAATAAAACTTAATTGGCTGTTTTATAATAATTTAATTATATACATATTTTTAAGTATAATATTTTCTATAATTTTACGTTCTGTAGTCATTTTCTTGAGATCGATTAGGTGAACAACGTGAACAAGCATACGATATGAGCGCCGAGTTTATCTGAAACAAAAATATTTGGTAAACAATGCGCACCCCCTTTTTTTTTTACACCAAAAATCCTTGAAAAAAGTGCATATCATATTCGACAAAATATGGTTCTATGTTACACATCGACGTATTCTTCATGATATTCAAGCATACATGTGATGGTTTGATGAGAGACTCAGGAAAAAGAGGCTAGATTTGGTCATAAAATTTTCATTTATTTGTCTCAAATGAACAATTTGCATCTAGATTTTTCCCCCGGACTCCCATCCTCTTTAAGAGGGGACAACCCCTCTCAAACTCTTCCCCTCGTCGCATCGCGACTCGGCCGTCTACTTTCAGCAGCCGGACTAGTCACAAATCAGCAGGACTAGTAAATTATAGATTCTAGTAGTCCTTTTCACTAGTATAGTGAAAAAACTTAGTGTCAAAAACTGATTAGATCTTACACTTTTCATTATTTTGACAATTGCTGGAAAATATAAATATCTTTGACTGACGGCATTATATATGCTGATGCACTGTCATAGTGATTGACTTTGGTACTGTTAATAGACAGTCTCTGCTTCATTCACCATTAGAAACTGGCCGAAAGGGAATTGTTGAATGATTTATTAGATAGGGAAACCAAAGTTGTTTTCATATCTCCGACTAAATCGGCATGTATCAAAAGGTAGAAGGGGAGGGGGGGTCAAAAATATACGATCCTCTCCCATGCGGACTTCGGACGGGGTTTGAGACAATATGATTTATGATTCAAACTTTTTTCCTTTGCGTAAATACTAATGCATTGAAAGATTTGTTATATAAAGATAATTGTCAGGAGCCTGTATATATTTTTGTTCAAATAAAGAGTGTAATTAATAGATGCAAGTGTATATGCTAAACCATTGAATATAATACCGACAAGATTATTTTTTGTTAGGTTTATCATGGTGTCAGTGTCAACTCCTGTGTAGAACTTATCACATTGTTTGTAAATCTTATCACATCCTATAACGTTTATATTCGGTCGCATTGCCATGTGTTGAATTTAAAAAAAGTTCGTTTTATAATATTTCTTTTCACATATATTCTGAATGAATTTCATGTTCTTTTTACTACATATACAATCCAATGTAGCATTGGTTAGTGCGTGTTCCTTCGCTAAAAAACATTTAGTGCGATCGAAAAAAAAAAAAAAGAACAAAGTGTACATATACACACAAGAATAACTTAAGGTAACCACGCGCTACGTACATATATGATATTCATTTAATTTAGAATAAAACAATGCAAATTGGATCCAAATGTAAATACAATGTTAAAATTGAATGAATATATATGGGTTGCTCTACAATTCTTAGATACAGTTACACTAATCGTCCTTCAAATCACAGCATCCGCGGCATCGAATCATCTACAATTGATTAAAACTTTAGGAAAAAATCAATGAAACTTTTCAAATAAAAATCATAGTGCACATTTGTTTAATAAAACTTTGAGCATATGGCGACATAAATTGGATTATTTTCATATTGAGTTCATGACATAGCTTTCTTGTTCAAGACGTCGCATAAAGTAACGTCAAAATGGCACAACGTTATCGTAAACTATACTGCATTTACATATGTATTATACATAAGTAAAGCTTTTTACGAAGACACCATAACCATTTTATGGAAGTATACACCATATGAAAGAATTTTGGGGAATATCATTTAATTTGGACGCGGGGCCAAATTTGGCCCCAAACGTACCATGTCTTTAGACCTTTACTCGGCGCTTACAGCCATTGAGTAGTGATGATTCTTTAGCGTCCACACCTACTGTGACACGGGGCATCCGTTTTTTTTAAAGGTCATATCCGAGGACCCGTGACATTCACACGTGATGCCGAGCATTTGGCGATGGAACAGTCAATACCTGTTTTAACGACTTAGAAATATGGTTTAAGTCTTATCAATGTATAAAGTGATTACAGCACGTTTGCAAATTAATGAGCATTTATGTTTTTGGCTAAAACAAATTACATGTATTCGATTTGAATGCATTCAAGATTAGTAATTAATCGTGCTTCGCTATAGCGGACCCTGACACATATTGACAGCGGTTGCTTCTTTGGACGATGTTTGGCATTAGAAGTGGATGCCTTTTAAAATTAAATCCGCGATCCTGTGTCACGGTAAAGATGTAGCATTATTTTCGTTATTTTGTCTTCTTTTGGGGGGAATCTTTGAGTCATTTACCTTTCCAAATACTTTGATGTACAATTGTATTAGCTGATTTCCCCCGGACTCTTTTTTTGAAGATATCTTTCGTCATTTGGTAAGTAATAAATGACAATTTCCAATCTCAGTCAATTTTATGTTTTTGTTCAGATATTAGACGACAGCACAAACGAGCTACGGGGAGCAGAGAGTTGGGAAATAGAAGCTTATCAACATAAAACTGTGAGCTCGAAATAAAAGACACCACAGAGTCGTCCACTTCTGCTTCTTACTTAGATATTTTATTGAAAGAAGACATTAAAGGCCAACTGACAACCTAACAGTATATGACCAACGGGATGATTTCTGCTTCTCCATCGTCAACTTCCCATATTTATGTAGCAAAATTCCATTATCACCTGCATATGGTGTTTACATCTCTCTACTGATTCGATACGTAAGAGCTTGTTCTGCATATGGTCAGATTTAAAATCGAAAGAAGCTTCTCACAAAAAAAGGTGATGGTAAAGGGGTTTCAACAGTTTCGATTAAAGTCAGGATTTTGCAAATTGTATGGTTGTTAAAACGATCTAGTTTGCGAATACCACCTATCCTTGGGTCAAATGCTGTCTGACATGTTTCATACCGATTGTTAATCCGTTCTTGCCACACTGATTTTGACTACGGATAACTCCGTTTACCTGATCAAGATATAGGGCTCACGGCGGGTGTGACGAGTCAACAGGGGACGCTTACTCCTCCTAGGCACCTGATCCCACCTCTGGTGTTTCCAGGGATCCGTGTTTATCCACCTTTCTATTTTGTATTTCTTGTAGGATTTATGAGATTGATGACTGTTCGTTATCTTCAACTTTCATTGATTGAAATAAAACTTTATTCACATTGTATTTCAGACTTAAATTAATAAATGAAATGAAGTAAAGCAATTTATTTTCAATTGATGAAATTCTTGAAACAATATAATAAACAAGAGGCTCATGGGCCATATCGCTCACCTGAATCACCTTCGCTCATATTTAAAGATTTTCCTAAATATTCGCATGCAAAACTTTGATACCTATTGTAGACCCATCCTACCCCGGGGGCCATGATTTTAACAAACTTCAATCTGCACTATGTCAGGCAGCTTTTATGTAAATCTCAGCTTTTCTGGCTAAGTGGTTCTTGAGAAGAAGATTTTAAAAGATCTTTCCTATATATTTGTATATAAAACTTTGCTCCCCTATTGTGGCCCCATCCTGTCCCCGGGGCCATGATTTTAACAAACTTGAATCTGCACTACATCAGGAAGCTTTCATGTAAATTGCAACTTTCCTGGCCCAAATGTTTTTGAGAAGATTTTTAAAGATGTTCCCTATATATCTATATGTAAACTTTGATCCCCTATTCTGGCCCCATCCTAACCTCTGGGGCCATGATTTTAACAAACTTCAATCTGCACTATGTTAGGAAGCTGTCGTGTAAATTTCCACTTTCTTGGTCCAGTTGTTTTTGAGAACAAGATTTTAAAAGATTTTCCCGATATATTTCTATGTAAAACTTTGATCCCAACTTATGGCCCCATCCTTCCCCGGGGGACCATGATGTTCACAAACTTAAATCTGCACTATATCAGGAAGCTTTCATGTAAATTTCAAATTTCCTGGCTAAGTAGTTTTTGAGAAGAAGATTTTTAAATGTTTTCCCTATATATTTGTGTGCAAAACTTTGATCCCCCCTTGTGGCCCCATCCTACCCCTGGGAGCCATGATTTTAACAAACTTATATCTGCACTTTGTTAGGAAGCTTTCATATAAATTTCAGCTTTTCTGGCTCAATGGTTCTTGAGAAGAAGATTTTTAAAGATTTTTCCTATATCTTTGTATGTAAAACTTTGATCCCCTATCATGGTCCCATCCAACCCCCGGGAGCCATGATTTGAGCAAACTGGAATCTGCATTGTGTCAGAAAGCTGGTATATAAATTTCAGCTTTTCTGGCCCAGTTGTTCTTGAGAAGAAGATTTTTAAATGTCCCACCCTATTTTTGCATTTTTGTGATTATTTCCCCTTTGAAAGGTACATGGCCCTTTATTAGAACAAACCTGAACGTCCTTAAAAGTTTACCCTAGGATGCTTTTGGCCAAGTTTGGCTGAAATTGGTCCAGTGGTTCTGGAGAAGAGGTCGAAAATATAAAAACTTTACTGACGGACAGACCGACGACGGACAAAATTTGATGAGAAAACATTTAAAATGAACTCATCTGTTACTAATCTGAACAAAGTCTTGCAAACACCGTTAGGTATTGTTTGAGCACTCAATGATATACATTAACACATTTTCTTCAAATCACGTGATATTACATTTTTGAAATAAGTAATAAGATATTAGAGTAACCAATAAATGGTAATAAATATACCCAAACGGCGCCTCATAGAAAACAGGTCTCTATCCCGATCTGATTAAAGCCGATTCAATTCAGATTTGATTCATCTCGTCTTAGTGATAACAGGGAATTATGATATGGAAAACTCTCTTTGGGCTTATGGTTGCATTGTCCTTCACGTCTATTTTTAGAATGATGTAAGTATAGCATAATGCAACTCCTGAATATGAGGTGTTTTAGCGGTCTATGTAAAACTGACACACTTTTTAAAACCTACTTTGACCTCAAAGCATGTTGTCAGTATACTCTATTATTTCAGCGTATCCGTCTTGTCACAAAGAATGAGAATGTAAATGTACCAACCAAGTGACTTAAATCTGATGCTGAAGTATTTAGGCAAATGAATGACAAAGTTCAAAAGGCATAGAGTAAATTATTGTTCGAGCGTGATATTTTCTACTTTTATTTCCAGTTATTTGTGTCATATCATCCAACACTGACATGTCATCCGTTAATGTTTAAATACCGTCTAAAAATACTTCTTGTGTAGTAATGCATAAAGGAAAATGTTTTCATCTAGAAATTGGAGCATTATTTTGATGTTATTTTATTTAAAGTCAACATTTAGCAAATTGTTGTGGTCGTTATAAGAATCTAGTTTGCCATTACAACCTATCATTGGGTAAAATACTGTTTGACTTGTTTGATAGCGATTGTTAGGCCTTTCTTAGCACACTGATTTTGACTACGAATAAATATGTTTACCTGATCAAGATATAGGGCTCACGACTATGTTCATACAATGTTCACAAATCAAATATGAATAAATGCAATATATTTATGCCCCCTTCAAAGAAGAGGGGCATAATGCTTTGCACCTGTCGGTCGGTCGGTATGTCGGTCGGTCAGTCAGTAAACCACATGTTGTCCGCTCAATATCTTGAAAACCGTTCACTTGATCATAGTGATATTTCATATGTTGGCTGGTTATGAGTAGAAGAGGACCCCTATTGTTTTTCAGGTCAAAAGGTCAAGGGTCAATTTACTCTGGACATAGGAATATACTGCCAGCTTAATATGTTAAGAACCCCTTGCTTGACAGACATCAAACATGGTACATCCTAAGGAGTAGATGACCCCTATAGATTTTGAGGTCACCTGGTCGAAAGTCAAGGGTCAAACTGGACATAGGAATGTACTGACCACTCATTGTCTAGAGAACCCTTTGTTTTACAGACATCAAACTTGGTACACTGGTATATCTTTAGAAGAAGATGACCTCTATTGATATTGAGGTCACATGATCAAAGTTCAAGGATTAAAGTTGAGATTGGAATATACTGTCCGCTCAATATCTTGAGAACCCTTTGCTTGACAAATATCAAACTTGGTACACTAGTACATCTTCAGGAGATGACCCCTATTGATTTTGAGGTCACACGGTCAAAAGTCAAACTGGACATAGAAATATACTGTCCACTCAAGATCTTGAGATCCCCTTGCTTGACAGACATCAAACTTGGTACACTGGTAAATCTTCAGGAGACAATTACCCCTATTGATTTTGAGGTCACATGGTCAAAAGTCAAGGGTCAAACTGGACATAGTAATATACTGTCCGCTCAATATTTTGAGAACCTCTTGTTTGAAAAACATCAAACTAAGTACCCTGGTACACCTTCAGGAGAAGATGAACCCTATTGATTTTGAGGCCACATGGTCAAAGGTCAATGGTTGAACTGGACAGAGTAATATATTGTCTCATATATTTTAACAAATATTTGTTTGATTGACACCAAACTTGGTACACTGGTACAGCATAAGGAGTAGATGGCCCCTACTGATTTTAGGTCACAAGGTCAATCCACTCTTGACATAGAAAGATATTGTCTGCTAAATATTTTGAATTGGTGAAACTACTATCAATTAAATGATGCGTGTGTATAACCCTTTACCATTTTGCACCATGGGAGATATCTGTTTTACAAACATCTCTTGTTTACATCATATTATTTAGTTTAGAATTGTATGAGTCTTCGTTGCAAAGTAAGAATGTAAGTAGTAGGCATGTTACATGCATATTGGGGGGGGGGGGGGGTTGAAAGTCGCACGCATCCTTTTCTCTGACAAAGACCATATCCTCATTATATGGTATGAGAAATAAACATATCAGCTTGAAACCTCTCCCCATTTTTACTCATTAAAGCTCTAGGTAAGACTAAATGCTAACATTTACAGAGTATTGAGGAGAACTTGATGGTGCATAAACTAAACTTTATGAAATATATGCTGAAATTCTAATCCAGATTGTTTTTTAAATGTGCATTTCAATACTCTATAAACAAATTTTAACATTATTAAAACTCTTTGACAATTACACTTTGTATGAATAATCAAAATCAATTTTTGATGAAATAATTTAATTTTTCACAACTGATCAGAAACAAATTATCGTTCTAGTAGCCCGATAGAAACATATTTATACATGTATATAGTCAACAAAATTATCTTATCTTTTGTTTTAACTAATTCAGTTGTACACGAACGGCGCACCATAATTTTATAAATGGGAGAAACTTCTTTACCTTTTGAATTCTTTTTAATCAATTAAATTCGCTGTTTACGTCGGTGATTTTTAAAAACAATAATATAGATTACACTTTTTAATCAATATGATTCTTCGATAATAATACAATGAACATTAGGAGCGATATTCACTGATGGTGACCGAGTAGGCGATCAATTTGGGTACAGATCTATGCCTACTTAGTTTCTAGATTTTATTTTCATAAAAAAATGTCTTGCATATTGAAAAACTTACAAATTCATTCAATCCAGTAGCTAAGTACTTCGTTACTAGGTTGAAAATACGGATATGCAAGGTGAAGATAACGAACAGTGATCAATCTCATAACTCCTATAAGCAATACAAAATAGATATATATTTAATTGCTGTGATAAAATTTAGAAATTCATTTCAAAATTAAGGATGATCTTCCTCACGCATACATTTTTTTGTGTGTAGCTCTGATCCTTAGACGAATTTTGACTCCAGTCTTTGGCACTCTGTTTGTTTTACAAGGTTATTGCTACTTCAGATTTCCAATATTTCGGCTTGAGCATCACTGAAGAAACATTATTTGTCGAAATGCGCATTTGGTGCATCAAAATTGGTACCGTATTAGTTTTACATACTATATCGACAACCTCTGATTCAGGTACTATATGGTTAACACTCTTCCATTCTCCCCTCTCGTCGATCGTCTGACACTATGTACAGTGCTATGTGTGCTGTTCTGTATCTTTTCTTTGCCTGTCACTCACTTGTGAGAATATCGGATGCAGCTTGTTCTATAACTGCCCTTTTACATCATGAATGTCGTAAAGTGAGAGAAAATATAAGAAAAATTATGTTTTAATTAATTTTTGTTAGTTTATTTACATTAATAACAAATAAAAACACGTATTAATGTTCAACTTTGGGCAATCAAAATAAAACACGCATTTTCCCATACTTACGACTTTAAAAAGTATGGAGACTCACTCGCGGTAAAATTAACACGAGAGTACATCCTTAAGAAAATCGTTCTTGGCAAAGTAAACGTCTTGTACTTTAACACCCCATCCCATCTGATGTGAAATCAGTAATCTGCTATATTTTTAAACACATTTGTTTTTGTCACATTTCGATACAGATGTATTTGAGAAGCTTTTTAACCTTTAAACATGTACATGTGAAATGTGTGGTAGGAAATAAACACTTACTTTTAGGATGTTTATAACATACAGGGAATGTACACAAGAAAGCAAATAAACTCAACAAAGAAAGAAAACTATATCTATATCATCCATGAAAATTTAACTTATATAGTGGTATATAGCTTTGTACAAATTAAATTCATGTGTGAATAAACATGCTGTCGGTTTTGTCGCCACCACATTGCTGTGGTCATGTCTTGAGTAATCCATTTGAGCCTGGTGAGCCTGGCGACGCCTTGGTGTCAGCGGATTTTCAATAAATGTACGTTGTGAACGAACTCCAATTTTTTCGCAGTTTGTTGCACATAGTTTGGGAACTTATGTGTTTATTCCCTAATATCGGTTGAGATTCGGCTCGGCTGAATATTTGGACTGACGCCTTCACCGAATCTCGGGGCAGTTCTTCATCATTCATGTCTGGAAATTTACTTTCAGCTTCGACCGGTTCTAACAATTAATATGCACTTAGGTGACACTGCTGTTTGCTTCAAATCAGTTAGTTGACTATCAAACCAAATCTGTATCACTATCAATGTTGTATTACTTATCGTCTAAGTATGTAAATTCGATAAAATAAACCATCACTAATTTTTCCGTTCAAATGATGACTTCCTTGGCGCAATATTTTATCTCCCAAAATTTAAGAGTTCCTATAGTTTGCATTTTAGATTAGCGAAATGCAAATAGGTATGTAGAGATACAATGTATCAGTAGCTACATGAAGCAGACTATAGGAACTCTTCAATTCCAAGAGATAAAATATTGTGCTATGGAAGTTTTATTTGAACAGAAATTTTGGTGCCTATTTTCATTTTGGGATTTTTATACCTAGACGGTAAGCAATACAAAATTAATTAGTGATAGAGAGTTAGTTTGATAGTCAAATCACTTATTTGAAGCGAACAGCAATGTCACCTAAGTGCATATTAATTGCTAGAACTGGCCGAAGCTGAAAGTAAATTTCCAGATATGAATTATGAATGACTACTCCGAGATTCGGTGAAGGCTTCAGTCCAAATATTCAGCCAAGCCGAATATCAGCCGATATTGGTTTATTCCCCTTTCTGCAATTGTAGCAGCTGTTTTTACAGTAGTTTCGAAGCGGTTGCGCTGGTGCTTTAGACAAACTTGTCTGGAAGTGGTGACTCGGAGATGCCCAGTTCTTGGTCTGTCATCTGTGTTCCAGTCTGATGAACACGTGTTTTGAGTTGATTGGTGTATTCAACTGCAGTTGCAACTTTCTGTCGAGTAGTCCCTATTAGTAACATTGTTACAGCACAACCGCAATCATCATCGTTTAAGAGTGGCATTGCAGCGTCTTACATGACACTTTATATGTTGGTTTGGTTAGAGGGTTCTTTGTGTGTCTTTTCTTTACCTGAAACAAATTTTCAATGACAGCAGACCATTAGTTTATAAGAAATCATTCCAACCACTGTTTTCATGAACTTGATTAATCAAGCGTGATAGATTGATACTTGATTTTAAAATGCCTTTACTACTTTGTATGTAGTCATAGGTATTCAAAGAAAAAAGTTCGAATGATTGAATGAACTGTTTCTAGCTCTATTTGAAAAAAGAAAAATGCGGATTTTTTTTGTTTGTTTGCTGAGTACATATGTACTCTTAGATAAACACTACATTTTTAGTTTGAATTATTTCTTCTGTTAGGGTAGTCATTATTATTTAAGAGTTCATTACAATCTTTGTGCTTTATAGAATATTTCACATGCAGTGTGTATCTTATATGATCCTCTTAAATTTACGGCAAATAACTGTATTCCATTTCCATTCTTTAAAAAAATATACTGACTAGCCTTGGTTAGAGCATCAACGATTGTCCAAAAATACAACAACAGCTTCAAGCAATTGTTCTAACCTAGTGCTTACTACAAAAGCGAATGTTAATCAATCAAATCCTCAAATTAGTTTTGCTTTATTATATTATTCTCAAAATATAATATGTATTGAACTACCTGTTGAATATTTTTATTATATTTTTCAGCATGTTCCTGGGCTACCACAAAACCCTGTGGAACCACAGACCAGGAAAATGTCACATCTTGGAAGGAATAGGTAATACGTCAGATGATTTGTTTCTCTTGTCTTATCAGGTCACTCTGGCCATGGATAAGCTTCTCATTATGCACATGTCAAGATATATATGTAGGGCTCACAGTGGGTGTGATCGGTAGACAGTGGATGCGTACTCCTCCTAGGCTCCTGGTCCAATCTCTGGTATATCCAATGATTCATCTTTTCCCTAATTCATAACTTTGTATTCCTTGCAGGAGTTATGAGATAGATCACTGCTCGCTATCTTCACTTTTTTGCTTTAGTTTACACTCTCAATGCTCGTATATCAGATGTAATTTAATGATGTCTTTTGTTCGAGTCTCTAGAAAATCGAAATACACATTGTTATATATTCAAATATGTCTACCCTTACTCATTTGTAGAGCACGGATCTGAGGACATGCAGACCACCCAGTCTGGTTTAACATTCATCTCTTCTGTAAGTCTTGCAACATATTTTTTTCTGTCGACATATTGTAGTATGTACTCATAATTAACACATGAAAATGTAAAATATCAATGTCATAAAATAGATCGTCTCAGTAATGAACAATTCGAAAATATTCTACATCCATGGCTATTCTTTATTCATTTTGAAAATTAAAATCCAATTGAATGATATCAAATCACTTATTTTCTTGGGGACAAATTTAAGTGAACAAATTGAATATTTTGGGTCTGAAAAATTGTTCTTTATCCGTAGTTGTGTTCACTTCCGCTCGTTTGTAAACAATTCGAAATTGTACATCTTGGATATCCCACGCAATGATATATAAATACCACATGGAAATGCTGAAATTATCTCTAATTTTATTCTGTTGAATTATTGGACATTTTAAAATTTTCTACTATTACTTTCGTATACCTATTAACGGTCTTTATTCTGAGACTTCTTTACCAATGAAGGGACTAAATGCCGTGTTCGTTGGATCAGAATATCAAGAGTATTACAAGAAAAACAATGTCAGAGGGCGGATCATGCTGTTTAACATGGAGAAACCAGAATATGGAGTCAAAGAACTACCGATTATTGGAAACAATTTTCTTTCCAAAGATTTCTTTCCGCATGGTATCAGTGTTTTAGAGGACAAAGGTAAATGTACAGCAAAATGCATAACTTCAATACCCGTATTACATTGACTATTCAGTTTCCCTTCAGACTCTATTTCAGCTGAGCTATATCGATACTTTCCCTTCAGACTCTATTTCAGCTGAGCTATATCGATAGTTTCCCTTCAGACTCTATTTCAGCCGAGCTATATCGATAGTTTCCCTTCAATCTATTTCAGCTGAGCTATATCGATAGTTTCCCTTCAGAGTCTATTTCAGCTGAGCTATATCGATAGTTTCCCTTCAGACTCTATTTCAGCTGAGCTATATCTGATTTTCACTCTTGTAGTATGTCCTTTTTTACACACCGAGCATGAAATACTGTGGCAAAAATGAACACTGATAACGTACATCATTTCCAAAGAGAAAACAATAGCTTGAATACTTTTAGTATAGTTCTTGCACGATTGTCAAAACAAAACCGTATGTTATTTCTTTTAATATAAAACATGGGCTTTCCTTTATGAATATCTACTTAGTCCATGCACATCTATAAATGCCCAACTCTATATTTCGTATTGATTGTAGGAGTTATGAGATTGATCACTGTTCGTTATCTTCACTTTTCATCTAATACATTTTTTTTCAACACTGTAGGTAAAGTGCTCCTGTTTGTTGTGGTACATCGAGCAGAGGAAGACACAGTGGAAAAGTTTGAGTTTCTGGAGGAGACCTTAGAATTAAAACATCTCAAGACATATACAGGAGCACTAGTTCACATGTAATATTCTTACGTCAACTGTTATGGTCCATTTTGAAATTCATTACGAACGATTTCCATTGGAAGCCGATATGTGACGTTAGGCTAAAATCACATATTGTATCAGACAGAATGATATATTTACATTTACTATTTAATGCTTTGATAAAAAGCTTTAAAGAATTTTGAATGACATTTGCTTAAAACTGCAAAGACCGTATCACTATAAATCTGTTAGACATATGAACACTGTCGAACATGTCGTTGGCATCTTGGGCCACAGGAACGGTTCAGCCGGTGATTTTGTAATAATAATAGTAGGGGTCTTATACCATGCAACTTACTAATAGAATTATTATTATCCCTTATTAGGATGGTATGGTATAAGACCCTTATTATTATTATTAGACAAAATTACCATGCAGTGTGCCGAATGAAAACAAAGCCTTGTCGTCCATCTTCGTTTCATTCGATGCCAAATAAGTTGATCTTACCTCTAATATGTGGTTAATATCACCGAACAAACACAAGAAATTAATCCAAGTGCAAGATTTTTCAACAAGTCTTCTTTCAGTAATCACATTTTGCTTTAGAATGTAAATATAAGCAATGAATTATTATTGTTTTTTAAAGATGTAGTCTCATAACTGCAACGGTGTGTAAGCAAACTTTCATAACGGGCTAACGCGCGTTATTCAATTTGTATGCACACACCGTTTCAGTTAAGAGACTGCATTTTTCAAGAGATAATAATGTATTGCTTAAATAATGGCTAACATCACACTCTGTTTCAGACTGAATGATGTAGTGGCAACAGGACCAGATACATTTTATACAACAGATTGTGCTTATTATCGCAACCCTTTCGGACAATTTTTGGAAGGCATACTGGGATTGCACTTTGGTCATATTCTATACTGTGATGGCAAAGATTTTCGAATAGTTTCAGAACCAACATATTTTGCTAATGGGATTGCTCTCTCAAATGATGGAAAGTAAGTGTAATGTAGTTCAATGTAATCATTTCAAAGTAAATAATCGTAGTGGTAGCTTGGTATTACTCCTCGGTATCTTGAAACTCAATTCTGGAAATGAAAGTCATATCCCAACAAGAAAAACAACCATTTCAAAACCTCAGATTACTAATTTTCTTATCAAAACAATTCATGGTATGCATACACAAGCATTAAGATTTACTGCTTTTGCCAAACTCGAACTGTAATAATGACTTTTCCCTTTGTGCACATGCGCTCATCATTAAGGTTAAAAGTCATTGATCGATCGGAATGGACACAATAGAGAAACCAGTCCTGTCTTAGTCTAGGTCCACAATATGGGTCAAATGGCGTCTAAAAAGTGAAATATTCACGCCTTGTCGTTAGAATATCAATGCTGGAAAATTACGTAAGAAATACAACGAATTGAAAATCCTCGACAAATTTAATCTCGTAAACCTATTTGCAAGTGGCGTTGCCGTACAAACACCTCTTGATGCCTGTTGTCACAAATGCTCGATCAGGTCTTCAGCAATCATTGATGGACCCTGTATGGCGGTGACGTCGTATCAATTGGCTTATCGTACAAGGGTGCATGTTAAAACGTCTTACCACTTTAGCTGACTGACGCCTGTTTGCATCGTCCCGAGTGCTTGATTTCGCAAATCATTGCTTAAACGTGGTATTCTTTAATATTTTCCCTTTTTTTTCACTTGTAAATGCATTTGCCATTGACAACAGAAATGTCTCACGATGACAAAACTGGTTTTTACTTTTTGAATAGCGTCTGAGAAAATTCGTGCAATGCTACTTGCACCTTTTTAAAAATTAGCATGAATAACGCGGGCAGTGGAATTTAAACATCTGGTTAATGGACTGTGGAAGAAATTCTAAAATCATCAATTGCTTATATTTAGAAAAAAAAATCAGTGTTGCGTTTTCAAAATCCGTCAATATATAACAGTATATTTTGACACCTGTGACACACTATTTCTATACCAGTGAGAAACGCACGTAATTATGTCTCTTTACAGACTTGTGTATGCAGTATCCAGTATGGGTAAAAAGTTGATGGTGTATAAGAGAGAAGAAAACAACAGACTTATTAAAGTAAATGTAAGTTAACGGTCCAACACTATCATAACGATAACGTGTCATGTTATAAGTGCCAGACTTACTGGCCAGCTTTAAATACAGCCATACCATTGCGACCGATGCAGCATCTTTTCCCAGAAAAGCTCATTGACCAATCATTTATTTTCGTTCACTTATCTTTGCATCTGTGCGCAAAGTTTTAAACGTTCTCCAACTATAACTGGATGACATCAAACTACACCTGTCATTAACATCCTTGACTATAGGGATTTTAAGTTTTATTTTTCTACCAAAGGTCATCGTCCCTTTCATAGATACACTCTGAGGGATTTTTAAAACAGGGGTGTGTCTATTGACTAAAAGTGACACTACATTTAGATTTGTATGGAAAAGGGTAAAAGACAGGAATATTGACCAATACCTTAAATCCTATAAAGGCTACACAATCAAGAATATGCCACGCATGGATCTCTGATGTTGAGATCAGTTTCACAGAAGGAACAAGAATCCTCTGTTGACCAGTCACATCCAAGGGAAAAATAACTAACAGTGATCAATCTAACAACTCTCATGGTGAATACAAAATAGAGAGTTGGGCAAACACGGACCCCTGGGTATCTCGACGTGATTCTCTATCTTCATCAAACAATCAGAGCAATCCTCAGCCAAAGCAAGTTAAAAAAAAAAAAAGAACGACCTAACGATTCGTGTGGAACATATCAGACAATATTTAAACTATCAGAAGGTGAATCATATCAGACAATATTTAACCTATCAACAGGTGGAACATATCAGACAATATTTAAACTATCAGAAGGTGAATCATATCAGACAATATTTAAACTATCAGAAGGTGAAACATATCAGACAATATTTAAACTATCAGAAGGTGAATCATATCAGACAATATTTAAACTATCAGAAGGTGAAACATATCAGACAATATTTAAACTATCAGAAGGTGAATCATATCAGACAATATTTAAACTATCAGAAGGTGAAACATATCAGACAATATTTAAACTATCAGAAGGTGAATCATATCAGACAATATTTAAACTATCAGAAGGTGAATTTGCAAATGAGATCATTATAACAACCATACAAGGTTTCCAAAAGCTGATTTTAAGCGAGACTGTTTAAGCCCCGTCAGTAGCCTACCTCAGGTTAGAAATTCACCATACGCAGAATATGTTCTATCGTATCGAATCATTTAGGATACATAAACATCTTATGCAGGTAAATCAGGAATATTGGTACATAAAGATGGGAAGTTGATGGAGAAGCTAAGGTCGTTCCTTTGTCACAAAGTTGAATTGTTAGTTTGCCAGCAACGTCTATATTCACTAAAACATCCAAATATCAATACGGTCTACGGGTTTGGGATGGTTACGCAATAGCAGTACAACGTTGCCTTGAAATATTTTAAGCTATTATTATAGGATTAAACATTCTTTTTGAAGAATTTATCGATGTGTAAACTCCGGACATTTTACTCACAAACTGAATAAAAGTGCGAAGCACTTTTATGTTAAGTTTGTGAGTAAAATGTCCGGAGTTTACACATCGATAAATTCTTCAAAAAGAATGTTTGATTCTTATAATTCCAATTCGTTCACTTTATTAACAATTGCAAAAATTTGAATAGTTTCCCTGCACTATGTTATTTGTTTTCAGGCGTGTATGAATACATCGCGTTTTCGGATTTATTGATGTGTAAACTCTTGTTCAGCTTTATTTTTGTCCAATCAAAACAATTGTAATAAATGATATTGGAATTATACCTCTATAAGATCTAGAAGAGCCAGGTGAGTGTAAGTTGGCTCCTCTGACATATTTATGAGGGAGTTCAAATCCACAAATTTGTATAGCGTGGGGAAAACAAGTTAAGGATGTAAAAAAGTGTAAATAAGTAAGAATATATACATTGATTGAAATGAAGAGAGGCGAGAATGATATTTACTCAATTTTTCTTATAAATAATGAATTAAAACATACCTTTATTCAAAAGTTTATATATATATATATATATATATATATATATAGAGAGAGAGAGAGAGAGAGAGAGAGAGAGAGAGAGAGAGAGAGAGAGAGAGAAGAAAGGGTTTGATATTCTACATTTCGTTCCTTGTAATCTTCCATGTCTAACCATATGCTCTCTAAATTACCTCTCAGCTACAAATATAACGTTCAGGGTTTTATCGTATTTTATTTGTTTGCGTGTATTTCCGTTGGTTTATGTCCTATTAGAGAATTTTTCACTGATGTATAGAAGTCACCTGGTTTAGGTAAAGTGATCCAAATTTTGACAGAAAGGAATCAATTGTTCCATAGATTTCCACGACATGTCCCTGGAACCACCCTTATTGTTATTCATTTTTGATACTTGGTAATTAACAAAGGAATAGTCAATGCCTATGATAAACGCCTTTACCGTGGCACCGGGATCGAAACTTGAACCTGGGTCTGTCGATTGTGAAGCTAGCGATATAATCAAGTGGCGACCATGACGGTTTCTTTTCCGTCTTCTACAGACATGAATTGCTAATGCAAGTGTACTGTATAACATACTTCTCATTTCATGTTTGAGCAGGACATTGAACTTGATACCATCCCAGACAATCCGATAGTTGATCCTACAACCGGAGATGTGCTCCTTGGATGTCAACCCATAGGACATAAAGGCTTAGAGCAACTCTCTAATCCAGTTAAACCAAGCACATCGCAGGTAATGTATGACCCTCATTGAATACAGGGATGATAATCTGACAAAAACTTAACTTGAAATATGAAATAAATCATTCATGAATTTTATTTGCTAGCCACGTTTCCGTTTGTAATCAATCTACTGAATTTGTAGGTGTTGGTGGTACACATGGACAAGAGTGGTTTTAATATGACAGGGGTCACGGAGCTGTTCTCAGATGACCTTGAACTTTATGGTTCCAGTTCAGCAACATTATATAAGAACCGTATGTTGATTGGTACAGTGTGTCACAAAACGATGTACTGTGAAGTTAACACATTGTGAGACGTACAAATAATATTCACCCATGTACGATATTTTAGAGTGGTTATGAGTTCAATATCTTTACAATTTTGTATATTGAGCTTCTTCTATTAGCTATAACACACAAACACACACACACACACACACACACACACACACACACACACACACACATATATATATATATATATATATATATATATATATATATATATGTATATATATATATAATATTGTACTGCATAAAGTGTAGATAAACCACATCGGTTAAAATTTAATTTTTCATACAATCTTCTTAAACATTTGGCTTTCTACTTAGAAGATACTGGAAAAGTATATTTCTCGTAGTATTGTGTTTTTGGAAAACGTAGTTTTACAACTTGATTACAAGCTGGGTCTATGAATGAAGTAGTTTTTCTGTGCAATACGATTTTTTTGTTACTCTGTCAGAAGATATTATTGTATATGTACACATATATTCTATTATTTCTCTTATAGACAAATGCTGTATTTCCGATAGTAAGTGCCTTGAGTTCTTTGAACTTCCTAAAAGTAAACATTTTGAAATTGAGGAGTCACCATACTCTGTAAATGTTTTGAAAGAATTATTTTATATCATCTTCATTTCGGAGAAATATTGATGCGTATAATCGTTTTAGATGAGTACAAAATACTTTTCTCATTAAATACATGCACTACTGCATAAAAAAGTACTGAGTGTGTCAATATGTGCTGGTATTTGCTGATAATTATTAATATTGGGCTGTAGGTACTGCTAAGTTATTCTGACATTTTAGCTCACCTGAGTCGAAGGCTTAAATGAGCTTTTCTGATCAAAAGTTCTCCGTTGTCTGTCGTCGGTGTCGGCGTCGGTATAAACTTTTCACATTTTCATCTTCTCCAGAACCACTAGGCCAATTCCAGCCAAATTTATCACAAAGCATCCTTTGGTAAAGGGCTTTCAAGTTTGTAAGAATGAGGGGCCATGCCCACTTCAAAGGGGAGATAATCACAAAAATGCAAAAATAGGGTGTGGTCATTAAAAATCTTCTCAAGAATCACTGGATCAGAGGAGCTGAAATTTAGATGAAAGCTTCCTGACATAGTGCAATTCAAGTTTGTTAAAATCATAGCCCCTGGGGTTAAGTTGGGACCACAACAGAGGATCAATTTTTTACCTGCAAATATAAAGGGAAAATCTTTAAAATTCTTCCTCTCAAGAACCACTAGGCCAGGAAAGTAGAAATTTACGCGGAAGCGTCCTGACATTGTGCAGATTCACGATTATTAAATTCATGGCCCCCCGGGGATAGGATGGGGGCCATAATAGGGGATCAAAGTTTTACATACAAATATATAGATAATTAATCTTTAAAAATCAAGAACCACTGGACCTGGAAAGTACAAATTTATATGAAAGTTTCCTGTGCAGATTTAAGTTTCTTCAAATCATGGCCCCCAAGAGTAGAATCGGGCCACAATAGGGTATCAAAATTTTACATACAAATATATAGGGAAAATCATTGAAATCTTCTGAAGAATCACTGGGCCAGAAAAGTTTACATTTACATGAAAGCTTCCTGACATAGCGCAGATTCAAGTTTATTAAAAGGATGGCCCCCAAGGGCATGATGTGGCCACAATAGGTGATCAAAGATTACATACTAATATATAGAGAAAATCTTTAAAAATATTCTACTCAAGAACTATTGGGCCAAAGAAGTTTACATTTACATGCATATGGTGTTTATATATCTCAACTGATTCGATATGCAAGAGCTTGTTCTGGGTATAGTCAGTTTTTAAATCGAGGTAAGCTACTGACAAACAAGTTGATGGTACAGGGATTTCAACAGTCTCGATTGAAGTCAGCATTTCGCAAATTCTATGGTCGTTATAACGATCTAGTTCGTCAATACAACCTCGCATTGGGTCAAATGCTGTCTGACGTGTTTCATACCGATTGTCAAGCCGTTCTTGGCACACTGATTTTGACTGTGGATAAGTCCGTTTACCTGATCATGATATGGGGCTCACGGCGGGTGTGACCGGTCAACAGGGGATGCTTACTCCTCCTGGGCACCTGATCCCACCTCTGGTGTGTCCAGGGGTCCGTGTTTGCCCAACTATCTATTTTGTATTGCTTGTAGGAGTTATGAGATTGGTCACTGTTCGTTATCTTCACCTTGCATGAAAGCTTCCTAACCTTGTGCAGATTTAAGTTTCTTAAAATCGAGAGCAAAGTTTTACATGCAAATATATAGGAAAAATCTTTAGATATAAACCAAGGTAACTCAGGTGAGCCATGTCGCCCATGGACCTCTTGTTACCGTTGGTACTGATTACTTCTGTTGGTACTGAGAAAAATCAAGTAAAATTATCAATATCAACCGCATAATAGCAGTCATTATCAGTATTTATCAGCCAACAATTAAACTCATAGTACTGTATCCCTCCAGTAGTGATACCGATACTTCTCAATAATGTAGTACTCGCTGTGATAAACCATTTGTATGTAAAGTATAAAAGAGTAAGTGATTCGATAGATATCATTTTCAGAATAAAAATGTCTGGGGTGTAGGTACAACCTATATAGAAAATGTTGTTCTGATAAAGATCTGTGGATAATATACCAATTTCCTATCTCTAACTTATTGTCAGGATGTATGACCTCGTGGCTGTGAACTTACATAATATTTGTGCTCTTTACATAATCTATTATTAGTATTATTATTATCATTATTATTATCATTATTACTGTTATTATCATTCACTAGGTAGCGATATAAGTTAGCGGATCTCAGGATATGGTTTTAATCAGATTTATTATCATTATTACACATTTAGATAGCGCGTTACCTAATTACTACAATTACCCTAAGGCTCTTTACATGTAACGCAATAAAAATAAAGTAAAACAAAGAACAATGAATACATAGAAAAAGGCATAAAATAATACTTAAACTGGGTTGTTTTTTTTAAGTAGCTGTATCTATAAGTACCCAATTACAGATTAAATGCAAGTTCAAAAAGGTATGTTTTAAGTTTGTTTTTAAAAACAGCTAATGAACCCTTGACACGAAGATCCAACGGGAGGCAGTTCCATAGAGTTGATGAAGAAACAGCAAACCGTCTTTCGCCATACAGTTTAGTACGAGCGCGTGGCTTTAGAATGTATAATAAATTCGCAGAACGAAGTGTCCGTTTTGGTTGATAGCCTTGAACTAGTTCCTGGATGTATGCTGGAGCTAAATGAGATTTTGTCAGGCTTTTCTGCATTTTCTTATGCAACTATTATATTTCTTTTTTCTTTTTTTTTTAAAAAACAGAAATGCACTTAAACTTACATTAATGTATATAAAGTGAATAATGTTTTTGGCTAAAAAGAAATCATAAGATTGATTTGAATGTATCCAATATTAGGTAATCAACCGTGCTTAGAAGATGTTTTGCCTTAATTAAATCCGCGATCCTCTGTCACGGTAAGGGTTGACACTATAAACACTTATAACCGCTTAATGTCATACAATAAGTCTCAAGAGAACTAACACTCGAATCGATTGGCATTTCACCTAAACCTGGTGATGTCTAAATGATTGAAATATTTTCAAAGAGAACTAATATTTGAATCGGTCAATCAAACTTTTTCGTACCTGCCACATCGAGGGATGGTTTGATGTACACATACATCTAAGAGTGTGTATCGATGATTTCAACCATTTATTACAGGGTAATGGATTTCACAAGTTTGATACACCCTCCCTTGCTTATTTTTAACTTCTTTAAACGCGTTGAATCTGCTTGAGAATATATTCAATGATTGCACTATTTTTGGAGCTGTTCGTCCAACGACTAAAGTGCAAAGCCTTCATATTCACAATTCTATACCAAAAACTGATATGAAGAAGTATAAGAGGAATATCATTTTCTCTTACTAGACACGTTAAATTAACAATAAATGTTTCAGAAACATGCATGCCCCACGTGCTTCAAAATTTTAAAAAAAAAGTTATACATATGTATCATTTAATTAATCGTATTGCCAAAATAGTTTAACATATTTATCTTCCAAAGTCCTCAGTGAATTGACCTTTGAAAATGTGACCTCCAAAACAATATAGATCATTTACTCCTTAAGATGTTCCAGTGTACCAAGTTTTATTTCTGTCAATCGAAGGGTTCTCAAGATATTGAGCAGACAGTATCTTCCTGTGTCCATTTTTACCCTTGACACTTGACCATATGACCTTAAAATCAATAGGGCTCATCTACCCTTTACGGTGTACCAGTGTACTAAGTTTGATGTCTCTCAAAGGTTTGTCAAGATATTGAGCAGACAAGACTTGGTTTACAGACCGACCAACCGAAAGGTGCAAAAGCGTATGCCCCCTCTTTTTCAAAGAAGGACTTTAAAATGCGTATCGTGTATCCTTCTGTAGTTAGCAAGCTAGAAGTGCTGTAAGAATTAGATAGGTTATAGGAGGAATATATACTGGTTCCAGCTGACAAATCTTGTGACAACATTGTCTGTTATCCCACAGTTATACAAAGTGAAGATAACTAACGGTCTTTGGAAAAAGCACGTCGGTTTCGATCCTATTAGGCCCATAGAGTAAAGATGAACATTCTGAAACTACAGGACACCACCAATCATCTCCGAAAAGATGATTTGGCTACTGCATGAAATGTAGGAGGAGAATATGCCAAATGATGGGCTAAATATGAAGAACGAACCTGATTGATTGATTGTTTTAAGTCCCATCGAGAATTTTTCACTCAAATTCAGACCTATGCTTAGCGCTCGGGGTTGTAGCAGTGGATATTCTTTAATGTGCCAACATCTGTCGCGACACGAGACCTCCGTTTTCAAAGTCATATCAGAAAGGCCCGTGATTCTCACTTCTAAATGCCGAGCGTTTGTCGAAGGAGCAATCACTGCCTATCATAACGTCTTAGGTATATCGCGCCTATGGCACGAACAGGGCTCGAAATCATGACCTCCCCGTTTCGAAGCGAGTGATCCACCACTAAGCTAACTTGACCGGTGAACGAACTTGACACTTTGTCAAAATGGATAACAAGTATAACAGGAATATCAAGATATTGTACTAGACACGTTAAGAAATACGTACCATTTATCCTTCTGTGATTAGTAAATTAGATTGACGAAACAATTACACAGGTTACATGAATAAAATGCATTGATTTCAGCTGAAAAAGATCCCACCAACATTGACTTCATTTGTGAGACTCATTATTACAACAGTATTTTAAACGAACTTGGTTTTAATTCCACATTTGGTCATCCAACGTATTCTTCAAGTTCCCTTTCAAAAGATTAAATTCTTAAAAATCACGTTTCAGTTTTGAAAACATTTAATATCCCTGTCAATGGTACTAATGAATAGAGTTTCTCTATCTATGTTGAATCCAAAAATTTCACAAAAACTCGTACAACAAACATACATTGCAGGATCCAGTAAATCTTCTATCAAGCCCCTATTTTACTTGTCATAACAATATTGATAGTTGTGGAGTAACAACGTCAGAAGTAATGTACTACAATATATGCAACAAGTGATGTTAATCAAATGTGGATATTCAAAAATTCCACAGAACTTTTAGCATATTTGAAATCACACAAAATGTAGGACTTTTCGCCACTTTACTTTGCAATTCTACACGATACATTTTTGATGCCATAAACGCCTAAATTCATGAATAGGTGAAGACAAGGAACAGTGATAAATCTTATAACTCTTATAAAGAATGCAAAATTAAAGAGTAGGGCAAACATGGACACCGGGACATACCTGAAATGGGATCAAGTGCCTAGGAGAGTAAACATCCGTTTTCCACCGGTCACACACGTCACGTGTCCTATATCTTGATCAAGTAAACGGGAGTAATCCGTAGTCAAAATCAATGTACAGCCTAACCATTGGTATGAAACACGTCAGACAGCATTTGACCCACTGTAGATTGTATTGGTAAATTAGACAATTATAATAGCCATAAAATTTGCATAATGCTGACTTTAAAGGAGGCTGTTGAAACCCTTGTAAGATCACCGTTGTCGGTAGCCTTCCTCGATTAAAAAAACCAGAACAAGCTCTTGCGCATCGAATAAGTCGAGAGATATAAACACCATTTGCAGGTGATAATGGATAATGGCTAAATATTAAATTTCAAAATTTATCATGTGCATCATCACACGCATGTACAAAATATTAATAACATAGCTATGTAGGTAACTCCTAACGAGTGATCACTTGTAGCTTACGTGATAAACAATAAGCTTAAATAACAAAGGCATACACAATCGTAGTTTGAAATGGATTGAAAGAAATTGTATCTTCATATGTTGAAGTAAAGCGATTTATTTTCAATTAATGAAATCCCTGAAACCAAAATATAAAGATCCCATTTAAAATGAACTCAGCTGTTACGGTTATTCTTTAAAGAATCTAAACAAAGTATTGCAAACACCGGATGAAGGCATTGTTCGAGCACTCAATATTAAACATTCACTCATATTATTCAAATCAGGTGACATCACTTTTTAAAAATAAGTTATAAAATATTAAAGTAGCCAGGTAATGGTAATAAATATACCAGAACGGCGTTTCATATAAAACAGTATCTCGATCCCGATCTGATTAAAGCCGGTTAAACTCAGATTCCATTCCGCTCTTCTTGGTGATAGCAGGGAATTATGATATGGAAAATTCTCTTTGGACTTATGGTGGCATTGTCCTTCACGTCTATTTTTAAAATGATGTAAGTATAGCTTTATGCAACTCCTGAATTTAAGCTGTTATGGCGGTCTACGTAAAACTGACACCGTTTTTAAAACCTACTTTGACCTCAAAACATTTAGACAATATCCTCTGAACTGTCTACATCTCCGTCTTGTCACAAAGAATGTAAATGCAGTAACCAAATGGCTTAAATCTGATGCTGGAATATTTAGCAAAACACAATAGCAAGGTTCAAAAGGAATGAAATAATTTATTGTTCGAGCTTGATATTTCCTACTTTCATTTGAAGTTATTTGTGTCACTTTATCCAACATAGCTGCGCAACTGTAGCTCTCTGACAAAATATCGAGACAGATCAGAGACCCACAAATTCACCCCTTATAAAAACCTTTGATTTACAACGCAGAAAAAATGCGTAAGGTTAAGGACTTATATTGTTGTATTCTTGTATCGCCATCTCATGAATTTCATATAAAAAAATATTCTAAGCATATTTCCCTATTATATTTGTGTCCAAACATACCTTCAAATATTCATTAAAGTCCCATGCAAACCAAAATCTATCTAGGAGCTAAATTGCTATACATAATGAAATACACGGAAAGTACAAAACACATATTGAAAATCTATCAACTGAATTCATCGTTTAGAAATAAGAATAACAATGTCTCAGATCATGTATGTAAATAGTTTAATTTGATTTGAAATTGTTGTCAGTTTTATTAATATGACCAACATTTGATGACGTAAGTCAACATTTCTTGCCGGTTTTTTTATTTCGTTTATCGGACCACCAGAAATGTTGTTCTCAGCGACAACACACAACTGAAAGAGGCAATCTGGGCGTTCTGTAGATTACTGTTGAAAAGGAATTACATGTAGAACGGTGTGTACGAAAGCTGGTGCTGCTACTACGTGAACATTTTACTTTTCTAAATCCCAAATTCCAACCATCTTAAACTAATCAATAAAACTTGAATCGCAGCTAATTTGTTGGGTGATTTTTGACATATTTTTTTTCGAGATACGATCTGACTGTGACATATTTATTTCTAATGTTGGAATCTTTGTCTAGTTCACGTAATTATTGTTTAATAAGTAAAACAAATACTGCGACTTTATTTGCGGTAGATGAAAGGGGTGAATGAGCCTGTAAGTAATTGCTAAAAACACATCCGACCTCAGATGCCCAGTTGACACGCTTGGTTGAATCCGTCCGTCAGGGCCTAATCTTTTGTCTCATGTGATTTACAGGTTGTATGCTTTTCTATCTTCTCCAAATCAATTTGAATGGAGTTTGTTCAAAATTGGGTCTTTAATTGCTTAATACATGAGAGGTGAAGATAACAAACAGTGATCAATCTCATAACTCCCACTTGGAATACAAAATGAAGAGTAGGTCAAATACTGATCCCTGGACATACCAGAGGTGGTATCAAGTACCTAAAAGGAGTAAGCAACCCCTGTCCACCGGTATATGTAAATAATTTATTCATAAAAACTGCAAGGTAACAGACGCTACAATTCGTCAATGTTGTTCTGGTTTGAAGTATCAAAATAGTATGATGAATTATCTCCCTTGCTTGATGACTTCAAAAGAAACCAACAACTGTGAATTTTAGCCATCAATATGGTTCAATATTTATATTTTTCAGCATGTTCCTTGACTATCACAAAACCCAGTGGAACCACAGACCAGGAAAATGTCACATCGTGGAAGGAATAGGTAATACATGCAAGGGTTCGTTTCTCTTGTCTTATCAGGGTACTCTGGACACGGAATATCAAAGATAAGCTTCTCCATTACTCACAAGTTACCTTCTCAATGTTCGTATATCAGATGTTATTTACTGATGTTTTCTGTCTGAATCAGTAGATAATCTAAATACACATTGTTAAATATTCAAATATGTCCTCCCCTTACTCATTTGTAGAGCATGGATCTGAGGACATGCAAACCACCCAGTCTGGTTTAACTTTCATCACTTCTGTAAGTCTGGTAGCATGAATTTTTTCTATCAACATTTTCTATTTAGAATTTACACACACACACAATGTAAGAGATTCTAAATCAATTGTAATTGTTTCTTTTCTTGAAAAATAAAAACATAAAATGAAACAATTTTTTTTAAAAAACACTGGAATTTTTTCTTTGGTCATAAGAGAAGAATACATTTCTTATATACAGAAGATGATATTTTGGATCTTCAAAAATTGTTCTCTATACATTGTTGTGTTCACGCCCACTTGTTTCTGAACAGTAGGGCGACCCATTTTTATAGTATGTAATTACCATATGGAAATAGATCGGTAAAGTTGGCTACTAGTAACCAGCTACTAGTAACTGGCTACTTAAAACGAGAAAAGTTGGCTACTAGTAGCCAGCTACTTGAACCTGGAAAAGTTAGCTACTAGTAGCCAGCTACTAAAAGTAAGAAAAATTAGCTACTCGTAGCCAGCTACTACAAAATATAAAAAGTTATAATTACTGATAGCTAGATAAAGGTTAATGAGTTTGAAAAATATTATCTATCAGATTTATTTCTAAAGAGGACGAAGAGTCGTATGAAATTTCATGCTCAATTATCTCCAATTACATAACGTTGTAATGCAAAATATGAATAAACTTTTTCAACTGAGTGTTTACTGTGAAAATGATACGGATTGAATTCAGACCTTCATTCATTTGATATACCATACATTTTGAGATATTTGCTACTTTTACAATTTGATTCGAGTTACTCTGAAGTTTCAACATTGGTGTGAATACCGTAAGGAACTTTGTGTTTGTATTAGATATCTGACGAATTTACGGCTAAACATATGGCAAGAAGTGATAGAGGGTGTTTTGATACGCCACGAATTTTCAGATATCGCTCTTTAGGAAATCAGCTACTTATACATTTTGATTATCGGTACAATGAAATTTCAAGATCGGTGTGAATACCTTAAGGAACTCTATGTTTATATTATATATCTAACTAACTTACAACGATACGTATGTCGAGTAGTGATATTGGGGGTATCGTGATATGTCATGATTTTTCAGATATCACGCTTAAGGAAGTCAGCTACTTATACCTTTTGATGGCAGGTAACCTGAAATTTCAAGTTTTTCGCAAATATCGTTTAAGGCAATATATGTTTGTATTAGATATCTCATTAATTTACCAATATACATGTGAAGAGGAGTGGTATTAGATATCTTCATAAGCCATCAATTTTCAGATATCACCATTACGGAAGTCAGTTACTTATACCTTTTGATTCCTGGTAACCTGAAATTTCAAGATTTTCATAGATATCTTAAGGAAATTTGTGTTCATATTAGATATCTGACTTGTAAAAGTAAATGTAGCAGATATCATAAAATGTATGGTATATCAAATGAATGAAGGTTTGAATTCAATCCGTAGTTTAAAAAGTGTATTCGTATTTTGCATTACAACGTTATGTAATTGGGGATAATGAGCATGAAATTTCATACGACTCCTCGTCCTCTTTAGAAATAAATCTGATAGATAATAATTTTCAAACTCATTAACCTTTATCTGGTAGCTGGCTATCAGTAATTATAACTTTTATACTTTGTAGTAGCTGGCTACGAGTAGCTAACTTTTCTTACTTTTAGTAGCTGGCTACTAGTAACTGGTTACTAGTAGCTAACTTTTCCAGGTTCAAGTAGCTGGCAACTAGTAGCCAACTTTTCTTGTTTTAAGTAGACAGTTACTAGTAGCTGGTTACTAGTAGCCAACCTTACCGATCTTATGGAAATGCTGAAGTTATTTCGTCTGATTTTATTTCGTTGAATTAAAGGGGTTTTGAAATTTTCTTTGATTACTTTTGTATAACTATTTATTCTGATAGATTTTTTTTATTAATGATGGGAGTAAATGCCGTGTTCTTTGGATCAGTCTATCAGGAATATTACAAGAAAAACAATGTCAGAGGGTGGATCATGCTGTTTAACATGGAGAAACCAGAAGATGGGGTGAAGGAACTGAGGATCGTTGGAAACGATTTTAATCACCAAGATTTCGTTGTGCATGGTATCAGTGTTTTTGAGGAAAAAGGTAACAATACAACAGAATACATAGCTTCAATGTCCGTATTAAAAAACAATAAAACAGGAAAACAATAGATATAAAGTATTTTGGTGGGGTTTTTTTTAACGAAAGGTGAAGATAATGAACAGTGATCAGTCTCACAATTCCTATAAGCAATACAAAATATATAGTTGGGCAAACACGGACCCCTGGACACACCGGGGGGGGGGGGTTAGCTTCAGTATAGTTTTTATATGACTGCCAAAACAAATTTGTACGTTATTGCTTTTAAAACATGAAAGGTTGACTTGCATTTATAAATATACTGTACAGCAGAATGCATAGTTTCAATACTTCAATACCTATATTACATCGTCTACTGAGTTTCCTACAGATTATAAATAATATTTCAGCTGAGCTATGTCTCTTAAAACAAATTTTTCGCCCTTGTAGTACGAAACTATCTATCAAAACATAAAACAAGGGCTTTTCTTTATGACTATCTACGCAGTACATCTGTACATCTAAAGACATTTTTCTTCACCACTGTAGGTAAGGTGCTTCTTTTTGTTGTGGTACATCGAGCAAAGGAAGACACTGTGGAAAAATTTGAGTTTCTGGAAAAGACCTTAGAATTAAAACATCTCAAAACTTATACAGGAGCACTTGTTCACATGTAATGTTCTTATTTTAAAAATAAAGCAATATCATTCATTGTTTGTAGCTATAGAAATGAGCGATACGCGACATTAGACTAGCATCACAAATTGTATCAGGCGGAATACTATAGCTGCTAACATCACTCTCTGTTTCAGACTGAATGATGTAGTGGCAACAGGACCAGATACATTTTATACAACAGATTGTGCTTATTATCGCAATTCTTTAGGACATGTTTTGGAAGGCATGCTGGGATTGCACTTCGGTCATATTCTCTACTGTGATGGCAAAGAATTCGAAATAGTTTCAGAAGCAACGTATTTTCCTAATGGGATTGCTGGCTCAAATGATGGAAAGTAAGTGTGATGTAGTAATTATTTTAATGGAAATGATCGCCATGGTAGCTCGGTAGAACTGTTTGGTATGTTATGCCTTAGATGCTGGAAATGATAGTCATCTTAAAAATATACCTTTACATTTTTCAACATATAAAACGATAATACAAGAAAAACAACTAATCATAAACCTCAGATTACTAATTTTCTTATCAAAACAAACTACGAAGTATAAACACAAGTATTACAGTTAGTTACTGCCTTCGATAAAATTTGCACTATAAATCCAAACATTGACTTATCCCTTCTTTCTGATTATGCACTCGTCATTAAAGTTTGAATGTTATTGGTCGATTGGACTAGACACAATAGAGACACAACCCTGTCTTAGCCTGGGTCTGCACACAATAGAGAACCAACCCTGTCTTATACTGGGTCTGGACACAATAGAGAATCAACAATGTCTAAGCCTTGGACTGGCCACAATAGAGAATCAACCCTGTCTAAGCCTGGGACTGGACACAATAGAGAACCAACCCAGTATTTTATTGGGTCTGGACACAATAGAGAATAAACCCTGTGTTAGCCTGGGTCTGTACACAATAGAGAACCAAGCCTGTCATAACCTGGGTCTGTACACAATAGAGAACTAACCCTGTCTTAGCCTGGGTCTGGACACAATAGAGAACACACCCTGTCTTAGTCTGGGTCTGGACACAATAGAGAACACACCCTGTCTTAGTCTGGGTCTGGACACAATAGAGAACCAACCCTGTCTTAGCCTGGGTCTGGACACAATAGAGAACCAACCCTGTCTTAGCCTGGGTCTGGACACAATAGAGAACTAACCTTGTCTTAGCTAGAGAACTAAACCTCTCTAAGCCTGGGTCTGGTAACAATAGAGAACCAACCCTGTCTTAGCCAGAGAAACGACCCTGTATAAGCCTATGACTGGACACAATAGAGAACACACCCTGTCTTAGCCTGGGTCTGGACACAATAGAGAACCAACCCAGTCTTAGCCTGGGTCTGGACACAATAGAGAACCAAACCTCCTTAGCCTGGGTCTGGACACAATAGAGAACCAACCCTGTCTACGCCTGGGTCTGGACACAATAGAGAACCAACCCTGTCTTAGCCTGGATCTGGACACAATAGAGAACAAACTTGTCTTATCGTGGGTCCATAACGTGGCTCTAAATGACGTCTAAATACAAGTGAAATATTCATCCCATGTCGTTAGAAAATCAATGCTGGGTAATTACGTATGAAATGAATCGGTTTATCGTGCAAGTGTGAACTGTAAGACGTCTAGCTACTTTTCGCTTACTAACGCCTGTTTGCATCTTACTGAGTTTAAATTTCGCAAATCATTGCATAAACGAGGCATTGTGTAACTTCTTTATATTACACTTGTTAGTGTATTTCCCATCGACCAAAAAGTTCAATAACAATGCAAAAAATGGTTTTAGCTTTTGAATAACGTCTAGAATATTGTATTCACTACTACTTACGCCGCTTGGACTATCTTAAAACACGACTAAACAGGGTAGTGGAGTTTAAAAATGTAGCTGATGTGTTGTGAGGGAATGAATTTTGCGATAAGATTTCATTAAAATTATCAATTGTTTATGTCTAGAAAATATGATGTGTTTTCAAAGTCCGTCAGTACATAACGGCATTCTTTTAGACCAGTGACTCACTATTACTATGCCAGTGACTCACTATTACAATGCCAGTGAAACTCATGTGATTATGTTTCTTTACAGACTTGTGTATGTAGTATCCAGTTTGGGTAAAATGTTGCTGGTGTACAAGAGAGAGGAAAACAACAGACTTACTAAAGTAAATGTAAGTGGGCTGTCAAACACTATCATAACAATATCGTGTCATGTATATGTCGGCAAACGTTTACACTTTAAGTGCCTTTTATTAAACATATTTGACTAAAGGGTTTTTAAGTTTTACTTTTGAAACAAATTCCTCCTTCTCTTTCAATGATAGACGTTTAGGCCTTTTTAAATAGGGGTGTATCCATTAGGTAAAAATTGACACTACATTCACGTTTGTAAAAGATGATTGGCTTTAACATTAACCAGTATGAAAAAACCTAGAAAGGATACACAATCAAGAATAGGGCAAACACGAATACCTGATGTTAAGATCAGTCGTCTAGGAGGAATAAACATCCTCTGTTGACCAGTTTCACTTCCATGAGCCCTCTATCTTGATCGGGCAAACACAGCAATCCTCAGTCAAAATTAGGACAAAACGAACGACCTAACGATGTATGTGGAACACATCATACAATATTCAAATTATCAACAGGTGAATTTGCAAAATAAGATCATTATAACAACCATACAAGGTTTCCAAAAGCTGATTTTAAGCGAGACTGTTGAAAGCCCATCCCATCAATGTATTTATCAGTCGCCTACGTCAGTTTAAAAATTCAACATACATTTTGTACGCAGAATATGTCCTATCGTATCGAATCATTTAGGAGACATAAACATCATATGCAGATAAAGCAGGAATATTGCTACATAAATATGGAAAGTTGACGATGGAGAAGCTGAGGGCGTTCCTTTATCACAAGGCTGAGGTCGTTCCTTTATCACAAAGGTGAGGTGTTAGTGTGCCACTTGCTATTCAGTAAAACATCCAAACATCAATAACGTTCTACGGGTTTGGCATCGTGACAAATTAGCAGTGCAACGTTTCCTTGAAATATTTTAAGTTATTATACCTCTATAAGATCTAAAAAAAAAAATCATGTGAGAGTGAGTTGGCTCTTCTGACATATTTATGGTGGATTTCAAATCCACAAATTTCTATAACGGGGGAAAATGAAGGATGAACTTTTTAAAAATAAGAATAGACATTGAAATGAAGAGAGGCGAAAATTATTTTATTTAAAACATACCTTTATTCAAAACGTATAGCAAAGTGTTGGATATTTTAGAATTCATTCGTCTCGAAGTGGACGCCATGTAAAAGTCCATTAAATTATTTCCATTTAAATCTACATTTCATTTTTACTCTTTTTCACTCATATATAGAAGTCATCTGGTTTAGGTGAAATGGCACGCTTTTCGTCAGGGAGAAATATCTGTTGTCCCACAACATGGGACCTCCTTATCGGAAGAGCCGTGTCGTTCATTTTTAATATCAGGTAACTGACAAAAAAGGTTATTACCCATGATAAACGTCTTTAACCTAGTGCAGGGATCGAACCTTGAACCTGGTCTGCCGATTGCGAAGCAAGCGTCATAACCAAGTGGCGACCATGATGGTTTCTTCCGTCTTTTATAGGCATGCAAGGTGTTAATATACATGTTCTTTATAGCATATACAAATGGTGAAATAAAACCGTAGAACATCCCTTAATATATATACTTTTCATTTTATACTTGAGCAGAACATTGTGCTTGATACCTTCCCAGACAATCCGATGGTTGATCCTACAACAGGTGACGTGCTCCTTGGATGTCAGCCCATAGGACATAAAGGCTTACAGCATGTCTCTAATCCAGTTAACCCAGGTGTGTCGCAGGTAATGCATGACCTTCATTAAATGCAGAGATCTTAATCTGACAAAAACGTCAATATCGAATATGAAATAATACTTTCATGAAATTTATTTCCTATCCCCCGTTTCAGTTTTTAAACAATTTGCTTAATTTGTAGGTGTTGGTGGTACACATGGACAAGAGTGGTGTTAATATGACAGGGGTCACGGAGCTGTTCTCAGATGACCTTGAACTTTATGGTTCCAGTTCAGCAACATTATATAAGAACCGTATGTTGATTGGTACAGTGTGTCACAAAATGATGTACTGTGAAGTTAACACATTGTGAGAAGAACAATTGATATTCACCCATATACGACATATAGAATGGTTATGAGTTTGACCCCTTTACAATTTGCTATATTGAGCTCTCTCTGTTAGCTGTAACATGTGTAAATAAAATGCAGACAATCACATTGGTTAAGGTTTTACTTTTCACACCATCTTCTTCAACAATCCCCTTTATCTCATAAGATACTGGAAAAATACACTTACTATGGTATTGCGATTTTTCAAACCTTAGGATGACAACCTGATTACAAACCGGGTATATGAATAAGGTAGTGTTTTGTGCAATACGATTATTGTGACTCGGTCAGAAGATGTGATAGTACAGTGATCCCCTGTTATAACGCCAACATTTGTACCTCGGCAATTTTGGCATTATCACGGGGGTGGCATTATATCGGGGAAGGGTGTGTGTGTATGTGTACAGCTGTCATAAGAAATCAAACAAATCTTATCTACTACATCAATGTGCTATTAGATTTCGGTGTGTCCACCATACTCAGATTTGGAAAAAAAAATACTGCATATTTGAACTCAGATGCATATGATTATCGTTTACGTAACTTATTATCTGTACCAAACTTTGATACCTGGAGAACTAACGGCGGATAATTGGTTAAGCCTGCTCACTGAAATTTTCCTGCCGTTGATTGGCGATAATGAGCGGGGGTGATTATAACGGTAATTGACCAAATCGTACCTGTAAATAGGTTGACGGATGGCGGTATGCGGGGGATGGCGTTATAACAGGGTTTTACATAGCGAGGAAAACGGGACTTTGAACTTTTTTGGCGATATGCGAGGGTGGCATTATAACGGGGGGCAATATAGCGGGGGGATCACTGTATATGTACACATATATTCTATTATTTCTCTTATAGACAAATACCGTACTTCTCATAGTAGGTGCCTTGAGTTTATTTGGACTTCCTAAAACTAAACGTTTTGAAATGGAAGATTGAGCATACTCTGTAAACGTTTTGAATTGACGTTTACAAAGCTAAGACACAACTGTATACTTCATTACGGTCTTTATAAACGAAATATTACAAATTCATCGGTTTTTGTTTTTACATGTCAACATATCAACAAAGATGTATACACGTATATCATCTCTTTTTCGCTTGTAGAATTACCCTAGAGCTAGAAATAATCCTTTTCATCCTTGACTTGGCCAATATTGATATAAATTTGTTATTATGCGGTGATGTCAGTTTGCCTCTGGAAACTAATATGAATATGTTTTCAATATGTTTTCAGCTATTCATAAATTTATAGAAGAAACTTTTGGACTCGTTTAATCATTGTACATTGCACCTGTTAATTATTACCTTGCATGACATATTGTAATATTTTAGGAGAGGGACGTGTACGTTGTTAGAACTTGTTCCAAATCCTTTTGATTCGATCAATAAAATATGTTCAAAACAAAACGCTTCAAAGGATTCAGTGATAATACATTTATCTTCATTTCGGATAATTAATTATGCACGTAGCCGTTTTAGATAGGTACAAAATACTTTTCTTATCAAATCCATACACTTCTGGACGGAAAAAGTACTGTCAGTTTCAAGATTGGTACTGAGGGGAAAACAGTACAATTATTAGCATCTATTGGAAAGTTTTAGAACTAACAGAACAATAGCAGTGATTATCAGCATTTATCAGCCAAACATTACACTCACTATTTCAATAGTAATACAGATGAAAGGCGAAGATAACGAACAGTAACCAATCTCATAATTCCCATAAGCAATACAAAATAGATAGTCGGGCAAACACGGACCCCTGGACAAACCAGAGGTGGGACCATGTGCCAAGGAGGAACAAGCATCCCCTGTCGACCGGCCACACCAACCGTGAGTGCTATATCCTGATCAGATACACGGAGTTATCCGTAGTCAAAATCAGCGTACCAAGAACGGTCTAACAATCGGTATAAAACACGTTATCATTCCAATTTTCTTCCTCCAGTTTATTTCTAGGATATACATGTATGACCTCATGATCTTCTATTATATGACTGTGAACTTGCACAATATTAGTGTTCTTTACATAATCTGTTACCAAATGAGATTTTTCAGCCTTTCCTTTATTTTCGAATACATACGATATATATACGATTAAATTGATTGATTGTATCTTTTTAAGGTAGCTACTGATACCTAGCCCCTAAAAACCACGCATTGAATTTTTCTCAATTTTATTTATTATAATATATTGAGTTTATCCTAAAACATACAAAAAATCAACATAAGTAATCAGGTTAATTTTCGAGGAAAGCGAGATTGAAATCCCCTCTTTTGCAGCCCCCAAAGGCAAAATTTTATTGACACCAGTTTATCATATATCGTTATGTAAATTAAACACAAACAGATAAATAATCAACATTAATTAGAAATTTAAAATGCATCTAAGGAAAACATTGGGATGATTCGACTTGGCAATTGGCCAAATTTACCCTAAATATGGCATTTCTGAAACACTATCAGGCATACATTTTCTGACAACAAAACAATTCTGCTCATAAAATTTCTGATTTTATTTCATTTTTACAATAAGTCAAGTAATAGCTAAAATATTGAATAGAAAAAATATACCAAATGAGGTTAAATCTGAAACTATGTAAAATTTTCTAACCCTACCCCCTCCCTTTGAGAAATGAATTTTAAGAGATACTGTCAGCAGAGATAAACTACTGACCGTACCCTAACTTAACTGATTAAGCATTCCAAAGTTACCCCTTTGAGCATTCAACATCACAATACTAGAAGTTTCTATGAGCCATTTAAGAATGATCTATTGTATGTGCTTTTGCAGTTGACCTTTTTGCACTCACAATGATTGCCTAATATTTAGTCATTTTTCATACAATTTCTTGTAATAACTGAACCCAATATATTACCTATACATATTTGTTTTATAGAAATTGATATCACTATACAGTATAATACACCAAATATGATTAAATAAAATTTTCATGACTCAATAAATAATTAATATCAATGGAAAGAGAGCCATGGACTGTCCATGGATCACTAAGTCCATCTGAGCCATCTTTCCCTACACATAGGTATGTCTTTCATAAGTTTAAGAGCCCTAATTGTAGTTTCACAATGAACCAAAAACTCACTATTGGATAGCTGAGAATGCATGTATATTGCATTAACTAACTGTGATTTTCCCCAAGTGAAGGTCTGTGTTCACTGTATGTATAAGGGAGAGGGGCTGGGTGAATTAGTTCAATTATGAAACTTTTCTATGAATTTGCTATACATTAATGTATCAATGATGTATGTTTCAATTAATTTTTGATTTACAAAGAAAATTCAAACACATTAATTGAAGTTATAAAATTGGTATTCTATCATGTGCACATTTTTTACTAATACATGTATATCAAAGAGAGAATAATCAACAGGTGAAATTTCCCTTACATTTATCATTATGCAATATTATTGTCTTTCAAAAGGCATGTACATGTAATGTACGAGTACATGTACTTGTTTCCCCTTAAATTCACAATTTAGTCTAAAGTATGTTGCACAACATCCACTGCTTTGAGCTCATAAGTGAATTAATGTTTTTCATCCAAGTCCCAAATTTTGCAGTACTTCTTTAATCTCCGGAACTTGATCAAATATTTTTAAATTTGTGGAATTGTGGGGGTCCAGGGGATATGTCATCACCAATGTAAATGGAGTACCTGTTCAAAATATAGATATACATTTAAATATTGAAAAAAAATGAATATCTGATATACTCAGTATTGTCTTTACAAATGTTGTCTGGTGTTAAAATGTAAAAAAAAAAAATTATCTTTAAAATGTGGTACCTTTCTTTCTGTTGAACTTGTTAACTCGAAACCCACTTCAACCTGCACTGGTCCTATCCAACCTCCATTGGTCCTCAGGCTGATGCCTAGAAAAAAAGATCATCATAATGGATATTTGCACAGTTAGGCATCGTCAACTTCCCACATTTATGTAGCAATATTCCATTATCACCTGCATATGGTGTTTATATATCTCAACTGATTCGATATGCAAGAGTTTGTTCTGGGTATAGTCAGTTTTTAAATCGAGGTAAGCTACTGACAAACAAGTTGATGGTACAGGGATTTCAACAGTCTCGATTGAAGTCAGCATTTCGCAAATTCTATGGTCGTCATAACGATCTAGTTCGTCAATACAACCTCGCATTGGGTCAAATGCTGTCTGACGTGTTTCATACCGATTGTTAAGCCGTTCTTGGCACACTGATTTTGACTGCGGATAACTCCGTTTACCTGATCAGGATATGGGGCTCACGGCGGGTGTGAACGGTCAACAGGGGATGCTTACTCCTCCTAGGCACCTGATCCCACCTCTGGTGTGTCCAGGGGTCCGTGTTTGCCCAACTATCTATTTTGTATTGCTTGTAGGGGTTATGAGATTGATCACTGTTCGTTATCTTCGCCTTGCATCATACCATTGAGTAATTAGAGTGTGTCAGACAATGTGAATTTTAAAATTGTGTCTCAACACACATTCAGTGAAAATTTAAATACTGATGTTTTAAAATTATATATTGCAATATGAGATGACATATATGTTTTCATAAAAGCCAGAGACTCATATATGTTTCATTATAGAATTAAACAATCTTTTTGAAGAATTTATCGATGTGTAAACTCCGGACATTTTACTCACAAACTGAATAAAAGTGCGAAACACGAAACCCCAGGTTTGATATATTTCTTAAATCTCTTAAATTTCATGTATACTATAGCCTAGAGAATTATAATTCAACACATGCTCCCCCCCGTCTCCTTCCACTTTCTATCCGGTTCCCCCATACCCCTAAATAGTAGATATATACAGATATTTGTTTTTAATTACTTTGATGCATGTAGTTCAAGGTATGTTATTTTCATAACGGTTATTTTCATAACGATTTTTTCATAATAGAAGAGACATACTTGTGAGAGCCCATGTTTACAAATGTGGTATACATATACAATTACGTGACCAGGTGGGCTTTATATTTTAAGCACACATGGAATACATAAATACATACAAATTAATACAGTTTTGTGTTTAAACTTGCAGATGTTATTATAAATCGCGTTGTGAAATAGCAGAGGAAATGTGAATTGAACTTTTGAATACAAATTTATGGCATTTTTTTTCACTCACCAAACGAAACTATAATTTCGTTGCCCAAATTGAATGAATCCATCAAATTCCTCTTCTTGGAAGAAACTTTGTTTAGCTTCTCAATGACTGCATAAACAATATTTAATCTCGCAGCATGCAGCACTCGGACATTACGATGCATCAATCAACAACTTTGTTTACGTTGCGCATCTATACATGGATTGGTGGTTTAACATTTCGTTTGGCAAAAAGTACCACACAGACGGAACATTTGATCTAGATGATCTACCATTATTACAGACATTGACGTATACTTATGTGGTGTGTGCTGATTTTCTCTAGGCGAGTCAGTCACAGCAACAAAACACCTACGGAACACCTTTTTGTTTTTCAACTATTCTATATGACGGACTAAGGAATTCCGGAAAATAAATTCACGTGAAAATACACAATTTTTACTGATCATGTGGTTGCAATCCGTCGCTACCTTAACATCTCTCTCGAGAATATTTCACTCATATTAAGACATCACCAAGACCGCTGAAGGCCTTCAAAGAGCAAGGTACATTAAGGCCCAAATTTCGCCACAAAATTAGAATAAATTTGAAATGTGGTTTCACTTGGTTTAATCATTATGATGATGCACTAGGGCATTGGCCCTGATGATATATGTGGAAATTAATGACGTAATATGTTCTGCGACGTCATTTTCCTTATCTTCGATTGACATGATTTACCGAAATCGCCGAAATTAGCCGTTTTTTATGCCTTTGAAACCATTTTAAAAATAGAGCACATGCAACAACCACAAAGATGTTTTGTGTACAAATTAATCATGTTGAAAGTCAATAATGAGCAAAATTTCGACTTGGTTGTTAAATGAGCAGACTATTAAATTTAACGTGTAACCATTTCCCGCGTTCATCAGTAATACAAATTTCAACGTTGATGGTGTTCATATATACAAGCTTAATGAATAAATAATATGCATATGTACAACATATTAAATTTTATAAGACTCTACGTAGTTTGCATTGAAGAAGATAGTGTGTGATCAGAGAATTGGAATCTTCGACACTGATATTTCCGATTCCAATTTTATGTTTGATATAGATACGTAATGATATCAATGCAATTAATGTAGCCCTGCTGTAAGAGTGAATGTTGGTAGTTGATAGATAAACGATGTAGTATCTAGATATCTAAATTAAAACTCATTTGTAAGCTACAAGATAAAGTATACGCATGTATTGTGTGTTCCAAGAGGACAAAACCCGGTGAACCCCGATCATTACATGTAAAAAAAAATAGATAAAAAACATTTCTTAAGAAAACATTTTTAGTAGAAAAGAACGACTTGACTGCATTTGCAATCAATGTCAACAGATCTACAACTCTAATCGTTTCATATTTATATTTTCGCAAGCATTCAGTATTACCATAAAGGAGGGGGGTGGGATAAATCAAAATTCGCATGTAAAATTTATGGAAAAACTACATTCTCAAAACAAAAGAACGTGGGCCAAATTCCCCTGTTGCTACGTCGCTGTAATGATTATTTGTTTATAAAATCGCCTTACATTTATCGATAACTGACGCACGTGTTCTGTGATATAGTCTTATTTAAAAATACATGATAGCTAGTCATTGGTTACTATTTTCATCATTAAATCGTGGAACTGGTGTTGAAGTATTAGAACGCGATTTTCACACATAAGGAGAACTTTCTTTTCCTTCATTTACACTCTAGCAATCCCACTCACCGTCGGTCACTTACCATTTAGTGGCATGTGCACAAAACACCGCTTAATGACTATATCCGAATCATGCGCGGATCTAGAGCGGAGGTCCGGACACCCCCCTCCCCTCTGGAATTAGAGTTGCATGTAATTTGTGCACAAAGTAATGAGGACTAAAGCAGAGCACAATATTATCATTTGTATAAAACTGGAACGATTGTTTGATATCCTTTTCCCAATATACACTGTACATAATTACCGGTGATTATTGTAAACATTCTAACCAAGCAGTATTCTTGGCTTTTTTCAATTTAAATTTCACTAGAAATCTTTGTGGAAATAATGTAAGTTCTCAACAAAGCACAGGAATTTGAATACAGCGCGGTAATAATATATTAATTTTAGCAAAGCATGATATTTTGTAGCATTAAAGTTTGAACACTCGGTATTTTCTTTGTTTAAACTTCAAATAATTCAAATAGCCGACGTTTTAGAAATAAAATAAAAGTATTGAACAATTGTTCAATGTGTTGTAATCGTACACTACCATTATTTGGAGACGGTAGTGAAATGAAGAAATCAAACATAACTCTCCGAAATTTCGATGCATTTAGATAGATGAAGTACGTCAGTCGCGTGTCATTTACTACAGAAGAAAATCACATATTCCCAGATCCATGGAAATCGTGCAGCATGCAGAAAGTACCCTGAATATGTGTCTGACAAAATCAAGTGACGAAGTCCTTGTACACAACGATGGCTTCGAAAAACATGTGCCGGTCATGGTCACGGTCTGATGATATCGTGGCACTTTTGCACAATGATGAATATCTAATATGAATGTAAGATCGAAAAAAAACTTAATTGACTGTTTTATAATAATTTAATTATTTACACATTTTTAAGTATAATATTTTCTACAATTTTATGTTCTGTAGTAATTTTCTTGAGATCGATTAGGTGAACAACGTGAACAAGCATACGATATGACCGCCGAGTTTATCTGAAAAAAAAAAATATTTGGTAAACAATGCGCACCCCTTTTTTTTACACCAAAAATCCTTGAAAAAAGTGCATATCATATTCGACAAAATACGGTTCTATGTTACACATCGACGTATTCTTCATGATATTCAAGCATACATGTGATGGTTTGATGAGAGACTCAGGAAAAAGAGGCTAGATTTGGTCATAAAATTTTCATTTATTTGTCTCAAATGAACAATTTGCATCTAGATTTTTTTCCCAGACTCCCATCCTCTTTAAGAGGGGACAAACCCCTCTCAAACTCTTCCCCTCGTCGCATCGCGACTCGGCCGTCTACTTTCAGCAGCCGGACTAGTCACAAATCAGCAGGACTAGTAAATTATAGATTCTAGTAGTCCTTTTCACTAGTATAGTGAAAAAAGTTAATGTCAAAAACTGATTAGATCTTACACTTTTCATTATTTTGACAATTGCTGGAAAATATAAATATCTTTGACGACATTATATATGCTGATGCACTGTCATAGTGATTGACTTTGGTACTGTTAATAGACAGTCTCTGCTTCATTCACCATTAGAAACTGGCCGAAAAGGAATTGTTGAATGATTTATTAGATAGGGAAACCAAAGTTGTTTTCATATCTCCGACTAAATCGGCATGTATCAAAAGGTAGAATGGGAGGGGGGTCAAAAATATACGATCCTCTCCCATGCGGACTTCGGACGGGGTTTGAGACAATATGATTTATGATTCAAACTTTTTTCCTTTGCGTAAATACTAATGCATTGAAAGATTTGTTATATAAAGATAATTGTCAGGAGCCTGTATATATTTTTGTTCAAATAAAGAGTGTAATTAATAGATGCAAGTGTATATGCTAAACCATTGAATATAATACCGACAAGATTATGTTTTGTTAGGTTTATCACGGTGTCAGTGTCAACTCCTGTGTAGAACTTATCACATTGTTTGTAAATCTTATCACATCCTATAACGTTCATATTCGGTCGCATTGCCATGTGTTGAATTTAAAACAAGTTCGTTTTATAATATTTCTTTTCACATATATTCTGAATGAATTTCATGTTCTTTTTACTACATATACAATCCAATGTAGCATTGGTTAGTGCGTGTTCCTTCGCTGAAAACATTTAGTGCGCTCGAAAAAAAAAGAACAAAGTGTACATATACACACAAGAATAACTTAAGGTAACCACGCGCTACGTACATATATGATATTCATTTAATTTAGATTAAAACAATGCAAATTGGATCCAAATGTAAATACAATGTTAAAATTGAATGAATATATATGGGTTGCTCTACAATTCTTAGATACAATTACACTAATCGTCCTTCAAATCACAGTATCCGCGGCATCGAATCATTAAAACTTTCGGAAAAAATCAATTAAACTTTTCAAATAAAAATCATAGTGCACATTTGTTTAATAAAACTTTGAGCATATGGCGACATAAATTGGATTATTTTCATATTGAGTTCATGACATAGCTTTCTTGTTCAATACGTCGCATAAAGTAACGTCAAAATGGCACAACGTTATCGTAAACTATACTGCATTTACATATGTATTATACATAAGTAAAGCTTTTTACGAAGACATCATAACCATTTTATGGAAGTATACACCATATGAAAGAATTTTGGGGAATATCATTTAATTTGGACGCGGGGCCAAATTTGGCCCCAAACGTACCTTGTCTTTAGACCTTTACTCGGCGCTTACAGCCATTAAGCAGTGATGATTCTTTAGCGTCCACACCTACAGTGACACGGGGCATCCGGTTTTTTTAAGGTCATCTCCGAGGACCCGTGACATTCACACCTGATGCCGAGCATTTGGCGATGGAACAGTCAATACCTGTTTTAACGACTTAGAAACATGGTTTAAGTCTTATCAATGTATAAGGTGATTACAGCACGTTTGCAAATTAATGAGCATTTATGTTTTCGACTAAAACAAATTACATGTATTCGATTTGAATGCATTCAAGATTAGTAATTAATCGTGCTTCACTATAGCGGACCCTGACAGACATTGACAGCGGTTACTTCTTTGGACGACGTTTGGCATTAGAAGTGGATGCCTTAATTAAATCCGCGATCCTGTGTCACGGTAAAGATGTAGCATTGTTTTCGTTATTTTGTCTTCTTTTGGGGGGAATCTTTGAGTCATTTACCTTTCCAAATACTTTGAAGTACAATTGTATTAGCTGATTTCCCCCGGACTCTTTTTTTGAAGATATCTTTCGTCATTTGGTAAGTAATAAATGACAATTTCCAATCTCAGTCAATTTTATGTTTTTGTTCAGATATTAGACGACAGCACAAACGAGCTACGGGAAGCAGAGAGTTGGGAAATAGAAGCTTATCAACATAAAACTGTGAGCTCGAAATAAAAGACACCACAGAGTCGTCCACTTCTGCTTCTTACTTAGATATTTTATTGAAAGAAGACATTAAAGGCCAACTGACAACCTAACTGTATGACCAACGGGATGATTTCTGCTTCTCCATCGTCAACTTCCCATATTTATGTAGCAAAATTCCATTATCACCTGCATATGGTGTTTACATCTCTCTACTGATTCGATACGTAAGAGCTTGTTCTGCATATGGTCAGATTTAAAATCGAAAGAAGCTTCTCACAAAAAAAAGGTGATGGTAAAGGGGTTTCAACAGTTTCGATTAAAGTCAGGATTTTGCAAGTTGTATGGTTGTTAAAACGATCTAGTTTGCGAATACCACCTATCCTTGGGTCAAATGCTGTCTGATATGTTTCATACCGATTGTTAATCCGTTCTTGTCACACTGATTTTGACGACGGATAACTCCGTTTACCTGATCAAGATATAGGGCTCACGGCGGGTGTGACGAGTCAACAGGGGACGCTTACTCCTCCTAGGCACCTGATCCCACCTCTGGTGTGTCCAGGGGTCCGTGTTTATCCACCTTTCTATTTTGTATTTCTTGTAGGATTTATGAGATTGATGACTGTTCGTTATCTTCAACTTTCATTGATTGAAATAAAACTTTATTCACATTGTATTTCAGACTTAAATTAATAAATGAAATAAAGTAAAGCAATTTATTTTCAATTGATGAAATTCTTGAAACAATATAATAATAAACAAGAGGCTCATGGGCCATATCGCTCACCTGAATCACCTTCGCTCATATTTAAAGATTTTCCTAAATATTCGCATGCAAAACTTTGATACCTATTGTAGACCCATCCTACCCCGGGGGCCATGATTTTAACAAACTTGAATCTGCACTATGTCAGGCAGCTTTTATGTAAATCTCAGCTTTTCTGGCTAAGTGGTTCTTGAGAAGAAGATTTTAAAAGATCTTTCCTATATATTTGTATACAAAACTTTGCTCCCCTATTGTGGCCCCATCCTGTCCCCGGGGCCATGATTTTAACAAACTTGAATCTGCACTACATCAGGAAGCTTTCATGTAAATTGCAACTTTCCTGGTCCAAATGTTTTTGAGAAGATTTTTAAAGATGTTCCCTATATATCTATATGTAAACTTTGATCCCCTATTCTGGCCCCATCCTAACCTCTGGGGCCATGATTTTAACAAACTTCAATCTGCACTATGTTAGGAAGCTGTCGTGTAAATTTCCACTTTCTTGGTCCAGTACGTAGTTTTTGAGAACAAGATTTTAAAAGATTTTCCCGATATATTTCTATGTAAAACTTTGATCCCAACTTATGACCCCATCCTTCCCCCGGGGGCCATGATGTTCACAAACTTAGATCTGTACTATATCAGGAAGCTTTCATGTAAATTTCAAATTTCCTGGCTAAGTAGTTTTTGAGAAGAAGATTTTTAAATGTTTTCCCTATATATTTGTGTGCAAAACTTTGATCCCCCCTTGTGGCCCCATCCTACCCCTGAGAGCCATGATTTTAACAAACTTATATCTACACTTTGTCAGGAAGCTTTCATATAAATTTCAGCTTTTCTGGCTCAATGGTTCTTGAGAAGAATCTTTTTAAAGATTTTTCCTATATATTTTTATGTAAAACTTTGATCCCCTATTATGGTCCCATCCAACCCCCGGGAGCCATGATTTGAGCAAACTGGAATCTGCATTATGTTAGAAAGCTGGTATAGAAATTTCAGCTTTTCTGGCCCAGTTGTTCTTGAGAAGAAGATTTTTAAATGCATCACCCTATTTTTGCATTTTTGTGATTATTTCCCCTTTGAAAGGTACATGGCCCTTTATTAGAACAAACCTGAACGTCCTTAAAAGTTTACCCAAGGATGCTTTTGGCCAAGTTTGGCTGAAATTGGTCCAGTGGTTCTGGAGAAGAGGTCGAAAATATAAAAACTTTACTGACGGACAGAACGACGATGGACAAAATTTGATGAGAAAACATTTAAAATGAACTCATCTGTTACTAATCTAAACAAAGTCTTGCAAACACCGTTAGGTATTGTTTGAGCACTCAATGATATACATTAACACATTTTCTTCAAATCAGGTGATATTACTTTTTTGAAATAAGTAATAAGATATTAGAGTAACCAATAAATGGTAATAAATATACCCAAACGGCGCCTCATAGAAAACAGGTCTCTATCCCGATCTGATTAAAGCCGATTCATTTCAGATTTGATTCATCTCGTCTTAGTGATAACAGGGAATTATGATATGGAAAACTCTCTTTGGACTTATGGTTGCATTGTCCTTCACGTCTATTTTTAGAATGATGTAAGTATAGCATAATGCAACTCCTGAATATGAGGTGTTTTAGCGGTCTATGTAAAACTGACACACTTTTTAAAACCTACTTTGACCTCAAAGCATGTTGTCAGTATACTCTATTATTTCAGCGTATCCGTCTTGTCACAAATAATAAGAATGTAAATGTACCAACCAAGTGACTTAAATCTGATGCTGAAGTATTTAGGCAAATGAATGACAAAGTTCAAAAGGCATAGAGTAAACTATTGTTCGAGCGTGATATTTTCTACTTTTATTTCCAGTTATTTGTGTCATATCATCCAACACTGACATGTCATCCGTTAATGTTTAAATACCGTCTAAAAATACTTCTTGTGTAGTAATGCATAAAGGAAAATGTTTTCATCTAGAAATTGGAGCATTATTTTGATGTTATTTTATTTAAAGTCAACATTTAGCAAATTGTTGTGGTCGTTATAAGAATCTAGTTTGCCATTACAACCTATCATTGGGTAAAATACTGTTTGACTTGTTTGATAGCGATTGTTAGGCCTTTCTTAGCACACTTATTTTGACTACGAATAAATATGTTTACCTGATCAAGATACAGGGCTCACGACTATGTTCATACAATGTTCACAAATCAAATATGAATAAATGCAATATATTTATGCCCCCTTCAAAGAAGATGGGCATAATGCTTTGCACCTGTCGGTTGGTCGGTATGTCGGTCCGTCAGTCAGTAAACCACATGTTGTCCGCTCAATATCTTGAAAACCATTCACTTGATCATAGTGATATTTCATATGTTGGCTGGTTATGAGTAGAAGAGGACCCCTATTGTTTTTCAGGTCAAAAGGTCAAGGGACAATTTACTCTGGACATAGGAATATACTGCCAGCTTAATATGTTGAGAACCCTGTGCTTGACAGACATCAAACATGGTACATCCTAAGAAATAGATGACCCCTATAGATTTTGAGGTCACCTGGTCGAAAGTCAAGGGTCAAACTGGACATAGGAATATACTGACCACTCATTGTCTAGAGAACCCTTTGTTTTATAGACATCAAACTTGGTACACTGGTATATCTTTAGAAGAAGATGACCTCTATTGATATTGAGGTCACATGATCAAAGTTCAAGGGTTAAACTTGAGATTGGAATATACTGTCCGCTCAATATCTTGAGAACCCTTTACTTGACAAATATCAAACTTGGTACACTAGTACATCTTCAGGAGATGACCCCTATTGATTTTGAGGTCACACGGTCAAAAGTCAAACTGGACATAGAAATATACTGTTCACTCAAGATCTTGAGATCCCCTTGCTTGACAGACATCAAACTTGGTACACTGGTAAATCTTTAGGAGACAATTACCCCTATTGATTTTGAGGTCACATGGTCAAAAGTCAAGGGTCAAACTGGACATAGTAATATACTGTCCGCTCAATATTTTGAGAACCTCTTGCTTGAAAAACATCAAACTAAGTACTCTGGTACACCTTCAGGAAAAGATGAACCCTATTGATTTTGAGGCCACATGGTCAAAGGTCAATGGTTGAACTGGACAGAGTAATATATTGTCTCATATATTTTAACAAATATTTGTTTGATTGACACCAAACTTGGTACACTGGTACAGCATAAGGAGTAGATGGCCCCTACTGATTTTAGGTCACAAGGTCAATCCACTCTTGACATAGAAAGATATTGTCTGCTAAATATTTTGAATTGGTAAAACTACTATCAATTAAATGATACGTGTGTATAACCCTTTACCATTTTGCACCATGGGGAATATCTGTTTTACAAACATCTCTTGTTTACATCATATTATTTAGTTTAGAATTGTATGAGTCTTCGTTGCAAAGTAAGAATGTAAGTAGTAGGCATGTTACATGCATATTGGGGGGGGGGGGGGGGGTTGAAAGTCGCACGCATCCTTTTCTCTGACAAAAACCATATCCTCATTATATGGTATGAGAAATAAACATATCAGCTTGAAACCTCTCCCCATTTTTACTCATTAAAGCTCTAGGTAAGACTAAATGCTAACATTTACAGAGTATTGAGGAGAACTTGATGGTGCATAAACTAAACTTTATGAAATATATGCTGAAATTCTAATCCAGATTGTTTTTTAAATGTGCATTCCAATACTCTATAAACAAATTTTAACATTATTAAAACTCTTTGACAATTACACTTTGTATGAATAATCAAAATCAATTTTTGATGAAATAATTTAATTTTTCACAACTGATCAGATACAAATTATCGTTCTAATAACCCGATAGAAACATATTTATACATGTATATAGTCAACAAAATTATCTTATCTTTTGTTTTAACTAATTCAGTTGTACACGAACGGCGCACGATAATTTTATAAATGGGAGAAACTTCTTTACCTTTTGAATTCTTTTTAATCAATTAAATTCGCTGTTTACGTAGGTGATTTTTAAAAACAATAATATAGATTACACTTTTTAATCAAAATAATTCTTCGATAATAATACATTGAACATTAGGAGCGATATTTACTGATGGTGACCGAGTAGGCGATCAATTTGGGTACAGATCTATGCCTACTTAGTTTCTAGATTTTATTTTCATAAAAAAATGTCTTGCATATTGAAAAACTTACAAATTCATTCAATCCAGTAGCTAAGTACTTCGTTACTAGGTTGAAAATACGGATATGCAAGGTGAAGATAACGAACAGTGATCAATCTCATAACTCCTATAAGCAATACAAAATAGATATATATTTAATTGCTGTGATAAAATTTAGAAATTCATTTCAAAATTAAGTATGATCTTCCTCACGCATAGCTCTGATCCTTAGACGAATTTTGACTCCAGTCTTTGGCACTCTGTTTGTTTTACAAGGTTATTGCTACTTCAGATTTCCAATATTTCGGCTTGAGCATCACTGAAGAAACATTATTTGTCGAAATGCGCATCTGGTGCATCAAAATTGGTACCGTATTAGTTTTACATACTATATCGACAACCTCTGATTCAGGTACTACATGGTTAACACTCTTCCATTCTCCCCTCTCGTCGATCGTCTGACACTATGTACAGTGCTATGTGTGCGGTTCTGTATCTTTTCTTTGCCTGTCACTCACTTGTGAGAATATCGGATGCAACTTGTTCTATAACTGCCCTTTTACATCATGAATGTCGTAAAGTGAGAGAAAATATAAGAAAAATTATGTTTTAATTAATTTTTGTTAGTTTATTTACATTAATAACAAATAAAAACACGTATTAATGTTCAACTTTGGGCAATCAAAATAAAACACGCATTTTCCCATACTTACGACTTTAAAAAGTATGGAGACTCACTCACGGTAAAATTACCACGAGAGTACATCCTTAAGAAAATCGTTCTTGGCAAAGTAAACGTCTTGTACTTTAACACCCCATCCCATCTGATGTGAAATCAGTAATCTGCTATATTTTTAAACACATTTATTTTTGTCACATTTCGATACAGATGTATTTGAGAAGCTTTTTAACCTTTAAACTTTTAGGATGTTTATAACATACAGGGAATGTACACAAGAAAGCAAATAAACTCAACAAAGAAAGAAAACTATATCTATATCATCCATGAAAATTTAACTTATATAGTGGTATATAGCTTTGTACAAATTAAATTCATGTGTGAATAAACATGCTGTCGGGTTTGTCGCCACCACATTGCTGTGGTCATGTCTTGAGTAATCCATTTGAGCCTGGTGAGCCTGGCGACGCCTTGGTGTCAGCGGATTTTCAATAAATGTACGTTGTGAACGAATTCCAATTTTTTCGCAGTTTGTTGCACATAGTTTGGGAACTTATGCGTTTATTCCCTAATCTCGGTTGAGATTCGGCTCGGCTGAATATTTGGACTGACGCCTTCACCGAATCTCGGGGTAGTTCTTCATCATTCATGTCTGGAAATTTACTTTCAGCTTCGACCGGTTCTAGCAATTAATATGCACTTAGGTGACACTGCTGTTTGCTTCAAATCAGTTAGTTGACTATTAAACCAAATCTCTATCACTATCAATGTTGTATTACTTATCGTCTAAGTATGTAAATTCGATAAAATAAACCATCACTAATTTTTCCGTTCAAATGATGACTTCCTTGGCGCAATATTTTATCTCCCAAACTTTAAGAGTTCCTATAGTTTGCATTTTAGATTAGCGAAATGCAAGTAGGTATGTAGAGATACAATGTATCAGTAGATACATGAAACAGACTATAGGAACTCTTCAATTCCAAGAGATAAAATATTGTGCCATGGAAGTTTTATTTGAACGGAAATTTTGGTGCCTATTTTCATTCTGGGATTTTTATACCTAGACGGTAAGCAATACAAAATTAATTAGTGATAGAGAGTTAGTTTGATAGTCAAATCACTTATTTGAAGCGAACAGCAATGTCACCTAAGTGCATATTAATTGCTAGAACTGGCCGAAGCTGAAAGTAAATTTCCAGATATGAATTATGAATGACTACTCCGAGATTCGGTGAAGGCTTCAGTCCAAATATTCAGCCAAGCCGAATATCAGCCGATATTGGTTTATTCCCCTTTCTGCAATTGTAGCAGCTGTTTTTACAGTAGTTTCGAAGCGGTTGTGCTGGTGCTTTAGGCAAACTTGTCTGGAAGTGGTGACTCGGAGATGCCCAGTTCTTGGTCTGTCATCTGTGTTCCAGTCTGATGAACACGTGTGTTGAGATGATTGGTGTATTCAATTGCAGTTGCAACTTTCTGTCGAGTAGTCCCTATGAGTAACATTGTTACAGCACAACCGCAATCATCATCGTTTAAGAGTGGCATTGCAGCGTCTTAAATGACACTTTACATGTTGGTTTGGTTAGAGGGTTCTTTGTGTCTTTTCTTTACCTGAAACAAATTTTCAATGACAGCAGACCATTACTTTATAAGAAATCATTCCAACAACTGTTTTCATGAACTTGATTAATCAAGCGTGATAGATTGATACTTGATCTTAAAATGCCTTTACTACTTTGTATGTAGTCATAGGTATTCAAAGAAAAAAGTTCGAATGATTGAATGAAATGTTTCTAGCTCTATTTGAAAAAAGAAAAATGCGAGTTTTTTTGTTTGTTTGCTGAGTACATATGTACTCTTAGATAAACACTACATTTTTAGTTTGAATTATTTCTTCTGTTAGGGCAGTTATTATTATTTAAGAGTTCATTACAATCTTTGTGCTTTATAGAATATTTCACATGCAGTGTGTATCTTATATGATCCTCTTAAATTTACGGCAAATAACTGTATTCCATTTCCATTCTTTAAAAAAATATACTGACTAGCCTTGGTTAGAGCATCAACGATTGTACAAAAATACAACAACAGCTTCAAGCAATTGTTCTAGCCTAGTGCTTACTACAAAAGCGAATGTTAATCAATCAAATCCTCAAATTATTTTTGCTTTATTATATTATTCTCAAAATATAATATGTATTGAACTACCTGTTGAATATTTTTATTATATTTTTCAGCATGTTCCTGGGCTACCACAAAACCCTGTGGAACCACAGACCAGGAAAATGTCACATCTTGGAAGGAATAGGTAATACGTCAGATGATTTGTTTCTCTTGTCTTATCAGGTCACTCTGGCCATGGATAAGCTTCTCATTATGCACATGTCAAGATATATATGTAGGGCTCACAGTGGGTGTGATCGGTAGACAGTGGATGCGTACTCCTCCTAGGCTCCTGGTCCAATCTCTGGTATATCCAATGATTCATGTTTGCCCTAATTCATAACTTTGTATTCCTTACAGGAGTTATGAGATAGATCACTGCTCGCTATCTTCACTTTTTTGCTTTAGTTTACACTCTCAATGCTCGTATATCAGATGTAATTTAATGATGTCTTTTGTTCGAGTCTCTAGAAAATCGAAATACACATTGTTATATATTCAAATATGTCTTCCCCTTACTCATTTGTAGAGCACGGATCTGAGGACATGCAGACCACCCAGTCTGGTTTAACATTCATCTCTTCTGTAAGTCTTGCAGCATATTTTTTTCTGTCGACATATTATAGTATGTACTCATAATTAACACATGAAAATGTAAAATATCAATGTCATAAAATAGATCGTCTCAGTAATGAACAATTCGAAAATATTCTACATTCATGGCTATTCTTTATTCATTTTGAAAATTAAAATCCCATTGAATGATATCAAATCACTTATTTTCTTGGGGACAAATTTAAGTGAACAAATTGAATATTTTGGGTCTGAAAAATTGTTCTTTATCCGTAGTTGTGTTCACTTCCGCTCGTTTGTAAACAATTCGAAATTGTACATCTTGGATATCCCACGCAATGATATATAAATACCACGTGGAAATGCTGAAATTATCTCTAATTTTATTCTGTTGAATTATTGGACATTTTAAAATTTTCTACTATTACTTTCGTATACCTATTAACGGTCTTTATTCTGAGACTTCTTTGCCAATGAAGGGACTAAATGCCGTGTTCGTTGGATCAGAATATCAAGAGTATTACAAGAAAAACAATGTCAGAGGGCGGATCATGCTGTTTAACATGGAGAAACCAGAATATGGAGTCAAAGAACTACCGATTATTGGAAACAATTTTCTTTCCAAAGATTTCTTTCCACATGGTATCAGTGTTTTAGAGGACAAAGGTAAATGTACAGCAAAATGCATAACTTCAATACCCGTATTACATTGACTATTCAGTTTCCCTTCAGACTCTATTTCAGCTGAGCTATATCGATAGTTTCCCTTCAGACCCTATTTCAGCTGAGCTATATCGATAGTTTCCCTTCAAAATCTATTTCAGCTGAGCTATATCGATAGTTTCCCTTCAGACTCTATTTCAGCTGAGCTATATCGATAGTTTCCCTTCAGACTCTATTTCAGCTGAGCTATATCGATAGTTTCCCTTCAGACTCTATTTCAGCTGAGCTATATCGATGGTTTCCCTTCAATCTATTTCAGCTGAGCTATATCGATGGTTTCCCTTCAATCTATTTCAGCTGAGCTATATCGATAGTTTCCCTTCAGACTCTATTTCAGCTGAGCTATATCGATAGTTTCCCTTCAGACTCTATTTCAGCTGAGCTATATCGATAGTTTCCCTTCAGACTCTATTTCAGCTGAGCTATATCGATAGTTTCCCTTCAGACTCTATTTCAGCTGAGCTATATCGATGGTTTCCCTTCAATCTATTTCAGCTGAGCTATATCGATGGTTTCCCTTCAATCTATTTCAGCTGAGCTATATCGATAGTTTCCCTTCAGACTCAATTTCAGCTGAGCTATATCGATAGTTTCCCTTCAGACTCTATTTCAGCTGAGCTATATCGATAGTTTCCCTTCAGACTCTATTTCAGCTGAGCTATATCGATGGTTTCCCTTCAATCTATTTCAGCTGAGCTATATCGATGGTTTCCCTTCAATCTATTTCAGCTGAGCTATATCGATGGTTTCCCTTCAGACTCTATTTCAGCTGAGCTATATCGATAGTTTCCCTTCAGACTCTATTTCAGCTGAGCTATATCGATAGTTTCCCTTCAGACTCTATTTCAGCTGAGCTATATCGATAGTTTCCCTTCAGACTCTATTTCAGCTGAGCTATATCGATAGTTTCCCTTCAGACTCTATTTCAGCTGAGCTATATCGATGGTTTCCCTTCAATCTATTTCAGCTGAGCTATATCGATGGTTTCCCTTCAATCTATTTCAGCTGAGCTATATCGATAGTTTCCCTTCAGACTCAATTTCAGCTGAGCTATATCGATAGTTTCCCTTCAGACTCTATTTCAGCTGAGCTATATCGATAGTTTCCCTTCAGACTCTATTTCAGCTGAGCTATATCGATAGTTTCCCTTCAGACTCTATTTCAGCTGAGCTATATCGATAGTTTCCCTTCAGACTCTATTTCAGCTGAGCTATATCGATAGTTTCCCTTCAGACTCTATTTCAGCTGAGCTATATCGATAGTTTCCCTTCAGACTCTATTTCAGCTGAGCTATATCTGATTTTCACTCTTGTAGTATGTCCTTTTTTACACACCGAGCATGAAATACTGTGGGAAAAATGAACACTGATAACGTACATCATTTCCAAAGAGAAAACAATAGCTTGAATACTTTTAGTATAGTTCTTGCACGATTGTCAAAACAAAACCGTATGTTATTTCTTTTAATATAAAACATGGGCTTTTCTTTATGAATATCTACTTAGTCCATGCACATCTATAAATGCCCAACTCTATATTCGTATTGATTGTAGGAGTTATGAGATTGATCACTGTTCGTTATCTTCACTTTTCATCTAATACATTTTTTTTTCAACACTATAGGTAAAGTGCTCCTGTTTGTTGTGGTACATCGAGGAGAGGAAGACACAGTGGAAAAGTTTGAGTTTCTGGAGGAGACCTTAGAATTAAAACATCTCAAGACATATACAGGAGCACTAGTTCACTTGTAATATTCTTACGTCAACTGTTATGGTCCATTTTGAAATTCATTACGAACGATTTCCATTGGAAGCCGATATGTGACGTTAGGCTAAAATCACATATTGTATCAGACAGAATGATATATTTACATTTACTATTTAATGCTTTGATAAAAAGCTTTAGAGAATTTTGAATGATATTGGCTTAAAACTGCAAAGACCGTATCACTATAAATCTGTTAGGCATATGAACACTGTCGAACATGTTGTTGGCATCTTGGGCCACAGGAACGGTTCAGCCGGTGATTTTGTAATAATAATAGTAGGGGTCTTATGCCATACAACTTACTAATAGAATTATTATTATCCCTTATTAGGATGGTATGGTATAAGACCCTTATTATTATTATTAGACAAAATTACCATGCAGTGTGCCGAATGAAAACAAAGCCTTGTCGTCCATCTTCGTTTCATTCGATGCCAAATAAGTTGATCTTACCTCTAATATGTGGTTAATATCACCGAACAAACACAAGAAATTAATCCAAGTGCAAGATTTTTCAACAAGTCTTCTTTCAGTAATCACATTTTGCTTTCCACGGCTCTTCCGTTAATCGCTACTTATCCAAAAAATTAGGCGGAAGATTTGAGAAAAATTGCACACATTGAAAAAGGTTTTTAGAATGTAAATGTAAGCAATGAATTATTATTGTTTTTTAAAGATGTAGTCTCATAACTGCAACGGTGTGTAAGCAAACTTTCATAACGGGCTAACGCGCGTTATTCAATTTGTATGCACACACCGTTTCAGTTAAGAGACTGCATTTTTCAAGAGATAATAATGTATTGCTTAAATAATGGCTAACATCACACTCTGTTTCAGACTGAATGATGTAGTGGCAACAGGACCAGAAACATTTTATACAACAGATTGTGCTTATTATCGCAACCCTTTCGGACAATTTTTGGAAGGCATACTGGGATTGCACTTTGGTCATATTCTATACTGTGATGGCAAAGATTTTCGAATAGTTTCAGAACCAACATATTTTGCTAATGGGATTGCTCTCTCAAATGATGGAAAGTAAGTGTAATGTAGTTCAATGTAATCATTTCAAAGTAAATAATCGTAGTGGTAGCTTGGTGTTACTCCTCGGTATCTTGAAACTCAATTCTGGAAATGAAAGTCATATCCCAACAAGAAAAACAACCATTTCAAAACCTCATATTACTAATTTTCTTATCAAAACAATTCATGGTATGTATACACAAGCATTAAGATTTAATGCTTTTGCCAAACTCGAACTGTAATAATGACTTTTCCCTTTGTGCACATGCGCTCATCATTAAGGTTAAAAGTCATTGATCGATCCTAATGGACACAATAGAGAAACCAGTCCTGTCTTAGTCTAGGTCCACAATATGGGTCAAATGGCGTCTAAAAAGTGAAATATTCACGCCTTCTCGTTAGAATATCAATGCTGGAAAATTACGTAAGAAATACAATGAATTAAAAATCCTCGACAAATTTAATCTCGTAGCCCTATTTGCAAGTGGCGTTGCCGTACAAACGCCTGTTGATGCCTGTTGTCACAAATGCTCGATCAGGGCTTCAGCAATCATTGATGGACCCTGTATGGCGGTGACGTCGTATCAATTGGCTTATCGTGCAAGGGTGCATGTTAAAACGTCTTACTACTTTTAGCTGAATGATGCCTGTTTGCATCGTCCCGAGTTCTTGATTTCGCAAATCATTGCTTAAACGTGGTATTCTTTAATATTTTCCCTTTTTTCACTTGTAAATGCATTTGCCATTGACAACAGAAATGTCTCACGATGACAAAACTGGTTTTTACTTTTTGAATAGCGTCTGAGAAAATTCGTGCAATGCTACTTGCACCTTTTTAAAAATCAAAATGAATAACGCGGGCAGTGGAATTTAAACATCTGGTTAATGGACTGTGGAGGAAATTCTAAAATCATCAATTGCTTATATTTAGAAAAAAAAATCAGTGTTGCGTTTTCAAAATCCGTCAATATATAACAGTATATTTTGACACATGTGACACACTATTTCTATACCAGTGAGAAACGCACGTAATTATGTCTCTTTACAGACTTGTGTATGCAGTATCCAGTATGGGTAAAAAGTTGATGGTGTATAAGAGAGAAGAAAACAACAGACTTATTAAAGTAAATGTAAGTTAACTGTCCAACACTATCATAACGATAACGTGTCATGTTATAAGTGACAAACTTACTGGCCAGCTTTAAATACAGCCATACCATTGCGACCGATGCAGATTCTTTTCGCAGAAAAGCTCATTGGCCAATCATTTATTTTCGTTAACTTATCTTTGCATCTGTGCGCAAAGTTTTAAACGTTCTCCAACTATAACTGGATGACATTAAACTACAACTGTCATTAACATCCTTGACTATAGGGATTTTAAGTTTTCTTTTTCTACCAAAGGTCACCTTCCCTTTTATAGATACACTCTGAGGGATTTTTAAAAAAGGGGTGTGTCTATTGACTAAAAGTGACACTACAGTTAGATTTGTATGGAAAAGGGTAAAAGACAGGAATATTGACCAATACCTTAAATCCTATAAAGGCTACACAATCAAGAATATGCCACGCATGGATCTCTGATGTTGGGATCAGTTTCACAGAAGGAACAAGAATCCTCTGTTGACCAGTCACATCCAAGGGAAAAATAACTAACAGTGATCAATCTAACAACTCCCATGGTGAATACAAAATAGAGAGTTGGGCAAACACGGACCCCTGGGTATCTCGACGTGATTCTCTATCTTCATCAAACAATCAGAGTAATCCTCAGCCAAAGCAAGTTAAAAAAAAAAAAAGAACGACCTAACGATTCGTGTGGAACATATCAGACAATATTTAAACTATCAGAAGGTGAATCATATCAGACAATATTTAACCTATCAACAGGTGGAACATATCAGACAATATTTAAACTATCAGAAGGTGAATCATATCAGACAATATTTAAACTATCAGAAGGTGAAACATATCAGACAATATTTAAACTATCAGAAGGTGAAACATATCAGACAATATTTAAACTATCAGAAGGTGAAACATATCAGACAATATTTAAACTATCAGAAGGTGAAACATATCAGACAATATTTAAACTATCAGAAGGTGAATCATATCAGACAATATTTAAACTATCAGAAGGTGAATCATATCAGACAATATTTAAACTATCAGAAGGTGAATTTGCAAATAAGATCATTATAACAACCGTACAAGGTTTCCAAAAGCTGATTTTAAGCGAGACTGTTTAAGCCCCGTCAGTAGCCTACCTCAGTTTAGAAATTCACCATACGCAGAATATGTTCTATCGTATCGAATCATTTAGGATACATAAACATCTTATGCAGGTAAATCAGGAATATTGGTACATAAAGATGGGAAGTTGATGGAGAAGCTAAGGTCGTTCCTTTGTCACAAAGTTGAATTGTTAGTTTGCCAGCAACGTCTATATTCACTAAAACATCCAAATATCAATACGGTCTACTGGTTTGGGATGGTTACGCAATAGCAGTACAACGTTGCCTTGAAATATTTTAAGCTATTATTATAGGATTAAACATTCTTTTTGAAGAATTTATCGATGTGTAAACTCCGGACATTTTACTCACAAACTGAATAAAAGTGGAAGCACTTTTATGTTAAGTTTGTGAGTAAAATGTCCGGAGTTTACACATCGATAAATTCTTCAAAAAGAATGTTTGATTCTTATAATTCCAATTCGTTCACTTTATTAACAATTGCAAAAATTTGAATAGTTTCCCTGCACTATGTTATTTGTTTTCAGGCGTGTATGAATACATCGCGTTTTCGGATTTATTGATGTGTAAACTCTTGTTCAGCTTTATTTTTGTCCAATCAAAACAATTGTAATAAATGATATTGGAATTATACCTCTATAAGATCTAGAAGAGCCAGGTGAGTGTAAGTTCTCTGTCATATTTATGAGGGAGTTCAAATCCACAAATTTGTATAGCGTGGGGAAAACAAGTTAAGGATGTAAAAAAGTGTAAATAAGTAAAAATATATACATTGATTGAAATGAAGAGAGGCGAGAATGATATTTACTCAATTTTTCTTATAAATAATGAATTAAAACATACCTTTATTCAAAAGTTTATATATATATATATAGAGAGAGAGAGAGAGAGAGAGAGAGAGAGAGAGAGAGAGAGGGTTTGATATTCTACATTTCGTTCCTTGTAATCTTCCATGTATAACCATATGCTCTATAAATTACCTCTCAGCTACAAATATAACGTTCAGGGTTTTATCGTATTTTATTTGTTTGCGTGTTTTTCCGTTGGTTTATGTCCTATTAGAGAATTTTTCACTGATGTATAGAAGTCACCTGGTTTAGGTAAAGTGATCCAAATTTTGACAGAAAGGAATCAATTATTCCATAGATTTCCACGACATGTCCCCGGAACCCCCCTTATTGTTATTCATTTTTGATACTTGGTAATTAACAAAGGAATAGTCAATGCCTATGATAAACGTCTTTACCGTGGCACCGGGATCGAAACTTGAACCTGGGTCTGTCGATTGTGAAGCTAGCGATATAATCAAGTGGCGACCATGACGGTTTCTTTTCCGTCTTCTACAGACATGAATTGCTAATGCAAGTGTACTGTATAATATACTTCTCATTTCATGTTTGAGCAGGACATTGAACTTGATACCATCCCAGACAATCCGATAGTTGATCCTACAACCGGAGATGTGCTCCTTGGATGTCAACCCATAGGACATAAAGGCTTAGAGCAACTCTCTAATCCAGTTAACCCAAGCACATCGCAGGTAATGTATGACCCTCATTGAATACAGGGATGATAATCTGACAAAAACTTAACTTGAAATATGAAATAAATCATTCATGAATTTTATTTGCTAGCCACGTTTCCGTTTGTAATCAATCTACTGAATTTGTAGGTGTTGGTGGTACACATGGACAAGAGTGGTTTTAATATGACAGGGGTCACGGAGCTGTTCTCAGATGACCTTGAACTTTATGGTTCCAGTTCAGCAACATTATATAAGAACCGTATGTTGATTGGTACAGTGTGTCACAAAACGATGTACTGTGAAGTTAACACATTCTGAGACGTACAAATAATATTCACGCATGTACGATATTTTAGAGTGGTTATGAGTTCGATATCTTTACAATTTTGTATATTGAGCTTCTTCTATTAGCTATAACACACACACACACACACACACACACACACACACACACACACATATATATATATATATATATATATATATGTGTGTGTGTGTGTGTGTGTGTGTGTGTGTGTGTGTGTGTGTGTGTGTATATAATATTGTACTGCATAAAGTGTAGATAAACCACATCGGTTAAAATTTAATTTTTCATACAATCTTCTTAAACATTCGGCTTTCTACTTAGAATATACTGGAAAAGTATATTTCTCGTAGTATTGTGTTTTTGGAAAACGTAGTTTTACAACTTGATTACAAGCTGGGTCTATGAATGAAGTAGTTTTTCTGTGCAATACGATTTTTTTGTTACTCTGTCAGAAGATAGTATTGTATATGTACACATACATGTATATTCTATTATTTCTCTTATAGACAAATGCTGTATTTCCGATAGTAAGTGCCTTGAGTTCTTTGAACTTCCTAAAAGTAAACATTTTGAAATTGAGGAGTCACCATACTCTGTAAATGTTTTGAAAGAATTATTTTATATCATCTTCATTTCGGAGAAATATTGATGCGTATAATCGTTTTAGATGAGTACAAAATACTTTTTTCATTAAATACATGCACTACTGCATAAAAAAAGTACTGAGTGTGTCAATATGTGCTGGTATTTGCTGATAATTATTAATATTGGGCTGTAGGTACTGCTAAGTTATTCTGACATTTTAGCTCACCTGAGTCGAAGGCTTAAATGAGCTTTTCTGATCAAAAGTTCTCCGTTGTCTGTCGTCGGTGTCGGCGTCGGTATAAACTTTTCACATTTTCATCTTCTCCAGAACCACTAGGCCAATTCCAGCCAAATTTATCACAAAGCATCCTTTGGTAAAGGGCTTTCAAGTTTGTAAGAATGAGGGGCCATGCCCACTTCAAAGGGGAGATAATCACAAAAATGCAAAAATAGGGTGTGGTCATTAAAAATCTTCTCAAGAATCACTGGATCAGAGGAGCTGAAATTTACATGAAAGCTTCCTGACATAGTGCAATTCAAGTTTGTTAAAATCATAGCCCCTGGGGTTAAGTTGGGACCACAACAGAGGATCAATTTTTTACCTGCAAATATAAAGGGAAAATCTTTAAAATTCTTCCTCTCAAGAACCACTAGGCCAGGAAAGTAGAAATTTACGCGGAAGCGTCCTGACATTGTGCAGATTCACGATTATTAAATTCATGGCCCCCCGGGGATAGGATGGGGGCCATAATAGGGGATCAAAGTTTTACATACAAATATATAGATAATTAATCTTTAAAAATCAAGAACCACTGGACCTGGAAAGTACAAATTTATATGAAAGTTTCCTGACATAGTGCAGATTTAAGTTTCTTCAAATCATGGCCCCCAAGGGTAGAATGGGGCCACATTAGGGTATCAAAATTTTACATACAAATATGTAGGGAAAATCATTGAAATCTTCTGAAGAATCACTGGGCCAGAAAGGTTTACATTTACATGAAAGCTTCCTGACATAGCGCAGATTCAAGTTTATTAAAAAGATGGCCCCCAACGGCATGATGTGGTCACAATAGGGGATCAAAGATTACATACTAATATATAGAGAAAATCTTTAAAAATATTCTACTCAAGAACTATTGGGCCAAAGAAGTTTACATTTACATGCATATGGTGTTTATATATCTCAACTGATTCGATATGCAAGAGCTTGTTCTGGGTATAGTCAGTTTTTAAATCGAGGTAAGCTACTGACAAACAAGTTGATGGTACAGGGATTTCAACAGTCTCGATTGAAGTCAGCATTTCGCAAATTCTATGGTCGTTATAACGATCTAGTTCGTCAATACAACCTCGCATTGGGTCAAATGCTGTCTGACGTGTTTCATACCGATTGTTAAGCCGTTCTTGGCACACTGATTTTGACTGCGGATAAGTCCGTCTACCTGATCATGATATAGGGCTCACGGCGGGTGTGACCGGTCAACAGGGGATGCTTACTCCTCCTGGGCACCTGATCCCACCTCTGGTGTGTCCAGGGGTCCGTGTTTGCCCAACTATCTATTTTGTATTGCTTGTAGGAGTTATGAGATTGGTCACTGTTCGTTATCTTCACCTTGCATGAAAGCTTCCTAACCTTGTGCAGATTTAAGTTTCTTAAAATCGAGAGCAAAGTTTTACATGCAAATATATAGGAAAAATCTTTAGATATAAACCAAGGTAAATCAGGTGAGCCATGTCGCCCATGGACCTCTTGTTACCGTTGGTACTGATTACTTCTGTTGGTACTGAGAAAAATCAAGTAAAATTATCAATATCAACAGCATAATAGCAGTCATTATCAGTATTTATCAGCCAACAATTAAACTCATAGTACTGTATCCCTCCAGTAGTGATACCGATACTTCTCAATAATGTAGTACTCGCTGTGATAAACCATTTGTATGTAAAGTATAAAAGAGTAAGTGATTCGAGAGAAATCATTTTCAGAATAAAAATGTCTGGGGTGTAGGTACAACCTATATAGAAAATGTTGTTCTGATAAAGATCTGTGGATAACATACCAATTTCCTATCTCTAACTTATTGTCAGGATGTATGACCTCGTGGCTGTGAACTTACATAATCTTTGTGCTCTTTACATAATCTATTATTAGTATTATTATTATCATTATTATTATCATTATTACTGTTATTATCATTCCCTAGGTAGCGATATAAGTTAGCGGATCTCAGGATATGGTTTTAATCAGATTTATTATCATTATTACACATTTAGATAGCGCTTTACCTAATTACTACAATTACCCTAAGGCTTTTTACATGTAACGCAATAAAAATAAAGTAAAACAAAGAACAATGAATACATAGAAAAAGGCATAAAATAATACTTAAACTGGGGTGTTTTTTTAAGTAGCTGTATCTATAAGTACCCAATTACAGATGAAATGCAAGTTCAAAAAGGTATGTTTTAAGTTTGTTTTTAAAAACAGCTAATGAACCCTTGACACGAAGATCCAACGGGAGGCAGTTCCATAGAGTTGATGAAGAAACAGCAAACCGTCTTTCGCCATACAGTTTAGTACGATCGCGTGGCTCTAGAATGTATAATAAATTCGCAGAACGAAGTGTCCGTTTTGGTTGATAGCCTTGAACTAGTTCCTGGATGTATGCTGGAGCTAAATGAGATTTTGTCAGGCTTTTCTGCATTTTCTTATGCAACTATTATATTTCTTTTTTCTTTTTTTTTTAAAAAACAGAAATGCACTTAAACTTACATTAATGTATATAAAGTGAATAATGTTTTTGGCTAAAAAGGAATCATAAGATTTGAATGTATCCAATATTAGGTAATCAACCGTGCTTAGAAGATGTTTTGCCTTAATTAAATCTGCGATCCTCTGTCACGGTAAGGGTTGACACTATAAACACTTATAACCGCTTAATGTCATACAATAAGTCTCAAGAGAACTAACACTCGAATCGATTGGCATTTCACCTAAACCTGGTGATGTCTAAATGATTGAAATATTTTCAAAGAGAACTAATATTTGAATCGGTCAATCAAACTTTTTAGTACCTGCCACATCGAGGGATGGTTTGATGTACACATACATTTAAGAGTGTGTATCGATGATTTCAACCATTTGTTACAGGGTAATGGATTGCACAAGTTTGATACACCCTCCCTTGCTTATTTTTAACTTCTTTAAACGCGTTGAATCTGCCTGAGAATATATTCAATGATTGCACTATTTTTGGAGCTGCTCGTCCAACGACTAAAGTGCAAAGCCTTCATATTCACAATTCTATACCAAAAACTGATATGAAGAAGTATAAGAGGAATATCATCTTCTCTTACTAGACACGTTAAATTAACAATAAATGTTTCAGAAACATGCATGCCCCACGTGCTTCAAAATTTTTAAAAAAAAGTTATACATATGTATCATTTAATTAATCGTATTGCCAAAATAGTTTAACATATTTATCTTCCAAAGTCCTCAGTGAATTGACCTTTGAAAATGTGACCTCAAAAACAATATAGATCATTTACTCCTTAAGATGTTCCAGTGTACCAAGTTTTATTTCTGTCAATCGAAGGGTTCTCAAGATACTGAGCAGACAGTATCTTCCTGTGTCCATTTTTACCCTTGACATTTGACCATATGACTTTAAAATCAATAGGGCTCATCTACCCTTTACGGTGTACCAGTGTACTAAGTTTGATGTCTCTCAAAGGTTTGTCAAGATATTGAGCAGACAAGACTTGGTTTACAGACCGACCAACCGAAAGGTGCAAAAGCGTATGCCCCCTCTTTTTCAAAGAAGGACTTTAAAATGCGTATCGTGTATCCTTCTGTAGTTATCAAGCTAGAAGTGCTGTAAGAATTAGAGAGGTTACAGGAGGAATATATACTGGTTCCAGCTGACAAATCTTGTGACAACATTGTCTGTTATCCCACAGTTATACAAAGTGAAGATAACTAACGGTCTTTGGAAAAAGCACATCGGTTTCGATCCTATTAGGCCCATAGAGTAAAGATGAACATTCTGAAACTACAGGACACCACCAATCATCTCCGAAAAGATGATTTGGCTACTGCATGAAATGTAGGAGGAGAATATGCCAAATGATGGGCTAAATATGAAGAACGAACCTGATTGATTGATTGTTTTAAGTCCCATCGAGAATTTTTCACTCAAATTCAGACCTATGCTTAGCGCTCGGGGTTGTAGCAGTGGATATTCTTTAATGTGCCAACATCTGTCGCGACACGAGACCTCCGTTTTCAAAGTCATATCAGAAAGGCCCGTGATTCTCACTTCTAAATGCCGAGCGTTTGTCGAAGGAGCAATCACTGCCTATCATAACGTCTTAGGTATGTCGCGCCTATGGCACGAACAGGGCTCGAAATCATGACGTCCCCGTTACGAAGCGAGTGATCCACCACTAAGCTAACTTGACCGGTGAACGAACTTGACACTTTGTCAAAATGGATAACAAGTATAACAGGAATATCAAGATATTGTACTAGACACGTTAAGAAATACGTACCATTTATCCTTCTGTGATTAGTAAATTAGAGTGACGAAACAATTACACAGGTTACATGAATAAAATGCATTGATTTCAGCTGAAAAAGATCCCACCAACATTGACTTCATTTGTGAGACTCATTATTACAACAGTATTTTAAACGAACTTGGTTTTAATTCCACATTTGGTCATCCAACGTATTCTTCAAGTTCCCTTTCAAAAGATTAAATTCTTAAAAATCACGTTTCAGTTTTGAAAACATTTAATATCCCTGTCAATGGTACTAATGAATAGAGTTTCTCTATCTATGTTGAATCCAAAAATTTCACAAAAACTCGTACAACAAACATACATTGCAGGATCCAGTAAATCTTCTATCAAGCCCCTATTTTACTTGTCATAACAATATTGATAGTTGTGGAGTAACAACGTCAGAAGTAATGTACTACAATATATGCAACAAGTGATCTTAATCAAATGTGGATATTCAAAAATTCCACAGAACTTTTAGCATATTTGAAATCACACAAAATGTAGGACTTTTCGCCACTTTACTTTGCAATTCTACACGATACATTTTTGATGCCATAAACGCCTAAATTCATGAATAGGTGAAGACAAGGAACAGTGATAAATCTTATAACTCTTATAAAGAATGCTAAATTAAAGAGTAGGGCAAACATGGACACCGGGACATACCTGAAATGGGATCAAGTGCCTAGGAGAGTAAACATCCGTTTTCCACCGGTCACACACGTCACGTGTCCTATATCTTGATCAAGTAAACGAGAGTAATCCGTAGTCAAAATCAATGTACAGCCTAACCATTGGTATGAAACACGTCAGACAGCATTTGACCCACTGTAGATTGTATTGGTAAATTAGACAATTATAATAGCCATAAAATTTGCATAATGCTGACTTTAAAGGAGGCTGTTGAAACCCTTGTAAGATCACCGTTGTCGGTAGCCTTCCTCGATTAAAAAAACCAGAACAAGCTCTTGCGCATCGAATAAGTCGAGAGATATAAACACCATTTGCAGGTGATAATGGATAATGGCTAAATATTAAATTTCAAAATTTATCATGTGCATCATCACACGCATGTACAAAATTTTAATAACATAGCTATGTAGGTAACTCCTAACGAGTGATGACTTGTAGCTTACGTGATAAACAATAAGCTTAAATAACAAAGGCATACACAATCGTAGTTTGAAATGGATTGAAAGAAATTGTATCTTCATATGTTGAAGTAAAGCGATTTATTTTCAATTAATGAAATCCCTGAAACCAAAATATAAAGATCCCATTTAAAATGAACTCAGCTGTTACGGTTATTCTTTAAAGAATCTAAACAAAGTATTGCAAACACCGGATGAAGGTATTGTTCGAGCACTCAATATTAAACATTCACTCATATTATTCAAATCAGGTGACATCACTTTTTAAAAATAAGTTATAAAATATTAAAGTAGCCAGGTAATGGTAATAAATATACCAGAACGCCGTTTATACAAAACGGTATCTCGATCCCGATCTGATTAAAGCCGATTAAACTCAGATTCCATTCCGCTCTTCTTGGTGATAGCAGGGAATTATGATATGGAAAATTCTCTTTGGACTTATGGTGGCATTGTCCTTCACGTCTATTTTTAAAATGATGTAAGTATAGCTTAATGCAACTCCTGAATTTAAGCTGTTATGGCGGTCTACGTAAAACTGACACCGTTTTTAAAACCTACTTTGACCTCAAAACATTTAGGCAATATCCTCTGTACTGTCTACATCTCCGTCTTGTCACAAAGAATGTAAATGCAGTAACCAAATGGCTTAAATCTGATGCTGGAATATTTAGCAAAACACAATAGCAAGGTTCAAAAGGAATGAAATAATTTATTGTTCGAGCTTGATATTTCCTACTTTCATTTGAAGTTATTTGTGTCACTTTATCCAACATAGCTGCGCAACTGTAGCTCTCTGACAAAATATCGAGACAGATCAGAGACCCACAAATTCACCCCTTATAAAAACCTTTGATTTACAACGCAGAAAAAATGCGTAAGGTTAAGGACTTATATTGTTGTATTCTTGTATCGCCATCTCATGAATTTCATATAAAAAATATTCTAAGCATATTTCCCTATTATATTTGTGTCCAAACATACCTTCAAATATTCATTAAAGTCCCATGCAACCCAAAATCTATCTAGGAGCTAAATTGCTATACATAATGAAATGCACGGAAAGTACAAAACACATATTGAAAATCTATCAACTGAATTCATCGTTTAGAAATAAGAATAACAATGTTTCAGATCATGTATGTAAATAGTTTAATTTGATTTGAAATTGTTGTCAGTTTTATTAATATGACCAACATTTGATGACGTAAGCCAACATTTCTTGCCGGGGTTTTTTATTTTGTTTATCGGACCACCAGAAATGTTGTTCTCAGCGACAACACACAACTGAAAGAGCCAATCTGGGCGTTCTGTAGATTATTGTTGAAAAGGAATTACATGTAGAACGGTGTGTACGAAAGCTGGTGCTGCTACTATGTGAACATTTTACTTTTCTAAATCCCAAATTCCATCCATCTTAAGCTAATCAATAAAACTTGAATCGCAGCTAATTTGTTGGGTGATTTTTGACATTTTTTTTTCGAGATACGATCTGACTGTGACATATTTATTTCTAATGTTGGAATCTTTGTCTAGTTCACGTAATTATTGTTTAATAAGTAAAACAAATACTGCGACTTTATTTGCGGTAGATGAAAGGGGTGAATGAGCCTGTAAGTAATTGCTAAAAACACATCCGACCTCAGGTGCCCAGTTGACACGCTTGGTTGAATCCGTCCGTCAGGGCCTAATCTTTTGTCTCATGTGATTTACAGGTTGTATGCTTTTCTATCTTCTCCAAATCAATTTGAATGGAGTTTGTTCAAAATTGGGTCTTTAATTGCTTAATACATGAGAGGTGAAGATAACAAACAGTGATCAATCTCATAACTCCCACTTGGAATACAAAATAAAGAGTAGGTCAAATACTGATCCCTGGACATACCAGAGGTGGTATCAGGTACCTAAAAGGAGTAAGAAACCCCTGTCCACCGGTATATGTAAATAATTTATTCATAAAAACTGCAAGGTAACAGACGCTACAATTCGTCAATGTTGTTCTGGTTTGAAGTATCAAAATAGTATGATGAATTATCTCCCTTGCTTGATGACTTCAAAAGAAACCAACAACTGCGAATTTTAGCCATCAATATGGTTCAATATTTATATTTTTCAGCATGTTCCTTGACTATCACAAAACCCAGTGGAACCACAGACCAGGAAAATGTCACATCGTGGAAGGAATAGGTAATACATGCAAGGGTTCGTTTCTCTTGTCTTATCAGGGTACTCTGGACACGGAACACCAAAGATAAGCTTCTCCATTACTCACAAGTTACCCTCTCAATGTTCGTATATCAGATGTTATTTACTGATGTTTTCTGTCTGAATCAGTAGATAATCTAAATACACATTGTTAAATATTCAAATATGTCCTCCCCTTACTCATTTGTAGAGCATGGTTCTGAGGACATGCAAACCACCCAGTCTGGTTTAACTTTCATCACTTCTGTAAGTCTGGTAGCATGAATTTTTTCTATGAACATTTTCTATTTAGAATTTACACACACACACACAATGTAAGAGATTCTAAATCAATTGTAATTGTTTCTTTTCTTGAAAAATAAAAACATAAAAGGAAACAATTTTTTTTAAAAAACACTGGAATTTTTTCTTTGGTCATAAGAGAAGAATACATTTTTTATATACAGAAGATGATATTTTGGATCTTCAAAAATTGTTCTCTATACATTGTTGTGTTCACGCCCACTTGTTTCTGAACAGTAGGGCGACCCCTTTTTATAGTATGTAATTACCATATGGAAATAGATCGGTAAAGTTGGCTACTAGTAACCAGCTACTAGTAACTGGCTACTTAAAACGAGAAAAGTTGACTACTAGTAGCCAGCTACTTGAACCTGGAAAAGTTAGCTACTAGAAGCCAGTTACTTGTAGTCAGCTACTAAAAGTAAGAAAAATTAGCTACTCGTAGCCAGCTACTACAAAATATAAAAGTTATAATTACTGATAGCCAGATAAAGGTTAATGAGTTTGAAAAATATTATCTATCAGATTTATTTCTAAAGAGGACGAAGAGTCGTATGAAATTTCATGCTCAATTATCTCCAATTACATAACGTTGTAATGCAAAATATGAATAAACTTTTTCTACTGAGTGTTTACTTTGAAAATGATACGGATTGAATTCAGACCTTCATTCATTTGATATACCATACATTTTGAGATATTTGCTACTTTTACAATTTGATTCGAGTTACTCTGAAGTTTCAACATTGGTGTGAATACCGTAAGGAACTTTGTGTTTGTATTAGATATCTGACGAATTTACGGCTAAACATATGGCAAGAAGTGATAGAGGGTGTTTTGATACGCCACGAATTTTCAGATATCGCTCTTTAGGAAATCAGCTACTTATACATTTTGATTATCGGTACAATGAAATTTCAAGATCGGTGTGAATACCTTAAGGAACTCTATGTTTATATTATATATCTAACTAACTTACAACGATACGTATGTCGAGTAGTGATATTGGGGGTATCGTGATATGTCATGATTTTTCCGATATCACGCTTAAGGAAGTCAGCTACTTATACCTTTTGATGGCAGGTAACCTGAAATTTCAAGTTTTTCGCAAATATCGTTTAAGGCAATATATGTTTGTATTAGATATCTCATTAATTTACCAATATACATGTGAAGAGGAGTGGTATTAGATATCTTCATAAGCCATCAATTTTCAGATATCACCATTACGGAAGTCAGTTACTTATACCTTTTGATTCCTGGTAACCTGAAATTTCAAGATTTTCATAGATATCTTAAGGAAATTTGTGTTCATATTAGATATCTGACTTGTAAAAGTAAATGTAGCAGATATCTCAAAATGTATGGTATATCAAATGAATGAAGGTTTGAATTCAATCCGTATCATTTTTAAAGTAAACATGCACTCAGTTGAAAAAGTTTATTCGTATTTTGCATTACAACGTTATGTAATTGGGGATAATTGAGCATGAAATTTCATACGACTCCTCGTCCTCTTTAGAAATAAATCTGATAGATAATAATTTTCAAACTCATTAACCTTTATCTGGTAGCTGGCTATCAGTAATTATAACTTTTATACTTTGTAGTAGCTGGCTACGAGTAGCTAACTTTTCTTACTTTTAGTAGCTGGTTACTAGTAACTGGTTACTAGTAGCTAACTTTTCCAGGTTCAAGTAGCTGGCTACTAGTAGCCAACTTTTCTTGTTTTAAGTAGCCAGTTACTAGTAGCTGGTTACTAGTAGCCAACTTTACCGATCTTATGGAAATGCTGAAGTTATTTCGTCTGATTTTATTTCGTTGAATTAAAGGGGTTTTGAAATTTTCTTTTATTACTTTTGTATAACTATTTATTCTGATAGATTTTTTTATTAATGAAGGGAGTAAATGCCGTGTTCTTTGGATCAGTCTATCAGGAATATTACAAGAAAAACAATGTCAGAGGGCGGATCATGCTGTTTAACATGGAGAAACCAGAAGATGGGGTGAAGGAACTGAGGATCGTTGGAAACGATTTTAATCACCAAGATTTCGTTCCGCATGGTATCAGTGTTTTTGAGGACAAAGGTAACAATACAACAGAATACATAGCTTCAATGCCCGTATTAAAAAACAATAAAACAGGAAAACAATAGATATAAAGTATTTTTTTTGGGGGGGGGGGGTTTAACGAAAGGTGAAGATAATGAACAGTGATCAGTCTCACAATTCCTATAAGCAATACAAAATATATAGTTGGTCAAACACGGACCCCTGGGCACACCAGGGAGGGGGGGCAGCTTCAGTATAGTTTTTATATGACTGCCAAAACAAATTTGTACGTTATTGCTTTTAAAACATGAAAGGTTGACTTGCATTTATAAATATACTGTACAGCAGAATGCATAGTTTCAATACTTCAATACCTATATTACATCGTCTACTGAGTTTCCTACAGATTATAAATAGTATTTCAGCTGAGCTATGTCTCTTAAAACAAATTTTTCGCCCTTGTAGTACGAAACTATCTATCAAAAAATAAAACAAGGGCTTTTCTTTATTACTATCTACGCAGTACATCTGTACATCTAAATACATTTTCTTCACCACTGTAGGTAAGGTGCTTCTTTTCGTTGTGGTACATCGAGCAGAGGAAGACACTGTGGAAAAGTTTGAGTTTCTGGAAAAGACCTTAGAATTAAAACAGCTCAAAACTTATACAGGAGCACTTGTTCACATGTAATGTTCTTATTTTAAAAATAAAGCAATATCATTCATTGTTTGTAGCTATAGAAATGAGCGATACGCGACATTAGACTAGCATCACAAATTGTATCAGGTGGAATACTATAGCTGCTAACATGACTCTCTGTTTCAGACTGAATGATGTAGTGGCAACAGGACCAGATACATTTTATACAACAGATTGTGCTTATTATCGCAATTCTTTAGGACATGTTTTGGAAGGCATGCTGGGATTGCACTTCGGTCATATTCTCTACTGTGATGGCAAAGAATTCGAAATAGTTTCAGAAGCAACGTATTTTCCTAATGGGATTGCTGGCTCAAATGATGGAAAGTAAGTGTGATGTAGTAATTATTTTAATGGAAATGATCGCCATGGTAGCTCGGTAGAACTGTTTGGTATTTTATGCCTTAGATGCTGGAAATGATAGCCATCTTAAAAATATACCTTTACATTTTTCAACATATAAAACGATAATACAAGAAAAACAACTAATCATAAACCTCAGATTACTAATTTTCTTATCAAAACAAACTACGAAGTATAAACACAAGCATTACAGTTAGTTACTGCCTTCGATAAAATTTGCAATATAAATCCAAACATTGACTTATCCCTTCTTTCTGATTATGCACTCGTCATTAAAGTTTGAATGTTATTGGTCGATTGGACTAGACACAATAGAGACACAACCCTGTCTTAGCCTGGGTCTGCACACAATAGAGAATCAACAATGTCTAAGCCTTGGACTGGCCACAATAGAGAATCAACCCTGTCTAAGCCTGGGACTGGACACAATAGAGAACCAACCCAGTATTTTATTGGGTCTGGACACAATGGAGAACCAACCCTGTCTTATACTGGGTCTGGACACAATAGAGAATAAACCCTGTCTTAGCCTGGGTCTGTACACAATAGAGAACCAAGCCTGTCATAACCTGGGTCTGTACACAATAGAGAACTAACCCTGTCTTAGCCTGGGTCTGGACACAATAGAGAACACACCCTGTCTCAGTCTGGGTCTGGACACAATAGAGAACCAACCCTGTCTACGCCTGGGTCTGGACACAATAGAGAACCAACCCTGTCTACGCCTGGGTCTGGACACAATAGAGAACCAACCCTGTCTTAGCCTGGGTCTGGACACAATAGAGAACCAACCCTGTCTTAGCCTGGATCTGGACACAATAGAGAACAAACTTGTCTTATCGTGGGTCCATAACGTGGCTCTAAATGACGTCTAAATACAAGTGAAATATTCATCCCATGTCGTTAGAAAATCAATGCTGGGTAATTACGTATGAAATGAATCGGTTTATCGTGCAAGTGTGAACTGTAAGACGTCTAGCTACTTTTCGCTTACTAAAGCCTGTTTGCATCTTACTGAGTTTAAATTTCGCAAATCATTGCATAAACGAGGCATTGTGTAACTTCTTTATATTACACTTGTTAGTGTATTTCCCATCGACCACAAAGTTCAATAACAATGCAAAAAATTGTTTTAGCTTTTGAATAACGTCTAGAATATTGTATTCACTACTACTTACGCCGCTTGGACTATCTTAAAACACGACTTAACAGGGTAGTGGAGTTTAAAAATGTAGCTGATGTGTTGTGAGGGAATGAATTTTGCGATAAGATTTCATTAAAATTATCAATTGTTTATGTCTAGAAAATATGATGTGTTTTCAAAGTCCGTCAGTACATAACGGTATTCTTTTAGACCAGTGACTCACTATTACTATGCCAGTGACTCACTATTACAATGCCAGTGAAACTCATGTGATTATGTTTCTTTACAGACTTGTGTATGCAGTATCCAGTTTGGGTAAAATGTTGCTGGTGTACAAGAGAGAGGAAAACAACAGACTTACTAACACTAGTCAACACTGTCAAACACTATCATAACAATATCGTGTCATGTATATGTCGGCAAACGTTTACACTTTAAGTGCCTTTTATTAAACATATTTGACTAAAGGGTTTTTAAGTTTTACTTTTGAAACAAATTCCTCCTTCTCTTTCAATGATATACGTTTAGGCCTTTTTAAATAGGGGTGTATCCATTAGGTAAAAATTGACACTACATTCACGTTTGTAAAAGATGATTGGGTTTAACATTAACCAATATGAAAAAACCTAGAAAGGATACACAATCAAGAATAGGGCAAACACGAATACCTGATGTTAGGATCAGTCGTCTAGGAGGAATAAACATCCTCTGTTGACCAGTTTCACTTCCATGAGCCCTCTATCTTGATCGGGCAAACACAGCAATCCTCAGTCAAAATTAGGACAAAACGAACGACCTAACGATGTATGTGGAACACATCATACAATATTCAAATTATCAACAGGTGAATTTGCAAAATAGGATCATTATAACAACCATACAAGGTTTCCAAAAGCTGATTTTAAGCGAGACTGTTGAAAGCCCATCACATCAATGTATTTATCAGTCGCCTACCTCAGTTTAAAAATTCAACATATATTTTGTACCCAGAATATATCCTATCGTATCGAATCATTTAGGAGACATAAACATCATCTGCAGATAAGGCAGGAATATTGCTACATAAATATGGAAAGTTGACGATGGAGAAGCTGAGGTCGTTCCTTTATCACAAGGCTGAGGTCGTTCCTTTATCACAAAGGTGAGGTGTTAGTGTGCCACTTGCTATTCAGTAAAACATCCAAACATCAATAACGTTCTACGGGTTTGGGATCGTGACAAATTAGCAGTGCAACGTTTCCTTGAAATATTTTAAGTTATTATACCTCTATAAGATCTAGGAAAATCATGTGAGAGTGAGTTGGCTCTTCTGACATATTTATGGTGGATTTCAAATCCACAAATTTCTATAGTGGGGGAAAATGAAGGATGAACTTTTTAAAAATAAGAATAGACATTGAAATGAAGAGAGGCGAAAATTATTTTATTTAAAACATACCTTTATTCAAAACGTATAGCAAAGTGTTGGATATTTTAGAATTCAAGTGGACGCCATGTAAAAGTCCATTAAATTATTTCCATTTAAATCTACATTTCATTCTTACTCTTTTTCACTCATATATAGAAGTCATCTGGTTTAGGTGAAATGGCACACTTTTCGTCAGGGAGAAATATCTGTTGTCCCACAACATGGGACCTCCTTATAGGAAGAGCCGTGTCGTTCATTTTTAATATCAGGTAACTGACAAAAAAGGTTATTACCCATGATAAACGTCTTTAACCTAGTGCAGGGATCGAAACTTGAACCTGGTCTGCCGATTGCGAAGCAAGCGTCATAACCAAGTGGCGACCATGATGGTTTCTTCCGTCTTTTATAGGCATGCAAGGTGTTAATGTACATGTCCTTTATAGCATATACAAATGGTGAAATAAAACCGTAGAACATCCCTTAATATATATACTTTTCATTTTATACTTGAGCAGAACATTGTGCTTGATACCTTCCCAGACAATCCGATGGTTGATCCTACAACAGGTGACGTGCTCCTTGGATGTCAGCCCATAGGACATAAAGGTTTACAACATGTCTCTAATCCAATTAACCCAGGTGTGTCGCAGGTAATGCATGACCTTCATTAAATGCAGAGATCTTAATCTGACAGAAACGTCAATATCGAATATGAAATAATACTTTCATGAAATTTATTTCCTATTCCCCGTTTCAGTTTTTAAACAATTTGCTTAATTTGTAGGTGTTGGTGGTACACATGGACAAGAGTGGTGTTAATATGACTGTTCTCAGATGACCTTGAACTTTATGGTTCCAGTTCAGCAACATTATATAAGAACCGTATGTTGATTGGTACAGTGTGTCACAAAATGATGTACTGTGAAGTTAACACATTGTGAGAAGAACAATTGATATTCACCCGTGTACGACATATAGAATGGTTATGAGTTCGACCCCTTTACAATTTTCTATATTGAGCTCTCTCTGTTAGCTGTAACATGTGTAAATAAAATGCAGACAATCACATTGGTTAAGGTTTTACTTTTCACACCATCTTCTTCAACAATCCCCTTTATCTCATAAGATACTGGAAAAATACACTTACTATGGTATTGCGATTTTTCAAACCTTAGGATGACAACCTGATTACAAACCGGGTATATGAATAAGGTAGTGTTTTGTGCAATACGATTATTGTGACTCGGTCAGAAGATGTGATAGTACAGTGATTCCCTGTTATAACGCCAACATTTGTACCTCGGCAATTTTGGCATTATAACGGGGGTGGCATTATATCGGGGGAGGGTGTGTGTGTGTACAGCTGTCATAAGAAATCAAACAAATCTTATCTACTACATCAATGTGCTATTAGATTTCGGTGTGTCCGCCATACTCAGATTTGAAAAAAAAATACTGCATATTTGAACTCAGATGCATATGATTATCGTTTACGTAACTTATTATCTGCACCAAACTTTGATACCTGGAGAACTAACGGCGGATAATTGGTTAAGCCTGTTCACTGAAATTTTCCTGCCGTTGATTGGCGATAATGAGCGGGGGTGATTATAACGGTAATTGACCAAATCGTACCTGTAAATAGGTTGACGGATGGCGGTATGCGGGGGATGGCGTTATAACAGGGTTTTACATAGCGAGGAAAACGGGACTTTGAACTTTTTTGGCGATATGCGGGGGTGGCATTATAACGGGGGGCAATATAGCGGGGGATCACTGTATATGTACACATATATTCTATTATTTCTCTTATAGACAAATACCGTACTTCCCATAGTAGGTGCCTTGAGTTTATTTGGACTTCCTAAAACTAAACGTTTTGAAATGGAAGATTTAGCATACTCTGTAAACGTTTTGAATTGACGTTTACAAAGCTAAGACACAACTGTATACTTCATTACGGTCTTTATAAACGAAATATTACAAATTCACCGGTTTTTGTTTTTACATGTCAACATATCAACAAAGATGTATATCATCTCTTTTTCATTTGTAGAATTACCCTAGAGCTAGAAATAATCCTTTTCATCCTTGACTTGGGCAATATTGATATATATATTTTATTATGTGGTGATGTCAGTTTGCCTCTGGAAACTAATATGAATATGTTTTCAGCTGTTCATAAATTTATAGAAGAAACTTTTGGACTCGTTTAATCATTGTACATTGCACCTGTTAATTATTACCTTTCATGACATACTGTAATATTTTAGGAGAGGGACTTGCACGTTGTTAGAACTCCTGCCTAATCCTTTTCATTTGATCAATAAAATATGTTCAAAACAAAACGTTTTCAAAGGATTCAGTGATAATACATTTATCTTCATTATGCACATAGCCGTTTTAGATAGGTACAAAATACCTTTCTTATCAAATCCATACACTTCTGGACGGAAAAAATACTGACCGTTTCAATATTGGTACTGAGGGGGAAAACAGTACTATTATTAGCATTTATCAGAAAGTTTTAGTACCAACAGAACAATAGCAGTAATTATCAGCATTTATCAGAAGGTTTTAGTACCAACAGAACAATAGCAGTAATTATCAGCATTTATCAGCCAAACATTACTCTCAGTATTGCAGTAGTGATACAAATGAAAGACGAATATAACGAACAGTGACCAATCTCATAACTCCCATAAGCAAGACAAAATAGATAGTCGGGAAAACACGGACCCCTGGACAAACCAGAGGTGGGACCATGTGCCAAGGAGGAGCAAGCATCGCCTGTCGACCGGCCACACCCACCGTGAGTGCTATATCCTGATCAGGTAAACGGAGTTATCCGTAGTCAAAATTATCGTGCCAAGACGAAGAACAGCCTAACAATCTGTATAAAACACGTTATCATTCCAATTCTCTACCTCCAGTTTATTTCTAGGATATATGACCTCATGATCTTTTATTATGTGACTGTGAACTTGCACAATATTAGTGCTCTTTACATAAGCTGTTACTAAATGAGATTTTTTTAGCATTTCCTTTATTTTCTAATACATACGATATATATACGATTAGATTGATTGATTGTATCTTTTTAAGGTACATGTAGCTACTGATACCTAGCCCCTAAAAAACAACGCATTGAATTTTTTCAATTTTATTTATTATAATATATTGAGTTTATCCTAAAACATACAAAAAATCGACATAAGTAATCGGGTTAATTTTAGAGGAAAGCGAGATTGAAATCCCCTCTTTTGCAGCCCCCAAAGGGAAAATTTTATTGACACCAGATATATTGTTTATCATATATAGTTATGTAAATTAAACACAAACAGATAAAAAAAAAATCAACATTAATTAGAAATTCAAAATGCATCTAAGGAAAACATTAGGATGATTCGACTTGGCAATTGGCCAAATTTACCCTAAATATGGCGTTTCTCAAACACTATCAGGCATAAATTTTCTGACAACAAAAAAATTCTGCTCATAAAATTTCTGATTCTATTTCATTTTTACAATAAGTCAAGTAATAACTAAAATATTGAATAGAAAAAAAAATATACCAAATGAGGTTAAATCTGAAACTATGTCAAATTTTCTAACCCTACCCCCTCCCTTCGAGAAATGAATTTTAAGAGATACTGTCAGCAGAGATAAACTACTGACCTTACCATAACTTAACTGATTAAGCATTCCAAAGTTACCACTTTGAACATTCAACATCACAATACTAGAAGTTTCTATGAGTCATTCAACATCACAATACTAGAAGGTTCTATGAGTCATTCAACATCACAATACTAGAAGTTTCTATGAGTCATTCAACATCACAATACTAGAAGTTTCTATGAGTCATTTAAGAATGATCTACAGTGTGTGATCTTGCCGTTGACCTTTTTGCACTCACAATGATTGCCTAATATTTAGTTATTTTTCATACAATTTCTTGTAATAACTGAACCCAATATATTACCTATACACATTTGTTTTATCGAAATTGATATCACTATACAGTATAATACACCAAATATGTTTAAATAAAATTGTCATGATTCAGTAAATAATTAATATCAATGGAAAGAGAGTCATGGACTGTCCATGGATCACTAAGTCCATCTGAGCCATCTTGCCCTACACATAGGTATGTCTTTCATAAGTTTAAGAGTCCCAATCATAGTTTCACAATGAACCAAAAATTCACTATTGGAATACTGAGAATGCATGCCTATTGCATTAACTAACTGTGATTTTCCCCAGGTGAAGGTCTATGTTCACTGTATGTATAAGGGAGAGGGGCTGGGTGAATTAGTTCCATTATGAAACTTTTATAAAAATTTGCTATACATTGATGTATCGGTGATGTATGTTTCAATTAAATTTTGATTTACAAGGAAAATTCAAATACATTGATTGAAGTTATAGAATTGGTATTCTATCATGTGCACATTTTTTACTAATACATGTATATCAAGGAGAGAATAATCAGCAGTGAAATTTCCCTTACATTTATCATTATGCAATATCATTGTCTTTCAAAAGGCATGTACATGTAATGTACGAGTACATGTACTTGTTTCCCCTTAAATTCACAATTTAGTCTAAAGTATGTTGCACAACATCCACTGCTCTGAGCTCATAAGTGAATTAATGTTTTTCATCCAAGTCCCATATTTTGCAGTACTTCTTTAATCTCCGGAACTTGATCAAATATTTTTAAATTTGTGGAATTGTGGGGGTCCAGGGGATATGTCATCACCAATATAAACGGAGTACCTGTTCAAAATATAGATATACATTTAAATATTGAAAAAAAATGAATATCTTATATAATCAGAATTGTCTTTACAAATGTTGTCTGGTGTTAAAATGTAAAAAATTATCTTTAAAAATGTAGTAACTTTCTTTCTGTTGAACTTGTTGATTCGAAACCCACTTCAACCTGCACTGGTCCTATCCAACCTCCATTGATCCTCAGACTGATGCCTGGGATTTTTTTTTATCATAATAGATATTTGCACAGTTAGGCCTATATCATACCATTGAGTAATTAGACTGTGTCAGAAAATGTGAATTTTAAAACTGTGTCTCAACACATATTCAGTGAAAATTTAAATACTGATGTTTCAAAATTATATATTGCAATATGAGATGACATATATGTTTTCATAAACTGCCATAGACTCATATCTGTTTTATTATAGGATTAAACATTCTTTTTGAAGAATTTATCGATGTGTAAACTCCGGACATTTTACTTAGAAACTGAATAAAAGTGCGAAACACGAAACCCCAGGTTTGATATATTTCTTAAATCTCTTAAATTTCATGTATACTATAGCCTAGAGAATTATAATTCAACACATGTTCCCTCCGTCCCCTTCCACTTTCTATCCGGTTCCCCCATACCCCTACATAGTAGATCTATACAGATATTTGTTTTTAATTACTTTGATGCATGTAGTTCAAGGTATGTTATTTTCATAACGGTTATTTTCATAACGATTTTTTCATAATAAAAGAGACAAACTTGTGAGAGTCCATGTTTACAAATGTGGTATACATATACATGACATCCATTTACAATTACGTGACCAGGTGGGAGTTATATTTTAGGCACACATGGAATACATAAATACATACAAATTAATACATCTACTGTATGTTGTGTGTTTAAACTTACAGATGTTATTATAAATCGCGTTGTGAAATAGCAGAGGAAATGTGAGTTGAAGTTTTGAATACAAATTTATGGCATTTTTTTTTTCACTCACCAAACGAAACTATAATTTCGTTGTCCAAGTTGAATGAATCCATCAAATTCCTCTTCTTGGAAGAAACTTTGTTTAGCCTCTCAATGACTGCATAAACAGTATTTAATCTCGCAGCATGCAGCACTCGGACATTACGATGCATCAATCAACAACTTTGTTTACGTTGCGCATCTATACATGGATTGGTGGTTGTAATGAAGTTCTTTTGGATTTTGTGTAGGCAATAGAGAAAATGATAAATCGTAGAATAATTAAAAAGATTATTTATTTAGCAATAAGATAAACAAGATGTGTTTGTGAAACACAAATGCCCCCGATAATGGCCAATTCCAAAGATGGCCAAGGTCACAAGGGCACATATCTTGGTACCAGTAGAAAGATCTTGTCAAACGAAATGCTCATGTATAATATGAAAGCTCTAGTATTTACCATTTAGAAGTTATGACCAATGTAAAAAAAAAAATTAAAAGTAAGTTAAATGTCAAGGTCAAAAGGTTTAATACCAAAGGAAAGGTCTTGTCACATGGAACACTCATGTGAAATATCAAAGCTCTATCACTTATTGTTCAAAAGTTATTAGCAAGGTTAAAGTTTTCAAAAAGTAGGTCATACTCCAAGGTCAAGGTCACATGGTCAAAGATATTGGTACCCACGGAAAGTTCTTGTCACAAGGAATACTCATGTGAAATATCAAAGCTCTATCACTTACTGTTCAAAAGTTATTAGCAAGGTTAAAGTTTCAGACAAAATGACAGGATTACAGATTTACAGAATGACAGACAGGACAAAAAGAATATGCCCCACGATCTTCGATCTCGGGGGCATAAAAATATAAAGATGTTTGAAAAACAAAGAAATCAAACTTTCACATACACACACCCATACTCTCTCACCGAGAAAGAAAATATAAATGTTTATAATAAACCTGGCAATATTGACAATCAATATAACGTATAACTGTCAAGACAATTCAATAGTCAATACAACAGATATGTCATTCCAGGCTGAAAATATAACTGGTAATAAATGCATTACAAAATGTTTCAAATTGTAGCAACTTCCGCTAACTACAGAAAAAGTTAAACAGTAGTAAATTACGTTTTGTAAATACAAAACTTCTCAAATTCCTTTTTCATAAAATGTTAATTTACTGAAACTCAATATGAACGTTTGGCTACTCAGCACAATTCAATTTAACGCCACGTCACACTTGGCACATCCAGGCCTCCATACAGCGGGAACAACCCCTCTGCTTCCAGTCCCGGACTCACAGGTATCTCACGGAACAACGATACTGGGTAACGTCGACTTCAAACCAATGCCAACATTAGGCCCACAAAATAATTGCCGAGTCCACCACGTGGAACAACCATGTACAGCGTTGTCTCACGTGTTCTGATTCCCACGCCGCCTACCTACTGGAACGCTGAGAGTACTGCCTGATATGGCCCAGATAGCTTCTTAAATCCCCTCTGCACGGCTGGAGGAAACAAATGCCCACACAGTAAAATGTTTGTCTCTCTGGCTACCCATTACCCTGACTAACTTCTGGAATTCGCCAAGAAAAAAACCCTGCTGGACAGCATGAAAACTTTGCCGCACGCTTGACAAACAGCCGTTACTCTGACTGACCAAACCAGTATACTAAAAGTAGCTTTATCGACCAACACTCACACTACGGAAACACCTATTTACTGGGCAACACCACAAAAACTAACTAAATTGAAAATTAACTTCATAACAGTGGTATAACATTTCGTTTGGCAAAAAGTACCACACAGACGAAACATTTGATCTAGATGATCTACCATTATTAAAGACATTGACGTATACTTATGTGATGTGTGCTGATTTTCTCTAGGCGAGTCAGTCACAGCAACAAAACACCTACGGAACCCCTTTTTGTTTTTCAACTATTCTATGACGGAGTAAGGAATTCCAGAAAATAAATTCACGTGAAAATACACAATTTTTACTGATGACGTGTTTGCTATCCGTCGCTACCTTAACATCTCTCTCGAGAATTTTTCACTCACATTAAGACATCACCAAGATCGCTGAAGGGCTTCAAATTCAGACTTTTACTCGACACTTACGGCCATTAAGCAGTGATGATTCTTTAGCATCCACACCTACTGTGACACGGGACATCAGTTTTTAAGGTCATCTCCGAGAACCCGTGACATTCACACCTGATGCCGAGCCTTTGGCGATGGAACTGTCACTACCTGTTTTAACGACTTAGAAATATGGTTTAATTCTTATTAATGTATAAAGAGATTACAACACGTTTGCAAATTAATGAGCTTTTATGTTTTTGGCTAAAAAGAAATAACTTGTATTCGATTTGAATGCATTCAAGATTAGTAATTAATCCTGATTCGCTATAGCGGACCCTGACAGACATTGACAGCGGTTACTTCTTTGGACGACGTTTGGCATTAGAAGTGGATGCCTTTTAAAATTAAATCCGCGATCCTGTGTCACGGTAAAGATGTAGCATTATTTTCGTTATTTTGTCTTCTTTGGAGGGAATCTTTGAGTCATTTACCTTTCCAAATACTTTGATGTACAATTGTATTAGCTGATTTCGCCCCGGAATCTTTTTTGGTAAGTAATAAAATTTCCAATCTCAGTCAATTTTATGTTTTTCTTCAGATATTAGACGACAGCACAAACGAGCTACGGGGAGCAGAGAGTTGGGTAATAGAAGCTTATCAACATAAACATGTGAGCTCGAAATAAAAGACACCACAGAGTCGTCCACTTCTGCTTCTTACTTAGATATTTTATTGAAAGAAGACATTAAAGGCCAACTGACAACCTAACTGTTTGACCAACGGGATGATTTCTGCTCTCCATCGTCAACTTCCCATATTTATGTAGCAAAATTCCATTATCACCTGCATATGGTGTTTATATTTCTCTACTGATTCGATACGGAAGAGCTTGTACTGCATATGGGCAGATTTAAAATCAAAAGAAGCTTCTCACAAAAAAGTTGATGGTAAAGGGGTTTCAGCAGTTTCGATTAAAGTCAGGATTTTGCAAATTATATGGTTGTTAAAACGATGTAGTTTGCGAATTCCACCTATCATTGAGTCAAATGCTGTCTGACATGTTTCATACCGATTGTTAATCCGTTCTTGCCACACTGATTTTGACTACGGATAACTCGGTTTACCTGATCAAGATATAGGGCTCACGGCGGGTGTGACCAGTCGACAGGGGATGCTTACTCCTCCTAGGTACCTGATCCCACCTCTGGTGTGTCCAGGGGTCCGTGTTTATCCACCTTTCTATTTTGTATTTCTTGTAGGATTTATGAGATTTATCACTGTTCGTTATCTTCAACTTTCATTGATTGAAATAAAACTTTATTCACATTGTATTTCAAACTTAAAGTAATAAATGAAATGAAGTAAAGCAATTTATTTTCAATTGATGAAATTCTTGAAACAATATAATAAACAAGAGGCTCATGGGCCACATCGCTCACCTGAATCACCTTGGCTCATATTTAAACTTTGATACCTATTGTAGACCCATCCTACCCCCGGGGGCCATGATTTTAACAAACTTGAATCTGCACTGTGTCAGGCAGCTTTTATGTAAATCTCAGCTTTTCTGGCTCAGTGGTTCTTGAGAAGAGAGTTTTAAAGATATTTCATATATATTTGTACGTAAAACTTTGATCCCCTATTGTGACCCCATCCTGTCCCCGAGGCCATGATTTTAACAAACTTGAATTTGCACTATGTCAGGAAGCTTTCATGTAAATTGCAACGTTCCTGGCCCAATGGTTTTTGAGAAGATTTTTAAAGATGTTCCCTATATATCTATATGTAAACTTTGATCCCCTATTCTGGCCCCATCTTAACATCGGGGGCCATGATTTTTACAACCTTCAATCTGCACTATGTTAGGAAGCTGTCGTGTAAATTTCCACTTTCTTGGTCCAGTACGTAGTTTTTGAGAACAAGATTTTTAAAGATTCTCCCGATATAATTCTATGTAAAACTTTGATCCCAACTTATGGCCCCATCCTGCCCCCGGGGGCCATGATGTTCACAAACTTAAATTTGCACTATGTCAGGAAGCTTTCATGTAAATTTCAAATTTCCTGGCGAAGTAGTTTTTGAGAAGAAGATTTTTAAATGTTTTCCCTATATATTTGTGTGCAAAACTTTCATCCCCCTTGTGGCCCCATCCTACCCCCGGGGGCTATGATTTTAACAAACGTATATCTGCACTATGTCAGGAAGCTTTCATATAAATTTCAGCTTTTCTGGCTCAGTGGTTCTTGAAAAGAAGATTTTTAAAGATTTTTCCTATATATTTTTATGTAAAACTTTGATCCCCCCTTGTGGCCCCATCCTACCCCTGAGGGCTATGAATATAACAAACTTATATCTGCACTATGTCAGGAAACTTTCGTATAAATTTCAGCTTTTCTGGCTCAGTGGTTCTTGAGAAGAAGATTTTTTTTAAAAAATTCCTATATATTTATATGTAAAACTTTGACCCCCTATTGTGGCCCCATCCACCCCCCGAGAGCCATGATTTGAGCAAACTGGAATCTGCACTATGTCAGAAAGCTGGCATATAAATTTCAGCTTTTCTGGCCCAGTTGTTCTTGAGAAGATTTTTAAATGCCACACCCTATTTTTTGCATTTTTGTGATCATCTCCCCTTTGAAAGGTACATGGCCCTTTATTCGATCAAACCTGAACGTCCTTTACCCAAGGATGCTTTTGGCCAAGTTTGGCTGAAATTGGTCCAGTGGTTCTGGAGAAGAGGTCGAAAATATAAAAACTTTACTGACAGACAGACCGACGACGGACAAAGCTCACTTGAGCCTTCGACTCAGGTGAGCTAAAACATTTAAAATGAACTCATCTGTTACTAATCTGAACAAAGTCTTGCAAACACCGTTAGGTATTGTTTGAGCACTCAATGATATACATTAACACATTTTCTTCAAATCAGGTGATAACCCTTTTTTGAAATAAGGAATAAGATATTAGAGTAACTAATAAATGGCAATAAATATACCCAAACGGCGCCTCATAGAAAACAGGTCTCGATCCCGATCTGATTAAAGCCGATTCAATTCAGATTTAATTCATCTCGTCTTGGTGATAACAGGGAATTATGATATGGAAAACTCTCTTTGGGCTTATGGTTGCATTGTCCTTCACGTCTATTTTTAGAATGATGTAAGTATAGCATAATGCAACTCCTGAATATGAGGTGTTCTAGCGGTCTACGTAAAACTGACACACTTTTTAAAACCTACTTTGACCTCAAAGCATGTTGTCAGTATCCTCTATTATTTCAGCGTATCCGTCTTGTCACAAAGAATGAGAATGTAAATGTACCAACCAAGTGACTTAAATCTGATGCTGAAGTATTTAGGCAAATGAATGACAAAGTTCAAAAGGCATAGAGTAAATAATTGTTCGAGCGTGATATTGTCTACATTTATTTCCAGTTATTTGTGTCATATCATCCAACACTGACATGTCATCCGTTGATGTTTAAATACCGTCTAAAAATACTTCTTGTGTAGTGATGCATAAAGGAAAATGTTTTCATATAGAAATTGGAGCATTATTTTGATGTTATTTTATTTAAAGTCAACATTTAGCAAATTGTTGTGGTCGTTATCAGAATCTAGTTTGCCATTACAACCTATCATTGGGTAAAATACTGTTTGACTTGTTTGATAGCGTTTGTTAGGCCTTTCTTAGCACACTGATTTTGACTACGAATAAATATCTTTACCTGATCAAGATATAGGGCTCACGATTATGTTCATACAATGTTCACAAATTGTTATCAAATATGAATTAATGCAATATATTTATGCCCCCTTCAAAGAAGAGGGGCATATTGCTGTGCACCTGTTGGTCGGTCGGTACATCGGTCGGTCGGTCAGTAAACCACATGTTGTCCGCTCAATATCTTGAAAACCATTCACTTGATCATAATTATATTTCATATGTTGGCTGGTTATGAGTAGAAGAGGATCCCTATTGTTTTTCAGGTCAAAAGGTCAAGCGTCAATTTACTCTGGACATAGGAATATACTGCCAGCTTAATATGTTGAGAACCATGTGCTTGACAGACATCAAACATGGTACATCCTAAGGAGTAGATGACAACTATAGATTTTGAGGTCACATGGTCGAAAGTCAAGGGTCAAACTGGACATAGGAATATACTGACCACTCATTGTCTAGAGAACCCTTTGTTTTACAGACAGCAAACTTGATACACTGGTATATCTTTAGAAGAAGATGACCCCTATTGATTTTGAGGTCACAAGATCAAAGGTCAAGGGTTAAACTTGAAATTGGAATATACTGTCCGCTCAATATCTTGAGAATCCTTTGCTTGACAGATATCAAACTTGGTACACTAGTACATCTTCAGAAGAAGATGGCCCCTATTGATTTTGAGGTCACATGTTCAAAAGTCAAACTGGACATAGGAATATACTGTCCGCTCAAGATCTTGAGAACCCCTTACTTGACAGACATCAAACTTTGTACACTGATAAATCTTCAGGAGAAGATTACCCGTATTGATTTTGAGGTCACATGGTCATAAGTCAAGGGTCAAACTGGACATAGTAATATACTGTCCGCTCAATATCTTGAGAACCTCTTGCTTGACAGACATCAAACTAAGTACCCTGGTACATCTTCAAGAGAATATGAACCCTATTGATTTTGAGGCCACATGGTCAAAGGTCAATGGTTGAACTGGACAGAGTAATATATTGTCTCATATATTTTGACAAATATTTGTTTGATTGACACCAAACTTGGTACACTGGTACAGCACAAGGAGTAGATGGCCCCTATTGATTTTTAGGTCACAAGGTCAATCCACTCTTGACATAGAAAGATATTGTCTGCTCAATATTTTGAATTGGTGAAACTACTATCAATTAAATGATGCGTGTGTATAACCCTTTTCCATTTTGCACCATGGGGAATATGTGTTTTTATGTACACATGAAAACAGTGGTTGGCATGATTTCTTATAAACTAATGGTCTGCTGTCATTGAAAATTTATTTCAGGTAAACAAAAGACAAATAAAAAACCCTCTAACCACACCAAAATGTAAAGTGTCATATAAGACGCTGCAATGCCACTCTTAAACGAAGATGAGTGCGGTTGTGCTGTAACGATGTTACTCATAGGGATCTGCAGAAAGTTGCAACTGCAATTGAATACACCAATCAACTCAAAACACGTATTCATCAGACTTGAACACAGATGACAGACCACGAACTGGGCATCTCCGAGTCACCACTTCCAGACAAGTCTGCCTAAAGCACCAGTGCAACCGATTCGACACTACTGTAAAAACAGCTGCTACAATTGCATAAAGGGGAATAAACCAATCTCGGTTGAGATTCGGCTCGGCTGAATATTTGGACTGACGTCTTCACCGAATCTCGGAGCAGTCCTTCATAATTCATATCTGGAAATTTACTTTCAGCTTCGACAGGTTCTAGCAATTAATGTGCACTTAGGTGACACTGCTGTTCGCTTCAAATCAGTTAGGTGACTATTAAACCAAATCTGTATCACTATCAATGTTGTGTTACTTATCGTCTAAGTATGTAAATTCGATAAAATAAACCATCACTAATTTTTCCGTTCGAATGATGACTTCCATGGCGCAATATTTTATCTCCCAAAATTTAAGAGTTCCTATAGTTTGCATTTTAGATTAGCGAAATGCAAGTAGGTATGTAGAGATACAATGTATCAGTAGCTACATGAAGCAGACTATAGGAACTCTTTAATTCCAAGAGATAAAATATTGTGCTGTGGAAGTTTTATTTGAACGGAAATTTTGGTACCTATTTTCATTCTGGGATTTTTATACCTAGACGGTAAGCAATACAAAATTAATTAGTGATAGAGAGTTAGTTTGATAGTCAATAACTTATTTGAAGCGAACAGCAATGTCACCTAAGTGCACATTAATTACTAGAACTGGTCGAAGCTGAAAGTATATTTCCAGATATGAATTATGAAGGACTGCTCCGAGATTCGGTGAAGGCGTCAGTCCAAATATTCAGCTGAGGCGAATCTCAACCGAGATTGGTTTATTCCCCTTTCTGCGATTGTAGCAGCTGTTTTTACAGTAGTTTCGAATCGGTTGCGCTGGTGCTTTAGGCAGACTTGTCTGGGAGTGGTGACTCGAAGATGCCCAGTTCTTGGTCTGTCATATGTGTTCCAGTCTGATGAACACGTATTTTGAGTTGATTGGTGTATTCAATTGCAGTTGCAACTTTCTGTCGAGTAGTCCCTATGAGTAACATCGTTACAGCACAACCGCACTCATCTTCATTTTAGAGTGGCATTGCAGCGTCTTACATGACACTTTACATTTTGGTGTGGTTAGAGGGTTCTTTGTTTGTCTTTTGTTTACCTGAAACAAATTTTCAATGACAACAGACCATTAGTTTATAAGAAATCATGCCAACCACTGTTTTCATGAACTTGATTAATTAAGCCTGATAGATTGATATTTGATTTTAAAATGCCTTTATTACTTTTTATGTAGTCATAGGTATTCAAAGAAAAAAGTTAGAATAATTGAATGAACTGTTTCTAGCTCTATTTGAAAAAAGAAAAATGCGGGGTTTTTGTTTTTGTTGCGTACATATGTACTCTTAGATAAACACTACATTTTTAGTTTGAATTATTTCTTCTGTTAGGGCAGTTATTATTATTTAAGAGTTCATTGCAATCTTTGTGCTTTATAGAATATTTCACATGCAGTGTGTATCTTATATGATCCTCTTAAATTTACGGGAAATAATTGTATTCCATTTCCATTCTAAATAAAATATACTGACTAGCCTTGGTTAGAACATCAACGATTGTCCAAAAATACAGCAACAGCTTCAAGCGATTGTTCTAGACTAGTGCTTACTACGAAAGCGAATGTTAATCAATCAAATCCTCGAATTATTTTTGTTTTATTATTATTCTCAAAATATAATATGTATTGAACTACCTGTTGAAGGTTTTCATTATATTTTTAGCCTGTTCCTGGGCTACCACAAAACCCTGTGGAACCACAGACCAGGAAAATGTCACATCTTGGAAGGAATAGGTAATACGTCAGATGATTTGTTTCTCTTGTCTTATCAGGTTACTCTGGCCATGGATAACCTTCTCCTTGTACACATGTCAAGATATATATGTAGGGCTCACAGTGGGTGTGATCGGTAGACAGTGGATGCGTACTCCTCCTAGGCTCCTGGTCCAATCTCTGGTATATCCAATGATTCAGGTTTGCCCTAATTCATAACTTTGTATTCCTTACAGGAGTTATGAGATAGATCACTGCTCGCTATCTTCACTTTTTTGTTTTAGTTTACACTCTCAATGCTTGTATATCAGATGTTATTTAATGATGTCTTTTGTCTGAGTCGGTAGAAAATCGAAATACAGAATGTTAAATATTCAAATATGTCTTCCTCTTACTCATTTGTAGAGCATGGATCTGAGGACATGCAGACCACCCAGTCTGGTTTAACTTTCATCTCTTCTGTAAGTCTTGCAGCATATTGTTGTGGACATATTGTAGTATGTACTCATAATTAACACATAAAAATCTAAAATATCAATGTCATAAAATACATCGTCTCAGTAATGAACAATTGGAAAATATTCTACATCCATAGCAATTCTTTATTCATTTTGAAAATTTAAATCCCATTGAATGATATTAAATCACTTATTTTCTTGGGGACAAATTTAAGTGAACGAATTTAATATTTGGGGTCTGAAAAATTGTTCTTTATACATAGTTGTGTTCACTTCCGCTCGTTTGTAAACAATGAGAATTTTTTACAGTTTGGATATCCCACGCAATAATATATGAATACCTCGTGGAAATGCTGAAATTATATCTAATTTTATTTCATTGAATTATTGGACATTTTAAATCTTCTACTATTACTTTCGTATACCTATCAACGGTCTTTATTCTGAGACTTCTTTGCCAATGAAGGGAATAAACGCCGTGTTCGTTGGATCAGAATAGCAAGAGTATTACAAGAAAAACAATGTCAGGGGACGGATCATGCTGTTTAACATGGAGAAACCAGAATATGGAGTCAAAGAACTACAGATTGTTGGAAACAATTTTCTTTCCAAAGATTTCTTTCCGCATGGTATCAGTGTTCTAGAGGACAAAGGTAACTGAACAACAGAATGCATAACTTCAATACACCTATTACATTGGCTATTCAGTTTCCCTTCAGACTCTATTTCAGCTGAGCTATGTCGATAGCTTCCCTTCAGACTCTATTTCAGCTGAGCTATATCGATAGTTTCCCTTCAGACTCTATTTCAGCTGAGCTATATCTGATTTTCACTCTTGTAGTGTGTCCTTTTTTACACACCGAGCATAAAATACTGTGGCAAAACTTAACACTGATAACGTGTATCATCTCCAAAACAATAGCTAGAATACTTTTAGTATAGTTCTTGCACGATTGTCAAAACAAAACCGTATGTTATTCCTTTTAATATAAAACATGGGCTTTCCTTTATGACTATCTACTTAGTCCATGCACATCTATAAATGCCCAACTCTATATTTCGTATTGATTGTAGGAGTTATGAGATTGATCACTGTTCGTTATCTTCAACTTTCATCTAATACATTTTTGTTCAACACTGTAGGTAAAGTGCTCCTGTTTGTTGTGGTACATCGAGCAGAGGAAGACACTGTGGAAAAGTTTGAGTTTCTGGAGGAGACCTTAGAATTAAAACATCTCAAGACTTATACAGGAGCACTAGTTCACATGTAATATTCTTACGTCAACTGTTTATGGTCTATTTTGAAATTCATTACGAACGATTTCCATTGGAAGTCGATACCTGACGTTAGGCTAAAATCACATATTGTATTAGCCAGAATGATATATTTACATTTACTATTTAATCCTGTGATAAAATGCTTTAGACAATTTTGAATGATATTTGTTTAACACTGCAACGACTGAATCACTATAAATCTTTAAGGCGTATGAAGACTGTCGAACACGTCGTTTGCATCTTGGGCCACAGGAACGGTTCAACCGGTGATTTTGTAATAATAATAGTAGGGGTCTTATACCATAGAACTTACTAATAAAATTATTATTATCCCTTATTAGGATGGTATGGTATAAGACCCTTACTATTATTATTAGACAAAATTACCATGCAGTTCCTGTGCTCGGCCATGCGTGTGCCGAATGAGAACAAAGCCTTGTCGCCCATTCCCGTTTCATTCGATGCCAAATAAGTTGATCTTACCTCTAATATGTGGTTAGTATCACCGAACAAACACAAGAAATTAATCCAAGTGCAAGCTTTTTCAAGAAGTCTTCTTTCATTAATCACATTTTGCTTTCCACGGCTCTTCCGTTAATCGCTACTTACCCAAAGAATTAGGCGGAAGATTTGAGAAAATTTGCACACATTAAAAAAGGTTTTTAGAATGTAAATATAAGCAATGAATTATTATTTTTTTAAAGATGTAGTTTCATAACTGCAACGGTGTGTAAGCAAATTTTCATAACGCGCTAACGCGCGTTATTCAATTTGTATGCACACACCGTTGCAGTTATGAGACCACATTTTTCAAGAAATAATAATGATTGCTTAAATAATGGCTAACATCACACTTTGTTTCAGACTGAATGATGTTGTGGCAACCGGACCAGATACCTTTTATACAACAGACTGTGCTTATTATCGCACCGCGTTCGGACAGTTTTTGGAAGGCATGCTGGGATTGCACTTTGGTCATATTCTCTACTGTGATGGCAAAGATTTTAGAATCGTTTCAGAACCAACATATTTTCCTAATGGGATAGCTCTCTCAAATGATGGAAAGTAAGTGTAATGTAGTTCAATGTAATTAGTTTAAAGCAAATAATCGCCGTGGTATCTTGATGTTACTGCTCGATATCCTGAAACTCAATGCTGGAAATGAAAGTCATATCCTAATTATCGTTCTTGCATTTTTCAATATATAAAACAATGATACCAGAAAGACAACCATTTCAAAACCTCAGATTACTAATTTTCTTATCAAAACAAATCATGGTATGCATACACAAGCATTGACATTTACTGCTTTTGCCAAACTCGCACTGTAATATTGACTTTTCCCTTTGTGCCCATGCGCTCATCATTGAGGTTAAAAGTCATTGATATATCGGAATGGACACAATAGAGAAACCAGTCCTGTCTTAGTCTAGGTCCACAATATGGGTCAAATGGCGTCTACAAAGTGAAATATTCACGCCTTGTCGTTAGAATATCAATGCTGGAAAATTACATAAGAAATACAAAGAATTGAAAAACCTCGGCAATCTCGTAACAAAGGAAAGTTGTACTGTTATAGCAGTTTTCTGGTGATCAGAGGCACTCTACAATTTATTATTATACTGGTTTTTGGAAACATTTGGTAGGAAATCACTTTTACTGTGTTAGTATAACGAAAGACTTTAAAAACGCAACACTGGGTAATGTTTTGTCTTACATTTTATTTTCTGTCACGACAGCCGTCGCAACTGTTCAGTCAAACATAACGGAAGAACATTGATATTTACAATTTTATATAAGATAAAATACAATATACAATATGTACAAAATTTCACATAAACAAAGTTTTCAAATGTCCAAGTTACCCACCATGTCCATGACAGGAGGTAGAATCCGGTAAATCCACGTCACACAACAGACCCCCACGCTGTGTGGACTCTCGCATCGTTGCGTTGTCTTCTCTCTACTGCCGTATCAATGGTGCCAACACAGACTGCCAGAAGCTGTGGTTCTATTACATCTTTTAAATCAGCATATTTGCAGCATTATTTCTCAAATAAGTGATATATAGATATGATGTATATGTTTATTTTTCCCCGCAGTGATATCGTGTGTATATTTTATGTATATATTTTATATTATCTTATCTATTTTTCTATTCTCTCATTTATCTGTCTGTAAATGTTTTATACAGGACCACAATGTAAACTAGTCATTTGTACTAATTGTGCTATCCTGTCTAAATAAAAGAATTTATTATTATTATTACTGCAAAATGTCGTCTATAAAAGTTTCAGTTCAAAATGACGAACTGGGAGCGAAACTTTGTGCTAATCGCACCCCAAACCATTAAGCTACCTCCGCTAAATATATCTCGTTCAAACACGCAAGTGTTTACGTTATGATCATGCATATGTCGGTAAACTTGTATTCTGCCGTCCGCATTACTGACTTTGAATCCTGATTCGTCAGAAAACAAGACTCGTGTCCAATTCTGGATTTCATTTAACCCCTATCAGTCTCGTCGCACTCTGTAAGGTCGATGATTGAGTTTAAGTTGTGAACTTTTGTAAGATCTTCTGCTGAGAATCCTCTGACGTTTCACTATTTGAGAAACTGTTCTACGGTGAATTGTCCTACCATGGCGTCCAAATGTTGGCCTCTCCGTTGTCGCAGCAGCCATAAACCTATTTGCAAGTGGCGTTGCCGTACAAACGCATCTTGATGCCTGTTGTCACAAATGCTCGATCAGGGCTTCAGCAATCATTGATGGACCCTGTATGACGATGACGTCGTATCAATTGACTTATCGTGCAAGGGTGTATGTTAAAACGTCTAATTACTTTTAGCTGACTGACGCCTGTTTGCACCGTGCCGAGTGCTTGATTTCGCAAATCATTGCTTAAACGTGGTATTCTTTAACATTTCCCCTTTTGTTCACTTGTAAATGCACATGCCATTGACAACAGAATTGTCTCACGATGACAAAACTGGTTTTTACTTTTTGAATAGCGTCTGAGAAAATTCGTGCAATGCTACTTGCACCTTTTTAAAAATTAGCATGAATAACGCGGGCAGTGAAATTTAAACATCTGGCTAATGGGCTGTGGAGGAAATTATAAAATCATAAATTGCTTATATTTAGGAAAAAAATCAGTGTTGCATTTTCAAAGTCCGTCAATATATAACAGTATATTTTGACACCTGTGACACACTATTTCTATACCAGTGAGAAGCACACGTAATTATGTCTCTTTACAGACTTGTGTATGCAGTATCCAGTATGGGTAAAAAGTTGATGGTGTACAAGAGAGAAGAAAACAACAGACTTATTAAAGTAAATGTAAGTGAACTGTCCAACACTATCATAACGATAACGTGTAATGTCATAAGTGCCAAACTTACTGAGCAGCTTTAAATACAGCCATACCATTGCGACCGATGCAGCTTCGTTTCGCAGAAGAGCTCATTGGCTAATGATTTATTTTCGTTCAGTTATCTTTGCATCTGTGCGCAAACTCAATTGTTCTCTAACTATAATTGGATAAATTCAAACTTCACCTGTCATTAACATCCTTGACTATAAGGATTTTAAGTTTTATTTTTCTACCAAAGGTCATCTTCCTTTTCATAGATGCGCTCTGAAGGATTTTTAAAACAGGGGTGTGTCTATTGACTAAAAGTGACACTAAATTCTGATTTGTATGGAAAAGGGTAGAAGATAGGAACATTGATCAATACCTTAAATCCTATAAAGGATACACAACCAAGAATAGGACAAACACGGATCTCTGATGTTCACAGAAGGAACAAGAATCCTCTGTTGACCAGTCAAATGCAAAGTAAAAATAACGAACAGTGATTAATCTAACAACCATAGAGAGTTGGGCAAACACGAACCACTGGGTATTTCGACGTGATTCTCTATCTTCATCAAACAATCAGAGCAATCCTCAGCCAATGCAAGTAAAAAAAACCCGAACGACCTAACGATTCGTGTGGAACAAACCAAACAATATTTAACCTATCAACAGGTGAATTTGAAAAATAAGATCATTATAACAACCATACAAGGTTTCGAAAAGCTCACTTTAAGCGAGACTGTTTAAGCCCCGTAAGATTAATTTATTTGTCAGTAGCCTACCTCAGTTTAGAAATTCACCATACGCAGAATATGTTCTATCGTATCCAATCATTTAGGAGACATAAACATCTTATGCAGGTAAAGCAGGAATATTGGTACATAAAGATGGGAAGTTGATGATGGAGAATCTGAGGTCGTTCCTTTGTCACAAAGTTGAATTGTTAGTTTGCCAGCAACGTCTATATTCACTAAAATATATATAAGAAAGGGTTTGATATTCTACATTTCGTTCCTTACAATCTTCCATGTATAACCATATAATCTCTAAATTACCTCCCAGTTACAAATATAACGTTCAAGGTTTTATCGTATTTTATTTGTTTGCGTGTTTTTTTCCGTTGCTTTATGTCCTATTCCAGAATTTTTCACTGATGTATAGAAGTCACCTGGTTTAGGTAAAGTGATCCAAATTTTGATAGAAAGCAATCTATTGTTCCATAGATTACTACGACATGTCACCGGAACCCCCCTTATCGTTATTCATTTTTGACACTTGGTAATTAACAAAGGAATAGTCAATGCCTATGATAAACGTCTTTACCGTGGCATTGAGACTTGAACCTGGGTCTGTCGATTGCGAAGCTAACGATATAATCAAGTGAAGACCATGACGGTTTCTTTTCCGTCTTCTACAGACATGAATTGTTAGTGCACGTGTACTGTATAACATACTTTTCATTTCATGTTTGAGCAGGACATTGAGCTTGATACCATCCCAGATAATCCGATGGTTGATCCTACAACAGGAGATGTGCTGCTTGGATGTCAACCCATAGGACATAAATTGTTTCAGCATCTCTCTAATCCAGTTAACCCAGGTGTATCGCAGGTAATGTATGACCTTCATTAAATGCAGTGATGATAATCTGACAAAAACTTAACATGAAATATGAAATAAATCATTCATGAATTTTATTTGCTATCCACGTTTCTGTTTGTAATCAATCCACTGAATTTGTAGGTGCTGGCGGTACACATGGACAGCAGTGGTGCTAATATGACAGGGGTCACAGAGCTGTTTTCAGATGACCTTGAACTTTATGGTTCCAGTTCAGCAACATTATACAAGAACCGTATGTTGATTGGTACAGTGTGTCACAAAATGATGTACTGTGAAGTTAACACATTGTGAGACGTACAAATAATATTCATCCATTTACGATATTTTAGAGTGGTTATGAGTTCGATCTCTTTACAACTTTGTATATTGAGTTTCTCCTATTAGCTATAACATGTATATATAAAGTGTAAACAACCACATCGGTTAAAATTAAATTTTTCATGCAATCCTCTTCTTAAACAATCGGTTTTATACTTAAAAATACGGGAACAGTATATTTCTCGTAGTATTGTGTTTTTGCAAAACGTAGTCTTACAACTCGATTACAAGTCGGGTCTATGAATGAAGTAGTTTTCTGTGCAATGCGATTACTGTGTCTCAGTCAGAAGATGTTATAGTATATGTAAACATATGTTCTATTCTTTCTAAATGCCGTCTTTTCTATTGTAACCCCTTTGTGTTCTTTTGAATTCCTAAGTAAAAATTTTGAAATTGAAGAGTCACCATACTCTGTAAATGTTTTGAATTGTCTTATATCCTCTTCATTCCGGAGAAATAATGATGCGTATAATCGTTTTAAATGAGTACAAAATACTTTTTTTTATTAAATACATGCACTACTGCATGAAAAAAGTACTGAGAGTGTGAATATGTGCTGATATTTGCTGATAATTATCAATATTGTGCTGTAGGTACTGGTAAGTTATTCTGACATTTTAACTCACATGAGCCGAAGGCATTTCTGATCAAAAGTTCTCCGTTGTCTGTTGTCGGTGTCAGCGTCGGTATGAACTTTTCCCATTTTCATCTTCTCCAAAACCACTTGGCCAATTTCAGCCAAACTTATCACAAAGCATCCTTTGGTAAAGGGCTTTGTAAAAATGAGGTGTCATGCCCACTTCAAAGGGGATATAATCACAAAAATGCAAAAATAGGGTGCGGTCATTAAAAATATTCTCAAGAATCACTGGATCAGAGGAGCTGTTTACATGAAAGCTTCCTGACATAGTGAAAATTCAAGTTCGTTAAAATCATGGCCCCCGGGGTAAGTTGGGACCACAATAGAGGATCAAATTTTTACTTGTAAATATATAGGGAACATCTTTAAAATTCTTCCTTTCAAGAACAACTGGGCCAGGAAAGTAGAAATTTACATGAAAGCGTCCTGACATTGTGCAGATACATGATTATTAAAATCATGTCCCCCGGGGATAGGATGGGGCCATAATAGGGGATCAAAGTTTTACATACAAATATATAGGTAGAAAATCTTTAAAAATCAAGAACCACTGGACCTGGAAAGTACAAATTTACATGAAAGCTTCCTGACATAGTGTAGATTTAGGTTTCTTCAACTCATGGCCCCCGAGGGTAAGATGGGACCACAATATGATATCAAAATTTTACCTACAAATATCTAGGAAAAATCATTGAAAATCTTCTGAGGAATAACTGGGCCAGAAAAGTTTACATTTACATGAAAGCTTCCTGACATATTGCAGATTCAAGTTTATTAAAATAATGGCCCCCGGTGGTAGGATGTGACCACAATAGGGGATCAAAGTTTTATATACTAATATATAGAGAAAATTTTAAAAAATCTTCTTCTTAAGAACTAATGGGCCAAAGAAGTTTACATTTTCATGAAAGCTTCCTGACATTCTGCAGATTTAAAATCTTAAAACCGAGACCAAAGTTTTACATGCAAATATATAGGAAAAATCTTTAGATATAAACTTGACTCAGGTGAGCGATGTCGCCCATAGGCCTCTTGTTACCGTTGGTAATGATAACGTATGTCGGTACTGAAAAAAATCGAGTAAAATTATCAGTACCAACAGCAAAATAGCAGTCATTATCGGCATTTATCAGTCAACAATTACACTCTTAGTATTTTATCCCTCCAGTAGGGATACCGATACTTCTCAATAATGCGTTGACCGCATTGATAACCCATTTGCATGTAAAGTATAAAGGAGTAAGTGATTCGAGAGAAATCATTTTCAGATTTAAAATGTCTTTAAGCATTTCTGGGGAGCAGATACAACCTATATAGAAAATGCTGTTCTGATAAAGAACTGTGGATAATATACCAATTTCCTATTTCTAACTTATTGTCAGGGTGTAGGACTTCATGACTGTGACCTTGCAAAATCGTGGCGCTCTTTACATAATCGTTTATTATTATTATTACAGTTATTATCATTATTATAGCGCTTTACCTAATTACTACAATTACCCTAAAGCTCTTTACATGTAACGTAATAAAAACAAAGTCAAACAAAGAACAATGAACACATAGAAAAAGGCATGAAATAATACTTAAGCTGAGGTTGTTTTTTTAAGTAGCTGTATCCAAAAGTACCAAATTAAAGATTAAATGCAAGTTAAAAAAGATATGTTTTAAGTTTGTATTTAAAAACCGCTAATGAACCCTTGACACGAAGATCCAACGGGAGGCAGTTCCACAGAGTTGAGGAAGACCGTCTTTCGCCATACAGTTTAGTACGAGCGCGTGGCTTTATAAGGTATAACACATCCGCAGAATTAAATGGTCGCTGTGGTTGATAGACTTGAACTAGTTCCTGGATGTATGCTGGAGGTAAATGAGATTTTGTCAGGCTTTCCTGTATTTTCTTATGCAAGTATTATATATCTTTAAAAATAGATCAGAAATGCACTTTAACTTGCATTAATGTATATAGTGAATAATGTTTTTGGCTAAAAGGGAATCATAACATTTGAATGTATCCAATATTAGGTAATCAACCGTGCTTAGAAGATGTTTTGCCTTAATTAAATCCTCGATCCTCTTAATGGCACACAATAAGACTCTAGAGAAATAATCCTCGAATCGATTGGCATTTCACCTAACCCTGGTGATGTCTATATGATTGAAATATTTTCAAAGAGAACTAATATTTGAATCGGTCAATCAAACTTTTTCGTACCTGCCACGTCGAGGGATGGTGTGATGTACACATTCATATTAGAGTGCGCATCGATGGTTTCAACCATTGATTACAGCGTAATGGATTTCACAAGTTTGATACATCCTCCTTTGCTTATTTTTTACTTCTTTATACGCGTTGAATCTGCTTGGGAATATCTTTAATGACTGCACTGTTTTTGGAGCTTTTCTTCCAACCACTAGAGTGAAAAGCCTTGATATTCACAATTCTATACCAAAACTGATATAAAGAGGTATAAGAAATATCATCGTGTCTTACTAGACACGTTAAATTAACAATAAATGTTTCAGAAACATGCATGTCCCACGTGGTTCAAAATTTAAAAACAAAGGTTATACATATGTATTATTTAGTTATTAACTTTGTTAATTCAAGTTTGAATACCAATGTCTTTCGAGTGAGCTGAAATTGACGTTATTCGACGTTAACATAAATGGATTATGAAATTTTGTAACAAATACATTTGTTAACAGTATTACAAAAAATATAATTTGTTCATTGTTATTTTTTATTATTTTTCATATATTAAATAATACACAGTTCCTTTTTTCCGCTAGTATACATGCTTGTCTCATGGAATGGTGTTTTCTTTTTATGCTTATCAGATTCGAGCTTTCGAGATGCTGATATATGTCAGTTACCGCATATTTGCGGCTTATGAAGCGTAAACTGTTCCAAATATAAAATAAATTATACATTAATTTTGTAAAACTCATTCGATGTAGTTTGACTAATACGACACTATGAATCTTATACTATTCGTAGCAATAAAATAAAAACAGAGACACGTAATATAGTGTGACGCCCTCTCCAAGACTTCGTATGTTGCGACTTGACGTCAGTTAGGTTTAAAGGATGCTGACAGAAATCAAATGAACCAATCAAATAGCGTTTTACAAATGAAAACAAATCAAAGCGCGGCATCAAAATGTATCAAGGTCAAAGAAATATCCAAGTGGGTGGTGACTTACTATGATTACGCTTGGCAATGTTTTGTCAAAAATCAAGATAGAGAAAGAGATAGAGAGAGACGTATTTTTAAAAAAAATCTTACAGAATTCCAACTCGATATAAAAATTTCCGAGGTCGAAATCTGAACATCGTTTTAAAGCAAGTACGTATACCTGTACTAGTAATGCTTGACTTCAAATGAAATCCCCAATGTTGCAGGTTGGTCTATCAGAGATATTTGATAGTCTGCTTCAAAACTTAGCTCGTCAATTTGAGTAGGAAGAACCATCTCCCTCAAAATTCAGTTTAGACAATGCCATTAGACAAACTGGTTTTTGCCTGTTTGTGGTACGGTGGAAGCATTTGAATTCGTGGGATGATTTTCGTAGATTATCGATATAGTACAGTTCATCTGGAATGCAATTTTGTGGATATGATTTCTGTACATTGAAATATTGTATGTGTTGTCTATTTTATTCATATGATTTGACATTGATGGGGGAGTGGTACCTAGTAATCCAGGGAAATTATTTCCTCATGAAATTAATTATTTCAATGTACATATATTTGTCGTCACCTTTTGACACTCGCGTACTACGTCCCTCTTGACAATTTTTTTACGCCATATATCGCAGATATGGTCTGATGTCATCTTACAACGACAAAGAGATCCAATAAAACGTATAAAAGGAGTCTGATTTATTTTCCATTTTAACATGATACAAACAACGAAAATACTTTGATATCTATTGTATTTGTAAAATTCGTATTATAAACATCTGCCTAAGTCTTACTTTCAGTTATCCAATTATTATCAACCTGTTATACACGTAGGTACTGATGTTGCACATGGACAAGAGTGGTGCTAATGTGACAGGAATGACGGAGCTGTTCTCAGATGACCTTGAAATCTATGATTCCAGTGTAGCAACATTATACAAAAATCGAATGTTGATCGGTACAGTGTGTTACAAAATGATGTATTGTGAAGTTAAGGTGTTGTGATGAATATACTGTAATTATTTTTTTGCTTAGAAGATGGTAAATATGTTCCCCTCTAAATTGCTTAGCGCTGTTTAGATGGTTAGATGTATCTACATGTTCAACATGAATATATTCTGTAATTGCTTTCATGTTTTATATTGATATTTTTCATCTCTACAATCAAACGTTAATCGATATACGAGCCTATTATTCACATTTTACAAGTTTCATACAATTAATCATCCAAAGAAAAACATAGACACGCTTTCTAAATGGATGTGACAAATGAATGCAAAACTGTATGTACATGTACACTTTTTATGACCCTTCAGTAGACCAGCTACAGAAGCAGTAAATCTATGGAGAAATAAACCATCCTACTTAAATATCATTTATGTTAATTATGTCTTCCATTTCCAGAAGGGGGAGATATTCTTTTAGTGTGATTTTTTCTTCGTGTTCCGTTTCTCATACAAAGCTTGACATTGACGTTTTATGTAAAGGACAATTAATAGAATTTTCTAGACATTTTTTCTGTCCGAACCATATTTGTTTTGTCTTTTGACATGGACCTTTCTGGTTGTTGTGGTTGTACTGTAACTCTTAATTATTTCTAAAACTGTTTTTAAAAACTATGGAAAGGGAGACATCAGTCGCAGTTTACCAAAATAATTCTTCCTAGTTTGTATGTAATTTATCCTCCCAATATAACTGATCCTTGTGTTACTTTGTTAAACGGCACTCTGATTCCACGCACAAGTACTCTAAAGTTGAATTAAAAAAAACTCATTGACAATATCTTCGTAGTCTTTGGTGATCAGGTCTTCCAACAGTCTGTTGGAATCCAATCCCCATGGGCACGAATTCTGCTCGTTTGTTAGCTGACCTGTTTTTATATTCCTAGGAAGCAGAATTTATTCAAACATTTCTACGTGAGAATAAAAAATCTCCTACTGTGGCATTCAATTCGACACTTAGATATATTGATGATGTATTATCTATTAACAATGATAATTTTCTTTCATATGTCGATTCAATATATCCCAATGAAATCGAAATAAAATACACTACATAGTCGTCCAATTCATACTTAGATATTTTGTTGAAAATAGAAATGAACGGCAAACTAACAACTCAACTTTATGCCAAATGGCATGATTTCAACTTCTCTATCGTCAATGTCCCATACTTATGTAGCAATATTCCATTATCTCCTGCATTTGGTGTTTACATCTCTCAACTGATTCGATACACAAGAGCCTGTTCTGTGTATGGTCAGTTTTTAAATCGTAGCAAGCTACTGACAAACAAGTTGATGGTGCAGAGGTTCCAACAGTCTCATTTAAAATCAACATTTCGCAAATTATATGGTCGTTATAACGATCTAGTTTGCCAATGCAACCTATCATTGGGTCAAATGCTGTCTGACATGTTTCATATCGATTGTTAGGCCGTTCTTGGCACACTGATTTTGACTACGGATAACTCCGTTTACCTGATCGGGATATAGGGCTCACGGCGGTTGTGACCGGTCAACAGTGGATGCTTACTCCTCCTAGGCACCTGATCCCACCTCTGATGTGTCCAGGGGTCCGTGTTTGTCCAACTATCTGTTTTGTATTGCTTATAGGAGTTATGAGATTGATCACTGTTCGTTATCTTCACCTTTCATAGCACTGACGGTGGGTGTGACCGGTCGACAGGGGATGCCTACTTCTCCTAGGCACCTTATCCCACCTCTGTTATACCCAGTGGTCCGTGTTTGCCAAACTCTCTATTTTGAGTTATGAGATTGATCATTGTTCGTTATCTTCACCTTTCACATTTCACATTTCTCAGAGTTTGAAATATCAATACGGGTACCCTCAACCCTCAACATGTAAAACTTATACGGTACCAATTTTGATGCACCAGATGCGCATTTCGACAAATTATGTCTCTTCGGTGATGCTCAATCGAAATGTTTGAAATCCGAAATAACAATGAAGTTTTAGAGCTATTATAGGTAAAAACAGTGTGCCAAAAGAGTGGAGTCAAATTTGTTTAAGGATAAGAACTATGCGTGAGGGAGATAATCCTTAATTTTGAAATGAATTTCTAAATTTTATAACAGCAATTAAATATACATCCGTATTTTCAAGGTAGTAACGAAGTACTTAGCTACTGGGCTGTAGAGACCCTCGGTGGGAACATCTAAAGCTTCTAATTTGAATTATCCATTTTGTGATTCTTAAGCGACTGTTAAAATAAGCAAATTTAAGATAAGTAAAAAAGTTTTATAGACTTAAACGTCTCTTGATTCGTTGTGCGAGAAACGTACTGCGATTTACACAGAACTGATAATGCCATGTACACTACCTTCTATACAACGATGTCACCTCAATTAGTATTATCTCATCCCTTGTAAGTGAGGATACCATTTCAGTGATGCTAGACTGAAATGTATTGATGGAATGATATTAACCAATGAATGAAAGTTAGTTAAGCATATCCAAAAGTCTTCTTTTTTTATTTCCACTGCAGCTTATATAACGTGATCCTGAATATTTTTGTATCTTGACAGCATAGTGATAATATCCGTTCCGAAGCATCGAAAGTTAGTGATCTTTGATTTGCTCTGATTGATCAGATTGATGAGTATACAAGATATTCCATGAATTAGTGAATAGTTTTGTAGGGAGGTTAACGGGTGCAATCATGGACATCATTCATACCAAAAACCCAAACATATCATACATATGATACATTTGATTCACTTATACCTTGTGAAAACCAAACAGTTACAACTATGTATTCGTTGAAAACTTCACTCTCGTCCTTTGAAAGTTTAAAAAAAAAACACATGTCCATACTCAGATCTTTCAACACCAGAATGAAGATAATGGATGCTGTCCATCACAGGCTCTTTTAAGTACCGCAGGTTACTGATGATAATCCTTCCGAAGTACGCTGCGAGTTTCTAAAACTTGAATTTCTTAACAAAGGAATAAATACTGTCAACATAAGTAACAATCTTGATCATGAAAAGCATCAATATTGTATTCATATTTCAAGTTCTACATCCTATATTTCCGACAAATGTACTCTTAACATTTCATCCAAAATTTTGTTTTCAAACTTATAGTGCCTATATATAATCCATCTCTTACGAAATCCTCCTACACGTTCTTCTTTCAACTATACATCAGCTATTCATCACTGGTTATGTCGATATGGTTGAAATGGAAAATCTGATATCATTTATTTCAAAACGTCCAAGGTTCAGAGAGCTTCGATTTTCTTAACACACTGATTTTGACTACGGATAACTCCGCTTACCTGATCAAGATAATAGGGCTTACGGCGGGTGTGACCGGTCGACAGGGAATGTTTACTCCTCCTAGGCACCTGATCCCACCTCTGGTGTGTCCAGAGGTCCGTGTTTACCTAACTATCTATTTTGTATTGCTTATAGGATTTATGATATTGATCACTGTTTGTTATCTTCACCTTTCATTTTTCAGTTGGCGACAGAAGTTCATCTTTGTTATGAGTTTTGTTAACGATTATTCCAAATGATGGGCTAAATATGAAAAGAATGAACTCGACACTTATGTATATACGATGAATATCAAGATATCGTTGTAGACACGTTAAGAAATTGGTACATATATCTATCATTCTGTGGTTAGTATACTAGAGTGACGAAAGCATTCTGTGGGTTACATGAACAAAATGCATTGATTTCAGCTGACAAAACTTGTAGGAGCATTGTGTTCAGTTGTACGAAAGCCCAGAGGGCTCATTCGAGATTCGAAATTCGAAAGACGAGATTCGAAATCAAAATACGAGATTCGAAATTCAAAATACGAGATTCAATTTTCGTGATTCAAAATCCAAATTAACCAATCAAAATGTAGGCCATAATAGATTAAAGGTTAGAGGGTTCATGCATATAAACTTAAAATATGACAGAAAGCTTATTCTTCTAATATTTTCACCAAACAACGAAATATTTCTTTTAAAACTATAAATGTTAGGATGTATGCTTAGCAGACAGGCCCGTAGAATGCGGGAAGGTAGGGGTCAGAAAACTTGTTCCAGTTCCCACATATTTAACTTTGTATTGTATGTGATAACCAGGTTAAATAATGACGAATACACCTGAAATTGAAATCGGATATGAAACCTATTAACCGATGATACCCATCCAACAATTGATTCTAGTTTGATTTTTCTTTCGGTTAAGTGTTAATCAATAAGTTAAGTACTAGTACACGTGTACTCCATCCGCTAGAGTTTCAAAGAGGATACTTTCATTGTGTTTTCATATGGGTTTTTTTCTTTTAATTTTTATTACGTTTTATTTTCATCTTAATCCATTTTATTTTATTTATCTATTTTCATTATGAGATCTACAAGGAACGTAGCCCTGGACGTTAACCGAGGCTGTGGGTGTATGGGTCAAGAAAACTGTACTTATCTATATATAAACAATGGAGGAAATTCGAACCATCAATAAATATTTCTCTCCGATCTATGTTGTATCTTTTTTGCATTTTTTAGGTTCCAGGAAGCTTAACTACTCTATCCACGTTTTTAAATTATCTTATCTCACTGATTCATGAATATTATACCACAGGAACCGGTAATTTTGTCTGTAATATAATAATAATAGAGTTAAATATGTGGAAGCTGGAACAAGTTTTCTGCCCACTCCCATCCCGCTTTCTACGGGCCTCTCTGCATGCTTAGCATACATCATAACATTTATAGTTTTAAAAGAAATAGTTCGTTGTTTGATAAACATATTAGCAGAACATGCTTTCTGATATATTTTAAGTTTATATGCATGTACCCTCTAACATTTAATCTATTATGACCTACAGTTTGATTTGATGGTTTGGGTTTTGAATTTCGAAATTCGAGTCTTGTATTTTGAATGAGCCTTCTGGGCTTTCGTACAGTTTTAAGGTTTTTTTATTACAATTGTATTTGAAACGAACTTGGTTTTAATTACACATTTGGTAATCCAACTTATACTTCAAGTTCCCCTTCAAAAGATTAAATTCTTCAAAATCACTTTTCAATTTTAAACACATTTGATATCCCAGTCAATGATATGTAACAGCATAAAACGTGCAACTTTTTCCACATTCAACTTCGCCATTCTCCATGATAAATTAATGAGTCGGTTTTTGATATCATAAGCACCTGCTTCATGAAAAGGTGAAGATAACTAACAGCGATCAATTTCATCAATCCTAAAGAAATCCAAAATGAAAGAGTAGGACAAAACACGGACCCCTGGACATACCAGAGGTGGGATTAGGTGCCTAGGAGGAATAAACATCCCCTGTTGACCTTTCACAACCGCTGTGTGCCCTATGTCGTCATTAGGTAAACGGAGTAATCCGTAGTCAAAATTAGTGTGTAACGTATGGCCTTACACTTGGTATGAAACACGTCGGACAGCATTTTATACAATGACAGGTTGTATTAGTAAATTAGATCGCTATAACGACCAAAACGTTTGCAAAATGCTGTCTTTAAACGGGGCTGTTGAAACCCCTGCACCATAAACTTTTCTGTCAGTAACCTGCCTCGATTTAAAAACTGACCATACGCAGAACAAGCTCTTGTGTATAGATTCAGTCTAGAGACCTAAACAGCATATGCAGGTGATCATTGATAATGACTGGATGATGAATTTCAAACTATATCATGGGCACCGAAACACGCATGTACAAAACATGGACTTGAAAAAGAAGAATACCAGTCTATGTTAGAAATTTCTCTCGGAAATATCAGGTATCCAGTCTTCTAATTTTAATAGCATAGCTATGTAGGTAACTCCTAAAGAGTGATGACTTGTGTCTTACATGATAAACAATAGACTTAAATAGCCAGGGGAAACATAATCGCAATTTGAAAGAAATTGAAATAAAACTTTATTCTCTTATTATATTTCAAACTCTCTAAATTAATTAACAAGGTGAAGTAAAGCAATTTATTTTCAATTAATGAAATTCCTGAAACCAAATACTGTAAACGTATTATATTTGGCGTGTACGATATTTGGCGGAAATCGTTTTTTTCAATAAGTTAGCGTAGATTTGATTTAGCGTATTCCTCAATTACTTTAAACATCTAGATTTACGGATGGCATTTAGCGATGTACTTGATTTAGCGGAAGCTGCGTTAAGCCAAAGGCGCTAAATAGAATACACAGCCAAATGTAATACATTTACAGTATTCAAAAAACACATCTAAAATTAACACAGCTGTTAAACTTATTCTTTAAACAATCTGAACAAAGTACTGCAAACACTATTCATTTGAGATTTTGTTCGAGCACTAACAAGAGACATTCACACACATTATTCAAATCAGGTGATATCCTTTGTTAAAGATAAGTAATACGATATTTAAGTAACCACTTTTAAGGTAATGAATATACCAAAACGGCGCCTCATAAAAACAGTGTCTTGATCCCGATCTGATTAAACCCGATCCAACTCAGGATACATTCAGCTCTTCTTGGTCATAAAAAGGAATCATGATTTGGAAAACTCTCTTTGGGATTTTGATGGCATTGTCATTCACGTTTATTTTTAAAATGGTGTAAGTATAGCTTAATATAACTCCAAACTATGAGGTGTTTTCAGTCTATGTAAAAGTGACACAGTTTACAGTGACCTCAAAGTATTTAGTCAACATTTTCTATTTTGTCAATACATCCGTTTTGTCACAAAGAATGAGAATGTAAATGCACCAACCAACACTAGTGACTTAAATCTGATGCACGAGTGTTTATGAAAAACAATGACAATTTTCAAAATGCATAGAGTAAAATATTGTTCCAGCGTGATATTTCCAATTTTCATTTTCTGTTATTTATTTCGCTTCATTCAACACTGACATGCCCTCTGTTAATTTTTAAATGCCGTATAATAAGTACCTCTAGTGTAGTACGTAATGCATAAAGGAAAATGGTTTCATCAAGAAATTGGACCATTGCTTTGATGTTATTTTTATTTATTAGAAGATAGCATTCAGATTAGCAGATCAACAGTTCAAACCTTTATTTGTACAAGCTTATATGTTAAAAAAGATTAGAATGTTAACGCCGCATCCTTATTTACTACGTAAGTAGAGATTATGAGAAATGTTTAAAGCAATACAAGCTGTAACTAACGATATTTTACAACTATCCAAGTATACACCAATTAACACCTATCGGTAAAACTAATATAATCTCATCAATGCCATTTAAACATCAGCAAAATAAACAAGGGAATATTGCTTGAGAGCAAACCAACAATGGGCCTGTCGTATAATCGCCATAGCCTCGGATACAATCGTCGTTTACCCGGGCATGGGAACGATCATTACCGAACTTAATCGGGTTGCTGTGACCGAGGTCATACAAAAATAGAAACTGACGTTTCCTTTGTTTTTAGATATTACATCGTGTCATGGTTGACTTTAAAGTATTTTAAGTGTAAGAAAGTAATAATTACGCAAGTGTGCCACTCAAATGAAATTTTGATACTGAATTTGCTATAAAATTGGCAAAATAAATTCTTTACAAATCTGACAATTGCGCAATGCTCCTCTTCCACATTTTCCCGAACTGGTGTCCTCCGCGGTCAAAGCACGACGAAGATTACTACCAGAAATTACTGACAGGAAGACAAGAATTCACGAATCCACAGTTTCTGCTGATTTCACGGGGTTATTGCTTCCGATAATCAGATCACGTCTATTCAATCATAAATGATATTCGATTTCTTCTTTTATTTTTCAAGTTATTTACTGTAATTTACTTCTTGTATTGATTTAATCAATTACAAAATTTCTGTCATACTGATTTAAAAATCATAGGAGATGATTTTCGAAAACAAAGTTTGTTTTACACGAAAATGTGTTCTACTTTAATGACTTAATGTATAAAAGAAATTGCAAAGTAACAGACGCTACAGATCGTCAAAAGTTGCTCGGGTGTGAAGTATCAAAATAGTATGATGAATTATCTCCCTTGCTTTATGACGTAAAAAGAAAACAAAAGATATGGGTTTTAGCCATAAAAATGGTTCAATGTTCTTGAATTCAATTGTTATGCACTAGGTCAGAAGAGTGTCTCAATGTACTTTTTTTCACAGGATCCAACGTTCAGAAATATTTGGGTGCGAAATCTATACTGAGATCATTTCAAAGTCACACAGAACTCGAAGTTGTGTGATAATCAATTTACATGGGTTTCAAATGGACCCAACATTGACAAAAGATGTGGGTATAAAAACTTAAATCTTCGATCAGACGTTTTTACAACTATTTTCAACTACGGACCTACTGCATGCGTGACAAAGACGGACCCCCCCCCCCCCTAATGTCAACTGCTTTATTCTTTTTGTTCCATTATTTTTCAATTTTGATTTATCGTTAGTTACAGCTTGTATTGCTTTACTCAAATGCAAATTTTCTATCATAGTAAATGAAAAGGTCATAGGAGACGACTTAAAAATAGCAATTTGTTTTGCACGAAAATATGTTCTTTAAAGACCCATTTCACGACCTATGGTTACTGGAACAGTAGGCATGACCAAATCAAGACGGATGTTAGAGGCCTCGTATTTACCCGGAGTGGCCAGAGTCTACCTAGGAGCTAAATTGCTATACACAATAAAATGAACGGAAAATACAAAACATATATTGAAAATCTATCAACTGAATTCATCGTTTAGAAATAAGAATAGCAATGTCTCAGCTCATGTATGTAAATAGTTTAATTTGATTTGAAATTGTTGTCAGTTTTATTAATATGACCAACATTTGAGGATGTAAGCCAACATTTCTTGCCGGGTTTTTTTTGTTTTTTTTTTTTTTTGGTTTATCGGACCACCAGAAACGTTGTTCTTAGCGACAACACACGACTGAAAGAGGTAAACCTGGTGTTCTGTACATTACTGTTGAAAAGGAATTACATGTAGAACGGTGTGTACGAAAGCTGGTGCTGCTACTACGTGAACATTTTACTTTACTAAATCCCAAATTCCAACCATCTTAAGCTAATCAATAAAACTTGAATCGTAGCTAATTTTTTGGGTAATTTTTGACATTTATCTCCGAGATACGATCTGACTGACATATTTATTTCTAATGTTGGAATCTTTGTCTAGTTCATGTAATTATTGTTTCATAAGTAAAACAAATACTGCGACCCTATTTTGCGGTAGATGAAAGGGGTGGATAAGCCTGTAATTAAATGCTAAAAACACATCCGTCATCAGGTGCCCAGTTGACACGCTTGGTTGAATCCATCCGTCAGGGTCTAATATATTGTCTCCTTTATGATTTACAGGTTGTATACTTTTTTATCTTCTCCAAATCAATTTCAATTGAGGTGGCTCAAAATTGGGTCTTTAATTGCTTAATACATGAGAGGTGAAGATAACAAACAGTGATCAATCTCATAACTCCCACTTGGAATACAAAATAAAGAGTAGGTCAAATACTGATCCCTGGACATACCAGAGGTGGTATCAGGTGCCTAGAAGGAGTAGGCAACCCCTGTCCACCGGTATATGTAAATAAGTTATTCATAAAAACTGCAAGGTAACAGACGCTACAATTCGTCAATGTTGTTCTGGTTTGAAGTATCAAAATAGTATGATGAATTATCTCCCTTGCTTGATGACTTCAAAAGAAACCAACAACTGCGAATTTTAGCCATCAATATGGTTCAATATTTATATTTTTCAGCATGTTCCTTGACTATCACAAAACCCAGTGGAACCACAGACCAGGAAAATGTCACATCGTGGAAAGAATAGGTAATACATGCAAGGGTTCGTTTCTCTTGTCTTATCAGGGTACTCTGGACACGGAACACCAAAGATAAGCTTCTCCATTACTCACAAGTTACCCTCTCAATGTTCGTATATCAGATGTTATTTACTGATGTTTTTTGTCTGAATCAGTAGATAATCTAGTAGATAATCTAAATACACATTGTTAAATATTCAAATATGTCTTCAGCTTACTCATTTGTAGAACATGGATCTGAGGACATGCAAACCACCCAGTCTGGTTTAACTTTCATCACTTCTGTAAGTCTGGTAGCATATGTATTTTCATATAAATTATATATATCCCTTATATAAAATAATATTATAATAAAATACATTCAATCCAATGGGCCCCTGGCACCATTGGTGAGAATTAAGAGAGAGTATCCGAGGATATTTTATCCCAAATAGTATGTATACTTTTTAATAAATGATGAAAATTCAAAAAAAAAAAGTCTGGTAGCATGAATTTTTCTACAAACATTTTCTATTTAGAATTTACACACGCACACACACACACACACACAATATATAAGAGATTCTAAATCAATTGTAATTGTTTCTTTTCTTGAAAAATAAAAACATAAAATGAAACAATTTTTTTAAAAAACACTGGAATTTTTTCTTTGGTCATAAGAGAAGAATACATTTCTTATATACAGAAGATGATATTTTGGATCTTCAAAAATTGTTCTTTATACATTGCTGTGTTCACGCCCACTTGTTTCTGAACAGTAGGGCGACCCCTTGTTATGGTATGTAATTACCATATGGAAATGCTGAAGTTATTTCGTCTGATTTTATTTCGTTGAATTAAAGGAGTTTTGAAATTTTCTTTGCTTACTTTTGTATAAGTATTTATTCTGATAGATTTTTTTATTAATGAAGGGAGTAAATGCCGTGTTCTTTGGATCAGTCTATCAGGAGTATTACAAGAAAAACAATGTCAGAGGGCGGATCATGCTGTTTAACATGCAGAAACCAGAAGATGGGGTGAAGGAACTGAGGATCGTTGGAAACGATTTTAATCACCAAGATTTCGTTCCGCATGGTATCAGTGTTTTTGAGGACAAAGGTAACAATACAACAGAATACATAGCTTCAATGCCCGTATTAAAACACTATAAAACAGGAAAACAATAGATATAAAGTATTTTGGGTTTTTTTTAACGAAAGGTGAAGATAATGAACAGTGATCAGTCTCAGAATTCCTATAAGCACTACCAAATATATAGTTGGGCAAACACGGACCCTTGGACACACCAGGGGGGGGGGGGGGCAGCTTCAGTATAGTTTTATATGACTGCCAAAACAAATTTGTACATTATTGCTTTTAAAACATAAAAGGTTGACTTGCATTTATAAATATACTGTACAGCAGAATGTATAGTTTCAATACTTCAATACCTATATTACATCGTCTACTCAGTTTCCTACAGATTATAAATAGTATTTCAGCTGAACTATGTCTCTTAAAACAAATTTTTCGCCCTTGTAGTACGAAACTATGTATCAAAAAATAAAACAAGGGCTTTTCTTTATGACTATCTACGCAGTACATCTGTACATCTAAAGATATTTTTCTTCACCACTGTAGGTAAGGTGCTTCTTTTCGTTGTGGTACATCGAGCAGAGGAAGACACTGTGGAGAAGTTTGAGTTTCTGGAGAAGACCTTAGAATTAAAATATCTCAAAACTTATACAGGAGCACTGGTTCACATGTAATGTTCTTATTTTGAAAATCAAGCAATATCATTCATTGTTTGTAGCTATAGAAATGAGCGATACGCGACATTAGACTAGGATCACAAATTGTATCAGGCGGAATGATATAGCAGCTAACATCACACTCTGTTTCAGACTGAATGATGTAGTGGCAACAGGACCAGATACGTTTTATACAACAGACTACGCTTATTATCGCAATTCTTTGGGACATCTTTTGGAAGGCATGCTAGGATTTCACTTCGGTCATATTCTATACTATGATGGCAAAGAATTCGAAATAGTTTCAGACGCAACGTATTTTCCTAATGGGATTGCTGGCTCAAATGATGGAAAGTAAGTGTGATGTAGTAATTATTTTAATGGAAATGATCGCCATGGTAGCTCGGTAGAACTGTTTAGTATCTTATGGCTCAGATGCTGGAAATGATAGCCATCTTAAAAATATGTCTTTACATTTTTCAGCATATAAAACGATAATACAAGAAAAACAACCAATCATAAACCTCAGATTACTAATTATCTTATCAAAACAAACTACGATGTATGTACACAAGCATTACAGTTAGTTACTGCTTACGATAAAATTTGCACTGTAAATCCAAACATTGACTTATCCCTTCTTTCTGATTATGCGCTCGTCATTAAAGTTTGAATGTTATTGGTCGATAGGATTGGTCGTTATAACGATCTAGTTCGTCAATACAACCTCGCATTGGGTCAAATGCTGTCTGACGTGTTTCATACCGATTGTTAAGCCGTTCTTGGTACACTGAGTTTGACTGCGGATGACTCCGTTTGCCTGATCAGGATATGGGGCTCACGGCGGGTGTGACCGGTCGACAGGGGATGCTTATTCCTCCTAGGCACCTGATCCCACCTCTGGTGTGCCCAGGGGTCCGTGTTTTCCCAACTATCTATTTTGTATTGCTTGTAGGAGTTATGAGATTGATCACTGTTCGTTATCTTCACCTTGCCCACAATAGAGAACCAAACCTGTCTTAGTCTGGGCTTGGACACAATAGAGAACCAACCCTGTATAAGCCTGGGTCTGGACACAAAAGAGAACCAAAACTATCTAAGCCTGGGTCTGGACACAATAGAGAACCAAACCTGTCTTAGCCTGGGTCTGGACACAATAGAGAACCCACCCTGTCTTAGCCTGGGTCTGGACACAATAAAGAATCAATCCTGTCTAAGCCTGGGTCTGGACACAATAGAGAACCAACCCTGTCTTATACGGGGTCTGGACACAATAGAGAACCAAACCTGTCTTAGTCTGGGTCTGGACACAATAGTGAAACAACCGTCTTAGTCTTGGTCTGGACACAATAGAGAACTAGCCCTGTCTTAGTCTTGGTCTGCACACAATAGAGAACCAACCCTGTCTAAGTCTGGGTCTGGACACAATAGAGAACAATCCTGTCTTATCCTGGGTCTGGACACAATAGAGAACCAACCCTGTCTAAGCCTGGAACTGGACACAATAGAGAACCAACCCTGTCTTAGCACGTGTCTGGACACAATACAGAATCAACTCTGTCTTAGACTAGGTCTGGATACAATAGAGAACCAAGCCTGTCATAACCTGGGTCTGGACACAATACAGAACCAACCCTGTCTTAGTCTTGATATGGACACAATAGAGAACTAACCCTGTCTTAGTCTGGGTCTGGACACAATAGAGAACCAATCCTGTCTAAGCCTGGGACTGGACACAATAGAGAACTAACCCTGTCTTACCCAGAGAACCAATCCAGTATACGCCTGGGTCTGGACGCAATAGAGAACCAACCCTGTCTTAGACTAGGTCTGGACACAATAGAAAATCAACCCTGTCTTAGACTGGGTCTGGATACAGTAGAGAATCAACCCTGTCTTAGCCTGGGTCTGGACACAATAGAGAACCTATCCTGTCTTAGACTAGGTCTGGATACAATAGAGAACCAAGCCTGTCATAACCTGGGTCTGGATACAATAGAGAACTAACCCTGTCTTAGTATTGGTCTGGACACAATAGAGAACTAACCCTGTCTTAGTCTGGGTCTGGACACAATAGAGAACCAATCCTGTCTAAGCCTGGGACTGGACACAATAGAGAACTAACCCTGTCTTACCCAGAGAACCAACCCAGTATACGCCTGGGTCTGGACGCAATAGAGAACCAACCCTGTCTTAGACTAGGTCTGGACACAATAGAGAATCAACCCTGTCTTAGACTGGGTCTGGATACAGTAGAGAATCAACCCTGTCTTAGCCTGGGTCTGGACACAATAGAGAACCAATCCTGTCTTAGCCTGGGTCTGGACACAATAGAGAACCAATCCTGTCTTAGCCTGGGTCTGAACACAATAGCGAACCAAACCTGTCTTAGTCTGGGTCTGCACACAATAGAGAACCAAACCTGTGTAATCCTGGGTCTGGACACAATAGAGAACCAAACCTGTCTTAGCCTGGGTCTGGACACAATAGAGAACCAAACATGTCTTAGTCTGGGTCTGAACACAATAGAGAACCAACCCTGTCTTAGCCTGGGTCTGGACACAATAGAGAACCAACCCTGTCTACGCCTGGGTCTGGACACAATAGAGAACCAACACTGTCTAAGCCTTGGTCCATAATGTGGCTCTGAATGACGTCTAAATAGAAATGAAATATTCACGCCGTTTTGTTAGAACATCAATGCTGGGAAATTACAGTGCAGCGAATTGATTGATAAGGCTTCTCAGACAATTTATCACGTAAGAAAGGAAAATGGTTGATTGGATATCTCAAAGTTTATATAGTACGTTATTTACTACTTGAATTCGCATTTAAAACGCTTGTGCATTAAGAGAAATATCTGCCTAGAGAAACATGCATATTTTTGATTATTGACAAAATTAAGGAACAGGAAATCTCTCTCTCTCTCTCTCTCTCTCTCTCTCTCTCTCTCTCTCTCTCTCTCTCTCTCTCTCTTCTCTTTCTGTGCTTTAGACACCAATGATACTATGTTTCAATAACGATGTTTTGGACATCAGTGGTACTATGTTATTATAGCGATGTTTTAGACACCTATGGTACTATGTTACAATAACGATGTTTTAGACACCAGTGGTACTATGTTACTATAGCGATGTTTTAGACACCAGTGGTACTATGTTATTATAGCGATGTTTTAGACACCTATGGTACTATGTTACTATAGCGATGTTTTAGACACCAGTGGTACTATGTTATTATAGCAATGTTTTAGACACTAGTGGTACTATGTTACAATAACGATGTTTTAGACACCAGTGGTACTATGTTATTATAGCGATGTTTTAGACACTAGTGGTACTATGTTACAATAACGATGTTTTAGACACTAGTGGTACTATGTTACAATAACGATGTTTTAGACACCAGTGGTACTATGTTACAATAACGATGTTTTAGACACCAGTGGTACTATGTTACAATAACGATGTTTTAGACACCAGTGGTACTATGTTACAATAACAATGTTTTAGACAACAGTGGTACTATGTTACAATAACGATGTTTTAGACACCAGTGGTACTATGTTACAATAACGATGTTTTAGACACCAGTGGTATTATGGTACTATAACGATGTTTTAGACACCAGTGGTACTATGTTACAATAACGATGTTTTAGACACCAGTGGTACTATGTTACAATAACGATGTTTTAGACACCAGTGGTACTATGCTACTATAACGATGTTTTAGACACCAGTGGTACTATGCTACAATAGCGATGTTTTAGACACCAGTGGTACTATGTTACAATAGCGATGTTTTAGACACCAATGATACTATGCTACTACAACGATGTTTTAGACACCAGTGGTACTATGTTACAATAACAATGTTTTAGACAACAGTGGTACTATGTTACAATAACGATGTTTTAGACACCAGTGGTACTATGTTACAATAACGATGTTTTAGACACCAGTGGTACTATGTTACAATAACGATGTTTTAGACACCAGTGGTACTATGTTACAATAACGATGTTTTAGACACCAGTGGTACTATGCTACAATAGCGATGTTTTAGACACCAGTGGTACTATGTTACAATAGCGATGTTTTAGACACCAATGATACTATGCTACTACAACGATGTTTTAGACACCAATGATACTATGTTACAATAACAATGTTTTAGACACCAGTGGTACTGTGTTACATTAACGATGTTTTAGACACCAATGATACTATGTTACAATAGCGATGTTTTAGACACCAGTGGTACTATGCTACTATAACGATGTTTTAGACACCAGTGGTACTATGCTACTATAACGATGGTGTGGTGACTAGTTGTACAGTGGTACTATAACGATGGTGTGGTGACTAGTTGTACTGTGGTATTATAACGATGGTGTGGTGACTAGTTGTACTGTGATACTATAACTGTATTCTGAAAACTAATTGTACTGTTATAATAGTGGTTTTCTGGTGATTAGAGGAACCGTACAATTTATTGTGCTGTGGGTTTGGTTGTTTGGTTTTTGTTGGGTTTTTTAAATAGATTTTTGGTACTATGTTACTGCACCGTTGTTCTGAAACCATTTATACTGTATTACCATAAAAATGCAACACTGGATAATTCTTTTTCTTATTTTTCATTCCATTAATATAAACCAAATCAAATTTCTGTTATATATTTTTTGATAAAGTCTTATATCTATCAAATTGAAACGCCACTGTTATTCTCCAAATGGCTACAAATGGGTCAAAGGCGGTAGGGGTGGGCAGAAATTTCAGTTTGGTTCATTAATATCGGGTATGTCCACCATTAGCGTTTAAGACGGCGCGTAGGCGATGTTCCGTTGACTGAGAAATGGTCCGAATGGTTCTTTGACGAATATTTTGCCACTCCTCTATCAACACCTTTTCCAGTCCTTGTGAATGAGGCAGATGGCTGCTCACACGTCTGCCAAGTTCGTTAAACATGTTCAATGGTATTAAAGTCCGGGAACACGACAGGCCAACCAAGAACATTGATGCCATTTCTTTGAAGAAAATTCCGTTTCAATCTCGCAATGTGGCATTATCCTTTTAGTGTGTTGTCTGTGTTGCTGTATCACTGTTGTTGTCTTGTCTGTGTTGCTGATTCAATGTTGTGTTGTCTGTGTTGCTGTGTCACTGTTGTCTGTGTTGCTGTATCACTGTTATGTTGTCTCTGTTACCGTATCAATGTTGTTGTGTTGTCTGTGTTGCTGACTCAATGTTATGTTGTCTGTGTTGCTGTATCACTATTGTTGGGTTGCTTGTGTTGCTGTATCACTGTTGTTGTGTTCTCTGTGTTGCTGTATCACTGTTGTTGTGTTGTCTGTGTTGCTGTATCACTGTTGTTGGGTTGTCTGTGTTGCTGTATCACTGTTCTTGGGTTGTCTGTGTTGCTGTATCACTGTTGTTGTGTTCTCTGTGTTGCTGTATCACTGTTGTTGTGTTGTCTGTGTTGCTGTATCACTGTTCTTGGGTTGTCTGTGTTGCTGTATCACTGTTGTTGTGTTGTCTGTGTTGCTGTATCACTGTTGTTGTGTTGTCTGTGTTGCTGTATCACTGTTGTTGGGTTGTCTGTGTTGCTGTATCACTGTTGTTGTGTTGTCTGTGTTGCTGTATCACTGTTGTTGTGTTGTCTGTGTTGCTGACTCAATATTATGTTGTCTGTGTTATTGTATCACTGTTGTTTTCTTGTATGGGCTGCTAAATCACTGTTGTTGTGTTGTCTATGTTGCTGTATCACTGTTGTTTTGTTGTATCTGTTGCTGTATCATTGTTGTGTTATCTGTATTACTGTTGCTGTGTTGTCTGTGTTGCTGTATCACTGTTGTTTTGTCTGTGTTGCTGTATCATTGTTGTGTTGTCTGTGTTGCTGTATCATTGTTGTTTTGTTGTATATGTTGCTGTATAATTGTTGTGTTATCTGTATTACTGTTGCTGTGTTGTCTGTGTTGCTGTATCACTGTTGTTTTGTTGTATATGTTGCTGTATAATTGTTGTGTTATCTGTATTACTGTTGCTGTGTTGTCTGTGTTGCTGTATCACTGTTGTTTTGTTGTATCTGTTGCTGTATCATTGTTGTGTTATCTGTATTACTGTTGCTGTGTTGTCTGTGTCGCTAAATCCCTGTTGTTGTCTTGTCTGTGTTGCTGTATCATTGTTGTTTTGTCTGTGTTGCTATATCATTGTTGTGTTGTCTGTGTTGCTAAATCGCTGTTGTTGGGTTGTCTGTGTTGCTAAATCGCTGTTGTTGTTTTGTCTGTGTTGCTGTATCACTGTTGTTGTGTTGTGTGTGTCGCTGACTCACTGATGTAACACAGGCTGCTAAACATCGCCTTTACACCGCTGAGCATTACGTATTACGTTTTCGTACACTGGTCAATTTGGATTAACCATTTGTGCCAATCACATCCCAACCCGTGACGCTACTTCACCTAAATCTGTTTAATTTAAGCTTGCAATTTTTTTTACAAAGCGATTATGCACACATCGGTAAGCTCGTAATCTACCCTCAGTATCCCTGACGCTTAATCCTGATTCGTCAGAAAACGACCTGTTTCCAACTTTTGCATTGATTTAACCGCTGTACCACCGCATTCTGTAACGTAGATGATTAGGTTTTTAAGTTGTTAACTTTTGTAATATTTTCTTCAGACTCTACTACGAAGAATTGCCCTTACCATGGCGTCCATTTGTTTGCCTCGCCGTCGTGGCGACAGCCAAAAACCTATTCCGCAAGTGGCCTTTGTCGTATAAACGCCTGTTTATGTTCTGATCTCATAAATAGTCAAGCAAGTCTTGGACAATCACTTAAGGAACCTATTTGGCGATGAAGTTATATCAATTGGATCATCGCGCAAGAATGAACCTTAAAACGTATACCTACTTTTCGCTGACTGACGCCTGTTTGTACCGTACAGAGTGCTTGATTTCGCAAATAATGGCTGAAACGCGGTATTGTTTAACGTTTTTTTTTATTTTTGTCACTTACAAGTGTATTTGTCATCGAAAACAGAGTTTTCTCATATGACAAAAATAGTTTGTACCTTTTAAATAGCGTCTAGTAAATTTCGTGCAATGTCCGTGTAAACAGTTATCACGACTAACACGAACAGTGAATGTTAAACATATGGATGATGTATGGTGGGGAATTTTGCGATAAGATTTTATATAAATCATCGATTGTATATATTTAGAAAACAATTCGCTGTTGCGTTTTTAAAGTATGTCAGTACATAATGGTATTCTTTTAGACCAGTGACTCACTATTACTATGCCAGTGAAACTCATGTGATTATGTCTCTTTACAGACTTGTGTATGTAGCATCCAGTTTGGGTAAAATGTTGATGGTGTACAAGAGAGAAGAAAACAACAGACTTACTAAAGTAAATGTAAGTGAGCTGTTCAACACTATCATAACAATCTCGTGTAATGTTATAAGTGCCAAATTTACTGGCCAGCTTAAAAGACTAACAGTGTCATGTCATATCATAAACAAAAACTTACTAGCCAGTTTTAAATATCACAGCGATACCCTTGCAATCGATGCAGCTTCACTTCACAAAAACAGCTGATTGGTTAATCATTTATTTTCATTGAATTATATTTGGCATCTGTTTGTAAACTTTTATTTAAGTTCTCGAACGCAGTTAAACTATACCTGTTATTAAACATCCTTGACTACAGGGTTTTTAAGATTTAATTTTCAACAATAGTCCTCCTTCCCTTTCAATGAGAGATTCTTAAAGTTTTTTACAACAGGGATGTATCCATTGGGTAAATAAGATGTAATTTATTATTGATTATTTGTTTTACGGCTGTCGAGAATTTGTCGCTCATATTGAGACGTCACCAGCTGTAGGTGTGGCGGATGTACCACAACCGTAGACCTTTGCTTAACGTTCAGTGCCGTAGCAGTGAGCGTTCTTTAACATGCCTTGACATGGGACCTCCGTGTTTAAGGTCATATCAGAAAGATCCTTGTAGCTCACTTCTAAATGCCGAGCGTTTGGCGAAGGAGTAATCACTGCTTATGTCAACCTCTTAGTTTTGACGCGGTCATGGCACGAACGCGGCTCGATCTCACAACCTCCCGGTTACAAAGCGAGCGCTTTACCACTGAGCTACCGCGACCGGTAACATGATATTTCAAGTCTGTATGGAAAGGGATAAAATATAAGAACATTGATCAATATCATAAATCAGACAATATTCAACTTTTTACAGGGTGGATTTACAAATGAAATCATAACAAACATAAAATTTTGTGGAAAGCTGACTGTTCACACGCCGTAACATCAATATATTTGCTATTAGCCTACCTCATTTTATAAATTCGCCATACACATAGTACGTTTCATCGTATCGAAACATTTAGGAGACATCTACATCATATACAGATAAAGAAGAAAGATTGCTACGTAGATATATGGAATGTTGACGATGGAGAAACTGACGTCTTTCCTCTGTCTAAACGTTCAGTTGTTAGTTTATCAGTAACGTATATACTCAGTCTAAGATACAATATAAATTACGGACTACGGGTGACGCAAAGGCAGTGTAAAGTTTCCTTAACATACTTAGGTTATTATATCTCCATAAGATATATGAGAATCAGGTGAGAGTGAGTTGGCTCTTCTCAAATGTCGTATGTAGGAGTTCAAACCCACAATTTTCTATGGCGTGGGTAAATAAATTAAGGATGACATTTTCTAAATAAGAAACAATTCAGACATTGATTGAAATCAAGAGAGGCGAAAAGAATTTTATACACGATTTTTCTTATAGATTATGACTTAAAACATACCTTTATTCAAAACTTATAACAAAATGTTGAATATTCTAGAATTCAACTGTCTCTAACTGGACGCCAAGGAAAAAGGTTCATAAAATTATCTTCATTTAAATCAACATTTCATTCCTATCACTCTTCCATTTGTAACCTTGCAATCTCTCAATTTCTACAAATCTAGTATTCAACGATATTCTGTCTTTAATTTCTTTGATAGTTTTGATGTTAGTTTACATCCAATTCGAAAACGTTTCACTTATGTATAAATATCACCTGGTTTAGGTGAATCGTTTTGACAGGGATGAACTGCTATTGGTCCAAAGCTTACTACGACACCGGGTCCCTTATCGAAAAGGTCCGTGTCGTTCATTTCTCATACCAGGTAGTTGGCAAGGAAATTGTCAAGTCCTATTGAAGACTTGAACCTGGGTCTGCCGATTGTGAAGCGAGCGTTATAATCAAGTGACGATCATGACCGTTTCTTCCGCCTTCTACAGACATATTAGTGCATGTGTACTGTATAGCATATCCAGTCGTAAAGCATCCCTTAAGATAGACACTTTTTATTTCATGCTTGAGCAGAACATTGAGCTTGATACCTTCCCAGACAATCCGATGGTTAATCCTACAACAGGTGACGTGCTCCTTGGATGTCAGCCCATAGGATATAAAGGCTTACAGCATCTCTTTAATCCAGTTAACCCAGGTGCATCGCAGGTAATGTATGATCCTCAATAAATGCAGGGATGATAATCTTACAAAACAAGTCAATATCGAAGATGAAATAAATAATTGTTTTATGAAACTTATTTGCAATCCACGTCTCAGTTTCTAAACAATTTGCTTAATATGTAGGTGCTGGTGCTATACATGGACGAGAGTGGTGTTAATATGACAGGGGTCACGGAGCTGTTCTCAGATGACCTTGAACTTTATGTTTCCAGTTCAGTTGCTTTGTACAAGAATCGTATGTTGATTGGTACAGTGTGTCACAAAATGATGTACTGTGAAGTTAACACATTGTGAGAAATTCACCCATGTACAACATTTAGGGTGGTCATGATTTCGATCTTTATACAATTGTGTATATAGAGCTCTCTATATTACTTATAGTATGACTTCCAAAAGTTTCTAAAAGAAATGAAGGATTCACAATACTCTGTTGTTAGCTGATCTGTTCCTATATTCATATGAAGCAGAATTTATTCACAAACTTCTACGTCAGAAGACAAAATCTCTTGCTGTGGCCTTCAATTCGACATTTAGATATATCAACGACGTTTTGTCTATTAACAATAATAACTTTCATTCATATGTCGATTCTATATATCCCCATGAGCTCGAAATAAAAGACACCACAGAGTCCTCCACGTCTGCTTCATATTTAGATATTTTATTGAAAGTAGACATTAATGGCAAACTGACAACTCAACTGTATGACAAATGGGATGATTTTAGTTTCTCTATTGTCAACTTCCCATATTCATGTAGCAATATTCCATTATCACCTGCATTTGGTGTTTATATCTCTCAACTGATTCGATATGCAAGAGTTTGTTATGTGTATAGTCAGTTTTTAAATCGAGGCAAGCTACTAACAAACAAGTTGATGGTACAGGGGTTTCAACAGTTTCGATTGAAGTCAGCATTTCGCAAATTTTATGGTCGTTATAACGATCCAGTTCGTCAATACAACATATCATTTGGTCAAATGCTGTCTCACGTGTTTCATACCGATTGTTAGGCCGTCCTTGGCACATTGATTTTGACTACGGATAACTTCGTTTACCTGATCAGGACATAGGGCTCACGGCGGGTGTAACCGTTCGACAGGGGATGCTTACTCCTCCTAGGCACCTGATCCCACCTCTGGTGTGTCCAGGGGTCCATGTTTGCTCAACTATCTATTTTGTATTGCTTATAAACGTTATGAGATCAACCACTGTTCGTTATCTTCGACTTTCTATAATTGTTTTAAAAGATTAATTTCTTATCCATTTATCTCCACATGTAAAACTTATACGGTACCAATTTTGATGCACCAGATGCGCATTTCGACAAATAATGTCTCTTCAGTGATGCTCAACCGAAATGTTTGAAATCCGAAATAACTATGAAGTTTTAGATCTAAATATAGCCAAAAACAGCGTGCCAAACAAGTGGAGCCAAATTCGTCCAAGGATAAGAGTTATGCATGAGGGAGATAATCCTTAATATTGAAATGAATTTCTAAATTTTATGACAGCAATTAAATATACATCCGTATTTTCAAGCTAGTAACGAGGTACTTAGCCACATCGAAGAAATAATAATGTGCATAATCGTTTCAGATGGGTACAAAATACCGATAACTTCTGTTGGTACGGAAAAAACAGTAAAATTATCAGTATTTATCGAAACTTATTATTACCAACAGCATAATAGCAGTCATTATCAGCAAATCGTTTGCCAAAAATTACACTGTAAGTACTTTATCCCTCAGTGATACAGATGTTTATCAATAATGCGGTGCCCACTTTGGTAACCCAGTTGTATATCAAGTATACAAGAGTAAGTGATACGAGAGAAATCTAGGGAGTAGGTACAACCTATATAGAAAATGTTCTTCTGATAAAATAATCTGTGGATCTGGGGGAAATCAATAATATCACACCAATTTCCTACCTCTACTTTATCTTTAGGATACATAACTTCATGATCTTTTAAGATATGACTGTGAAAATACATGATATTAGTGCTTTTGCGTATATGTTATCAAATGAAACGTTTAAAAAAAACTGTTCCAGTATTTTCTAATGTATGAAAATATGAAGATAACGAACAGTGAACATAACTCCTATCAGGAATATAAAGTAGAGAGTTGGACAAACACGGACCCCTGGAAATACCACAGGTAGGACCATGTGTTTAAGAAGAGTAAGCCATGAGCCCTACATCTTCATCACGTAAACAGAGTAATCCGTAGTCCAAATCAGTGTGCCAAGAACGGTCAAACAGTTGATGTGAAACACATCAGAGAGCAATTCACCCAATGACAGCTTGTATTGGCAAACTCTATGGTTATAACGATCAAAAGAAATTTGCGAAATGTTGAATTCAAACGAAACTGTCAGTGACCTGCCTTGATTCAAAAACTGATCATACGCAGAACAAACTCTTGTATATCGAATCAGTCGGGACACATAAACACCTCGTATGCAGGTGATACTGCAATATTGCTACATAATTATGGGAATTTGACGATAGAGAAGCAGAAATAATCCCATTTGTTATAAAGTTGAGTTGTTAGTTTGCCATCTATGTGCAATAAATTATCTAAATACAAAGCAGATGTGCATACGGTGGTCTTTTATTTCGAATTCACTGGGATATATAAATTTGGTAAATGATTATTGTTAGTAGATAAAACGTCTTCGATATATCTAAATTTCGAGTTTAAGGCCACAGCAGAATTTTTCTTCTCATATAGAAGCTTTTGAATAAACTCTTGTCTCATAGGGATATAAAAGGAGATCAGCCAACGAAGGAGCACAAAAAATTCGTGCCCATTGGATTTCCAACAAACTGTTAGAAGACCTGTTTACCAAAAACCACGATGTTGTCAATGAGGAACTCCGTCATATTCTTATTTCAACTTCAGAGTACTTGTGCGATGGATCAGAAAGAAAAAATTTTGGATGACTGATCACTAGATAGAATATTTCCCTTTTCCATTTTTGTTGAAAAAGCAAATGTCTATGATGTCAAAAAATCTAGTCTTTCATTCATTGTGTAAAGTGTTGAAAAGTCAAACGTTTTGATGTTGATTTGAGAACATTTTCGCGATTTCAAATTTACTAAAAGTTCTTTAGGATTTTTTAGACTCCACATCTTATTTACACCACTTATATATGTTGTATATTGTGGAACAATTTCTCCTTTACGGATGTTAATATATTCGTAAGGAGCACAGATAGGTGCTTGGTAGACCATTTAATGGATCTAGCATTGTATCTTTGTAAGGGTTTTTGTTAAGTTTATGAATCCAGTAAAGGTATGCTAACTTTTATTCATCCACCCCATTGACTGGGATATTAAATGTATCTAAAACTGATGCACGAGTTTGAATAATTTCATCTTTTGAGAGGGCAGTTGGGGTATAAGTATGGTTACGGAGAATTAAGGAAAGGCCGTGCTTTTACGTATCCGGTTTTAAATTTTAAGCACCAACTAGAAAGTTCCGGTTATAACTTCTTTGTCTGTTTGTAGTTTACGAGAACTGCACGAGTCAAATTTAACATTCAAATGTGAATCTTAAGATATGTTTACCATGAATTATTATAGTGTCAAGTCCTCACTAGCTCCAATTGTACAAAGCAATGTAATATCTACACTGATCTCTAAATGGCTCATAACTTGCAATCTAAGCCTGAACAAGTTAAAAATCATACATAAGCGTGACCCTCACAGTGGAATTCAAACTGTTTTAGTGAGTTTGTGTTTGGTTCAAAGAAACCCAGAATTACAAAGTCTCAGAAAATCATCAGCAAAGTTGTTGAATATTTGAACTTTCCTTCATAAGTACTTTCAAGAAACAAAATTATTTGTATATGAGTTGCTAGAATCTACATGTCTATTACACTACATTTATTTTTTCTATAAGTATGAAATAGCATGTATGTATTTTTATGTATGATATGATTGACAGCAAAAAAACAAAAGAATAACACACGCACAAAATTGTGAGAAAAAGGAAAGGGTTCCCCCCCCCCCACTCCTTGTGTTCTAATTGTCTGGTAGGACATTTTCAGTATGTTTTACATATATATATTGTTATATTATGTTAATCTTGATTTTAAGACTGTATTTGCTGTTAAATTTTACTATTTTCAAAGTGTGCAAAAAATAATTGTAAAACTTAAATTAAAAAATGGGGGTTTACATATTCAAGAAACCATTTTGCAAAAAATATCTGGTCATCTATGGTAAAATATGTTGTTGTTTGTTTTATTGATTTTTTTTTTTTTTTTTTTTTTTGTTGTTGTTTTTTTTTTTTTTTTTTTTGGTTAATTTTAGACATAATTCTGAATATTTTGAAAGAAAAACTGGCATGTAAACAATTTAGATTTTGAGAATTTTTCAAAATTGCGATATTCTGTGATTTTTTTCTGAAGGATGTGAGCAGATTAAACAGCAATTATGTATGTTTTCAATTGAATATCTTTAAAATTTCTCTCAGTAAATGAATATCTATTGGTTTTTACATATTATAGCTTAATATGATGTGCTTTGGTGCATAAATAAATAAAACATGATACCATGCATCCTTGTGTTAAAATTTGGCTTTTGTATTTGGGGGGTATATGTGCTCTGTAGCACATAGTATAAAAATAAACCCGCAAAGGTATGTCTAATATGGGTTTTTTAGTTAGTTTATGAGTTGTTAAAGTTATTTAAATGAAAAAAAAATTGATTGACAGAAATTTCTAATAGTATTTACCAATCTTAATGCCAAGTTCGTTTACAATACAGTTGTGATAATGAGCCTTACAAAGAAAATGTTGTTACAAGCTTTGTCAGCTGGAACCAAATCGTATTCCGCATGTAACCTTTCTAATTCTTTTTTCGCTTCTCGTTTGCTAAACACAGGATAGATGGTAAGTACTTTTGTTTTTGGTGCGTCTAATACGGGTTTGTAATATTCCTCTTCTACTTTTAATCCATTTTAACAAGGTATCAAGTTCTTTTTGATATCTAGTCCATCTTCTGGCATAACCTTTGGCAGAATTATCAAAGAGATTAACTTCTATCGCCAATTGAAAGACCGAAGTTCTCTGAATTTCGGACCTTTTAAAATAAATGATTTCAGGTTCTCAATTTCAACTATGTCAACATCACCAGTATGTATGTCGTATAAAATCAAAAAATGCAATTTAATTTTCATCAATTTATAAAGTGATTACTCTCATGTTGCAGGTTAATGAGCATTTATGTTTCTGCTAGATTTAGATGCATTCAATATTAGATATTTAATTGTGCTGATTGATTAATTGTATGCTTATTTTATGTCCCATCGAGAATTGTTCACTGTTACTGAGATTCACCAGCTGGGGATGAAGTAACACAAATTTAGACCTACGCGGGTATGTTAAGGCAGGTCATGGTTCATTTATGCACGTAAACTGCATAATTTTAAAAATCTGTCTTACATAGAGAGAGGGAGCTACTAACTCTTAAAAACTATTTTGGCTGTTTACATGAGAACATTTTGTATCATGACAAACATGCGATTCCGTATGACGTCATTACATGACTGTTATAAATAGATCATGGGGGTACCTTAATAGAAAATGTAAAAGTAACACATTATCCCAAGATTCAAATATTGGTCTAACTGGCGATAATGACGGTAAAATACCCATAGTATATCAGAATTACTGATAGAATCCTACCACTTTCAATAAGAAATAATTATTGAACATTTAAACACGAAACCATCTAGCTCATGTTTTACATTTTGCATGATGCTATGTAGTTTTCTTTAAAAGTTTTCTTAACAGAGGATTCTATCAGTAATTGCCGTGTACATTAGTTTATGACCTTTCAAACGGTGTATAAAATGTCTCTAAAAGTATGCGGGCTTATGTGCTACTTTTGCAGTTTTATTTCAGTCTGTTACAGACGGAAATCGGATCGACATGCTAAATGGAATGTTTTCTCCGTTTAACAAAGTTGTCAATGAATGATATCAACATACCTTCTTAATATCAATAAATTATCAGCGTTTTACATATATATTCCATATATCCCATGTCATATATTTCAAATACTCTACATTTTGTCGATGTTTGCATGGCACACATAAACAAATTCCTTGCATGTGTCAACGTCACTTGATGTATAGTCATGACGTCATCAGTTTACTTTCATATCGATCAGACAGAAATTACACAACAGCAGTAAAGCATTTCGAATTTCGTTGGATCTTAGTAGCTGCATGGTTTATTTTATGCATAAATAAAACTTAAATAAAAAATAAAATCGGAATTTAATATATATTTAGTGATATACTTATTTCAATTATGACGTCACATTGTTTCGCGGATTTTATCCCAGTAAAAATTTTCATAACCTGCCTTAACGTACCCGCGTATGGTTAGCGTTCATGGTTGTAGCAGTGACGGTTTGTTAGCGTGCTAATGCCTGTCACTACACGATACCTTCGTGTTTAAGGTCGTACCCGAAAGGACCATGATTCTCACATCTAAATACCGAGCATTTAGCGAAGGAGCAATCACTACCTTTGTTAACGTCTTAGGTGTGCTGCGGCCAAAGCACGACTTCCCGGTTACGAAGCGAACGCTCTACCACTAAGCTACCACGACTATTGGCTCTTCCAGATGTTTCCAGATGTTTGCCTTGATACATGTTTTTCCAGATCAAGATGTATGCGATAGGGGATACTCACTCTTCTTATTCACCTGACCCTATCTCTGGTATGTCCAGAGGTCCGATTTTGTCCTTTTCTTACCTTTGAATTATTTGTAGGATTAATGAGATTGGCCACTGTTCGTTATTTTCACTTTCTCATTGTCTATGATTACTTATCTGTTTTACAGGCAAAATGAACACTTCGATTAGCATATTTTTAAAATCTATTACGCTTTGTTACAGGCTGAATGATCTTGCCGTTATAAGACTAGATCTGTTTAAAATACGACGTATTGGGCAATTTGTTCAGTTCCTTAGGATTACTATAGACAGCTTATTGAAAATTCGTTTTGGAAATATTTTGTACTTCGATATCGCAGGTTTTATCAAAGTTCCAGATTACCCTGAATATACATGATCAAATTTAGGTTAAAATGTTGAGGCAAGGATATGACCTTTGGACCTCTGTGGGATACATCACCTCTGCATTGCTAAAAATTACATGTCTCATCACGATTTCAGATGTTGTACTTTATACATGTACATGCACAATGCACCGGCAAACGATAGCAATACTGCTTACTATGCAGGCATGGAGGTAGTTTTGCGATGTTTATTAAATGCAGTCTGATCCCTTATGTTAGAATTTCCCCAGTAATTCATAACTTAGGACACCAAAGAGTCATCCACATCTGCTTCGTACTAAGAAATTGTATTGGATTAACGGCAAACTAACAACTCAACTTTATGACAAACCCGAGGATTTAGCATCCCAATCGTTAACTTCTCATATTTATGTAGCAATATTCTATTATCACTTACATATGGTGTGTATATTTCTCAAATGATTCGATATGTAAGAGCTTGTTCTGTGTATGTTTAGTTTCTAAATCGACGCAGGTTACTGACAAACAAGTTGATGGCACAGGGGTTTCAACAGTCTCGTTTAAAGTCAACATTTCACAACTTCTATGGTCGTTATAATGATTTAGTTTGTCAATACAACCTATCATTGGGTCAAATGTTGTCAGATGTGTTTCATACGGATTGTTAGGTCATTCTTGGCACACTGATTTGACTAAAGATTACTCCTTTTACCTGATCGAAATATAGGACTCACGGTGGATGTGACCGTTGGACAGGGAATGCATACTCCTCCTTGGTACCTGATCCCACCTCTTGTATATCTAGATGTCCGTGTTTGCCCAACTCTTAATTTTGTATTCCTTATAGGAGTTATAAGATTGATCACTGTTCGTTATCTTCACTTTTCTTTTAAGAAAGAGTAGATTCATAACTTAATAAATTATGTTTGAAAAGGAGGTTTTGGAAAGAACATTTTTTATAAAAAGTCCTTACTACCATCACAAACATAGACAATGTACTTAGACCTGGGTTTGTTTGGATTTTTTTTTTTTTTTGGTTCGTCGTATTTGCACCCCATTTGCCCTTCAAGGTGAAAAAGAAAATTTAAAAAAAATATTGCACATGAAAGGTGAAGATAATGAACAGTCCGTGGGGTGGAGTGTGGTATCTCAGAAACTATTTGAAATGTAGGATATTCTCAGAAATTTTTGTTATCAAATTTGGTCCAAAGTATTTATTATCCAAAGACTTGAATCTAAATTGACATGAAGGGAATAATCCGATAATGAAAGATAGATTATTGAAAAGAGATGCAAAAAAGGGGTTACAAAAAAGGAGTAATATACTAAATCACTGTTGTAAAGTTTTACAAAACCTATGCCAGGACAACACAATATGATATAAAGATAGCTCTGATCAAAAGATCATCCTTGGTGTAAATCTAATTTTTGTAGAAAACTCTTCATTTGCAACGAAATGTATGAACTTCACAAGGTCACCTATTGCAAATGAATAATTTGCAGCTCACCAGGAAGCGTAACTCTATTTATCATATCACAATTCGTTTAAAAGATAAAGCGAAGGTTAAAATTTTAAAAGTAGGTCAAATTCTGATTTCACTAAGTCAAAAGGATTTACACCAAAAGCAAGACCTGGTCATGTGGAATCTGAAATATCAAAGCCCCATCTCCTGTTTCGAACAACACATCCAATATCCAAAAATAGCTTCATCTCTCATGACGTTACAATACGGTGTGCCTTTGTATTATAATCATATGCGAATGATTGATTGCAATTTCATTTAATCAATTGGCACCTGCTATTATTAGCAATACTTATTAATTTATAATTCATTTTTGTGGAGGTGCATTATGATGGGTTATAAATGTACATATCTTTAAACCATTTTACAAACCATTACAAACACCATCCTATTGAATATTGCTCGAGTACTCAATGACGATTTTAGTCTTTCACTCATATCATTCTGATTGAAGAATAAGTTGTATCATTAAATAGTAACAAAATAAGTGATATCAATAAATGGTAATAAATCTACCGAAAGAAAACTTCATGGAAAACAGTGTCTTGATCCCAATGTAAATCAAGCTCAAATTTTTTCTCACTTGATTCAGAAAACTCCATTTGCATGCTTCTGATATAGGTGATTATAGGTCACATGTGTACTACTTAACATCATACAACGGTCCGCAGTGAATCACACCTCTCATTACACTACCACTACCACAATGATTTCCTCAATACTTTCTTGATTTTTTGTAATAATTTTTTCATCCCGACAATGAATTCAACATTAAACTATTTCTTTCAATTCTAAATAACTTTTATTCTCGATATTGGCCAATCACGCAACTCGTAGTCATTTCTTCATCTGCTCTACATTTGTTAAACAGCCTTGGGTTCAAACATTCAGGAGCTCGATACTTTCATTCCAAGTAAGAACTTCTCTCAGCTCCTGATCATAAGAAGAAATCATGATTCGGAGAGCTTTCTTTGGGCTTATGATGGCTTTGATCGTCATGTACATTTCCAAAATAGTGTAAGTAGAACTTCTCGCAGAAAGCAATTAACTTTTATTTGCAAGATCATATCGCGGCCTACATCCCACTGGGAGAGTTTTTCTCGACCTATTTTGACCCCAAAACTTTAAATCGGTCATGTTAAATTAAACATCAAAATAGTCCATCTTATTACAATAATTGAAAAATACACCTACCAAATACCTCTTATCTCACACTGGTGCAGTTAAGAAAAACTATGCCAAAGTTCACAAAAGAGAACTCGTTGTGATGACATTAGTCACTGTTTGTTATATTCACCTTTTCATTTTTCTAGATGTTATTTCATACCTTGTATTGATGTTTTAAAGGAGGACTTACATGGTAACACATCTGGAAAAATGTGTTCATTTAGGATTTTGATATGATTTTTATTCTTCCTAAAGTAAGCCTTCAGGTTAGGCGATTAACACATGAAAGTTTTCATGTTAAACATCTGATAGTGACAGGTTGCTGGACAGAACGTTAAATAGCCATCTGCATACCGTTCTTTCCGACATTGACAAACAGCCTTCACCTGAAGGAAATTATAATGTTTCCTATCTTTTTATTGACAAAAATATCAAATGTATCAAAACAATTGCGACGTAAACATGGATAAGGCAACTATTCGTGCATAAGAAACTCGCGCATGTATATTTCCTCTCCTTCAACCAATCTCTGTACCAATAGGGAGATACTATTTTTCATGAACAGTGCATATTTTATGTAATAACACAATATCCAGATATTTCAATTGATCGCAATTTCAAAGGTGTCACATCGTTCTAATACTCGAACAAGTGCTAGCAGGAATATTGAATATGATAGGAAACGGTTATTTTGATCCATTCGCCACTCTCTTTATTTGGCGTGCTTATGATTTATAAACGGCAATCCCTATCTATTCAGATAGGGACACACTAGACTATCAATAGTTCTATTAGCAAAACACCTAACCAAACATCAAAGCTTATTTGAAACATCAAAGCCAAGGATGACGAGTGTTTTAAGCATTTGAAAATTCCCACAAACCTGCAGGGTCAGAAATATCTAAGGGCACTTGCATCCTTCATGTGCGTGTGTGTTCTTATATTGATGTTTTGGTAATAACAATTTGAAGCTACTTAAATGAAAGGTGAAGATAACGAACAGTGATCATATAACTCCTATAAGCAATACAAAATAGATAGTTGGGCAAACACGGACCCCTGGATATACCAGAATTGAGATCAGGTACCTAGGAGGAGTAAACATCCCCAGTTGACCGATCACACCCGCCATGAGCCCTATATCCTGAACCGGTAAACGGAATCATCGGTAGTCAAAATCAAAGTGCCACGAACGACCTAACAATCTGTATGAAACACGTCAGACAGCATTTGACCCAATGATAGGTTTTATTGACGAACCAAATCGTTATAACGACCATAGAATTTGTGAAATACTGACTTCAATCGATACTGTTGAATCCCTGTACCATCAACTTGTTTGTCAGTAGCTTGTCTCGATTTAAAAACTGACCATCAGCAGAACAAGCTCTTGCGTATCGAATCAGTTGAAAGATATAAACACCATATGCAGGTGATAATGGAATATTGCAACATAAATATGGGAAGGTAAATGTAATGTGTAATTTGATTAATTTCTTTGTCAAAGTAATTGTAAATTGATTAATTACGTTGGTATGTATTTGACCTCATCCATATTTATTTATATCCCTTTGACCTCTTTCTCACTGCTTCCTTGCTGGATAACGTAGCAGGGGCCATAGTTGTAGAAACTCCGAGCTACGACGATTAATCGGATTGGTTTTTAAATCCATATGTGCTCACTATGTACTTCAATATCAGATGACATTGCATTTACATGTATACATAAAAGAATATGTGTAACTGAATTACCTATTTCTGCACATTTTAGAATGTTCCTGGACTACCATAAAACACTGTGGAATCACAGACCAGGGAAATGTCACATCGTGGATGGAATAGGTAATACGCGAGATGATTCGCTTGTCTTACCACGGACATCAAAGATTAGCGTTTCATTATGCACATGTTTTAGTTTACATTCTTAATGCTCGTCTATCAGATGTTGCTTAATGGTGTCTCTTGTCTCTAGAGAATCTAAATATTCAAATATATATTTCTCTTACTCATTTGTAGAGCATGGATCTGAGGACATGCAGACCACCCAGTCTGGTTTAACTTTCATCACTTCTGTAAGTTAATTCACACATTCTAATGCAATTCTTTTGTAATCATCATTTTGATTGGTTGATGGACGGATTATACGAGCATTAACGAAACGGAAAGCTTTCCTATGTGACGTCATAATGGATTGATATCAAGCGGAAACACTTCGTGTCGTATTTCGTATAACAGAAAAGTAAACTCAAAGAAATGTGACAGGGGATGCTTACTCCTCAGTACCTTATCCTACCTATGGTGTGTCCAGGGGTCTGTGTTTTCCCAACTATCTATTTCGTAATGCTTATAGGAGATCACTGTTCTTTATGTTCACCTTTCATGATGTAAATATTAGGCAAAACACATGAATTGCATTAGAATTGGAATATTTATCATTGTTATTTCCTATCGTCATTGCTGATTTACCTATCGCAAATATCCGTTTCCATCCGGAGGGGCTTGTCGTCCGAATTGTGGGGGGATAGATATATAAATCTTCTTTACAATCACCTTTGAATAATCAAAACGACTTCAAAGGTGATTTTAAAGAGGATTCATATTAACTGTCCACAATCCAGAAGACAAGTCCCAGTGGGTAAAACACAGTTTGCTACTTTTAAATCAGCAATAACGGACGCAATCAACAGAAGTTATTCTATAAAAGTAAATATTTCCTGTAGACATACGGTACTCAGAATTTATAGAATTGTGAGCAATTTCCTGTGTTTGTTCCTTGAACGAAGGAGAGCCAATCATTTCGTATACTTGTCGCAGAGTAAAAGTTATCACCAACCTTATGACTTGTAAAAACTCTCCATTAAGTAATGTTAAATCAGTTTTTTCCATGGGTTCAAATTGTTGGTTCGAAAAAGTAGATATCTGGGTCTCGAAATGTTGACGTTGTTTACACTATTGCAGGTGTTTTTGTTAACTTGTTCCTGGACGATTTTCAGAGTTTAGACTCTGGTTTTCCAATACAGTGATATATAATTGCCATGAGAAAATTAGGAAATATTTCTCTTCATTATGTACCTTTTAATTTTCTTAACTATTTATTCATTTTTTATTTATTGTTATATGCCTATTTACATTGATCAATCTGAAGATTTTACCAATAATGGGAGGCAATGCCGCCGTCATGGGATCAGAATATCACGAGTATTACACGAAAAACCATGTCGGAGGGCGGATCATGCTGTTTAACATGGTGAAACCAGAAGATGGGGTGAAAGAACTGAGGATTATTGGAAACAATTTTAATTACAAAGATTTCGTTCCGCATGGTATCAGTGTTCTAGAGGACAAAGGTATCTGTACAACAGAATACATACCTTCAAAACCCTTATTGAAAAACAAAACAACAGGAAAACAATAGATATAAAGTGTTTCGTTTTTCCAGTATAGTTTTTATATGACTGTCGAAACTAATCTGTATTTTATTTCTTTTAAAACATAAAACGTTGAGTTTCGTTCATAAATATCTAATATATATATATTGATCATTAGGCTACTTATAAATAAGTTGATTTTACAGAATATTCAACAGTCTCGTTTTAAGTCAGCATTTCGCAAATTCTATGATTGTTATGATGATCTAATTTGCCAATACAACCTCTCATTTGGGAAATATATTGTCGATAGGAGATGTTCCCTACTCCTAGGCGCCTGATTCTTCCTCTGGAACAATCAGGGGTCTGTGTTTGCCCTTCTCGTAATTTTATTTCCTTTATAGGATTTATGATATATATCAATGTTCGTTATCTTCACTTGTCCATGTCCATCTAAAACATTTTTGTTCACCACTGTAGGTACGGTGCTTCTTTTCGTTGTGGTACATCGAGCAGAGGAAGACACTGTGGAAAAGTTTGAGTTTCTGGAGAAGACCTTAGAATTAAAACATCTCGCGGCTTATACAGGAAATCTAATCCACGTGTAATATGCTTTCATCAATTGTTTATTGTATGTTTTCAGAAATAAGTTACATTATCAATTGTAGATCAAAACAATTCTCATTGGATGACTATACGTGACGTAAGGCTTACATCACACAATGATGTAGAGGTTAACATTGTATGACTAGTGCATGTAGTGGAAATATTATCACCCCGAGAGAACCATTGTCGACTGAAGCAAATTCGAGGTTGAGAATGGTTTTCTCGGGGTGAAAATTTTCAATATCACCCATAACTACATTTGATAATTACATATTTATCAAATGTATGCAACAAAGTAAAACAATGAATTATAATGCTATCAAATGAGCATTAACATGACGGAAATCTTTCGATATTGACGTCATGATAGATTGACTAAAATATAACATCAAGCATAACATTTTAGTAACGCATCAAAGCAAAGCTCAACGAAATAGGGTGGAAACATAAGGTGAAATGCAAAATTGCATTAGAATGGGAATATCTATCTTTTCATGTGCTATTTGCCGCCATTAATGTTGATTTGACGGTTACAAACATCCGTTTTACCGTCTATGTTGTTTAACAATCTCCCGTGAACCGTACGCGCACAATCTGTACGCATGTGATAATTTGTATATCACATGTTGTCAAGTATTGCTTTCCGTTGCTAGATATCACACCGGGGCGTGGTTACTGTTATCAGAGAATAACAATGTTCCCAAAATGCATCTTGATCAATCAGAATTGACTAGATTAAATGAAAATATAAAAGTATACTCTGTCAGAGATTGAAATGAATGATGTAGCGATCGATAAATATTTTACTTTTTATACTGGATAATGGAGCCGTTAGAATCACACTTCCTTACAGACTGAATAATCTAGTGATTAACGTCACACTTTGTTTCAGACTCAATGACGTAGCTGCCACAGGAGCAGATACGTTTTACACAACAGATTACACGTACTATCGCAATCATGTAGGAATTGTTTTCGAAGCCATGTTGGGACTTCACTTTGGGCATATTTTATACTTCGATGGTCAAGAATTTATCATAGTGTCAGAGCCAACATGCTTTGCTAATGGGATTGCTCTTTCAAGAAACGGAAAGTAAGTACAATAGAAAAAGACAATAATTGCTATGGGAACACATAGTATGAGTCAGATGCTGGTAATTGGGGTTATATCCTTGACGTTTTTAAGTAAATTTTACTCGGCATGTGAAGTATTACTGAAAGGAAAACAGCCATTATCGTCACCTTGTTTAGGGGTTGGTTTTATTATTAACAATAAAAATCACAGATCACATTCAAAAACATTGAAATTGACATGGACTATAGTGTCCAAGTATTGATTTTCACTTCGTTGTGCGCATGCGATCGTCATTAGAGGTATATGTCACTCAGCCTACTCTCTTCCTAACCGGGTCCATAGGTTAGGGTCTAAATGTTGTTTAGATAGAGTTAGAATATCCACTCCAAGTAGTTAGAACAACAAATTCTGGAGAATTACCTAGGAAATGAATCAAATCGAGACACCTCGTTAAATTTCATCTACCATCAAGGAGTTATGAGATTGATCACTGTTCGTTATCTTCACCTTGCATCAAGGTAATCAGATTATTTCTATTTTCCTTAGAAGGTTATATTACTTTTTTAAAAATTTACATTAAGACGCACATTGAATTACCTACATGTGTATGTTAGATTTAGTAATTTACCAAAATAAAAAAATGCCTGTATTATACAATAACTTTTTCAGTGTAGAGTCTTTGGGTCAGATGATTCCGGCCACCAGTGTTACTGATTTGTATATTGGTATTCTGGACACTAGTAGTACTATGTTATTATATCAGTATTCTGCACACTAGTAGTACTATGTTATTGTATCAGTATTCTGCACATCAGTGATACTATGTTACTATATCAGTATTCTGAACACTAGTAGTACTATGTTATTGTATCAGTATTCTGCACATCAGTAATACTATGTTACTATATCAGTATTCTGCACACTAGTAGTACTATGTTATTATATCAGTATTCTGCACATCAGTGATACTATGCTACTATATCAGTATTCTGGACACTAGTAGTACTATGTTATTGTATCAGTATTCTGCACATCAGTGATACTGTGTTACTATATCAGTATTCTGAACACTAGTAGTACTATGTTACTATTTCAGTATTCTGGAGATCAGTGACACTGTGTTACTATCAGTATTCTGGACACTAGTAGTACTATGTTACTATATCAGTATTCTGGACACTAGTAGTACTATGTTACTATATTAGTATTCTGGACACTAGTAGTACTATGTTACTATATCAGTATTCTGGACACTAGTAGTACTATGTTACTATATTAGTATTCTGGACACTAGTAGTACTATGTTACTATATCAGTATTCTGCACACTAGTAGTACTACGTTATTATATCAGTATTCTGCACATCAATGATACTATGTTACTATATTAGTATTCTGGACACTAGTAGTACTATGTTACTATCAGTATTCTGGACACTAGTAGTACTATGTTATTATATCAGTATTCTGGAGACCAGCAGGACTCTGTTACTATACTGATGTCACTAATATAATGATGGTATTATGTCCATTTACAGACTTGTGTATACCGCATCCAATATCGGAAAAAAGCTGATGGTGCATAAGAGAGAAGACAACAATCGACTCACCAAAGTAAATGTATGTGAACTGCTAAAAACTATCTCATCAGTTTTCTGACATGTCATAAGCAACAAATTTACTGGTCAGGTTTTTCATAAATGATAGTGGTGATTTTATTTATGCTTGAGCAGGACATTGAGCTTGATACCTTCCCAGACAATCCGATAGTTGATCCTACCACAGGAGATGTGCTCATTGGGTGTCAGCCCATAGGACATAAATTTTTACAGCATCTCTCTAATCCAGTTAATCCATGTGCATCGCAGGTAATGTTTGACCTTCTGCACATGAAAGGATAGTAATCTAACAAGAATCAACAACATACGGGTAATTACAGAATACACTCGTGTATATGTTTTATACTTAGTTATCGTGTAAAAGTGTGAATACTGCTACCCAATGTCCGTATATTTACCATATTATTGATGACATATATCCGCCATCTTCTGTCAGATAATTATGTCGACTTGCCAGATAATTGTGTTGACTTGTCATTGAATTATGTCCACTTTTCAGATGATTTTGTCCACTTGTCAAATGACAAAACAAATACTACTACATCCAAAATATGTCGTCTATTTAATAACGTGTTGATGTGCTAAATTAATTTTTCATATGGCGATGATGTTTTGACAGATATTAAGAGGAATAGTAAATGTCAGTAAATGGGGTCATCATATTAGAATTTAAAAATGAAAAAATATGAAGAAAGAATCTTCCCGACAAGTCGATACAATTATCTGACTTGTTGACAAAATTATCTGACAAGTGATGGCAAAAATATCGAATACAAAATAAAACGTTCATGAAGTTTACTTGCTATATACATTTCAGTTTGTATACAACTTGTTATTCATATAGGTACTGATGTTGCACATGGACAAGAGTGGTACTAATATGACGAGGGTCACGGAGCTGTTTTCAGATGACCTTGAACTTTATTGTTCCAGCTCTACAACATTATACAAAAATCGAATGTTGATTGGTACAGTGTGTCACAAAATGATGTACTGTGAAGTCAACACATTGTGAGAACTATGTATAACATTTAGAATTATCATCATATTGATTTTGTACTCTTTACAAGTTTTCTATTAATAGATGTGCGGAAATTGTTCAAACACCGTGCAATTGTACGACAGTCCTCGAGTGACTTCCGCAAGTTTCTCTTGGAGATCGCATGAAGCCCTCGTGACTCAAGTTGAATGTCCCCCGAGACTACAATCTCCGTTCTATTAATGTTTTGTCCAATTGTCTTAAAATATCGTGCGTTTGCTGTCCGATCAGCGCATATCTTCCGCGAAATGACCGTGCGGAGATCGTTCAATACATTGTATGACATGTTGCGTTGTTTTACTCCGGTTGAAAAATTTTCGCTCATATTGAGACGTCACCAGCTGTAGGTGAACTACTGCAAATTTAGACAAATCCTCAGTGTTCAGGGTGGTAGCAGTGAGGATCCCTACCTTTATGTACGTCTTATGTTGGACGCGGTGCTCGAGAACACACGACCTTCCTAACACTAAGCAAACGCTCTACCACTGAGCTACTGATGGGTTATAATTGAAATAAGTGTATCGATAACATATTTTCAATTTCGATTTTATTTTTATGTCAGTTTTATTCATACAGAAAATAATCCATGCAGCTACTAAGATTGAAAGAATTACGAAATGTTATACTGCTGTCGTGTAATTTGTGTCTGATCAATATGAAAATAATTAGATTTGTCAATGTGTTTTCTGATATGACAATACTAGCGAAATCGACATTCAATTTTTGAGGGCATGAAGTCGATTACTGCTTCAAAATTATTTGGGTAAATTGTACTACGCTAACCTGGTTTATTGTAAAACTTATACGGTACCAATTTTGATGCACCAGATGCGCATTTCCACAAATAATGTCTCTTCAGTGATGCTCAACCGAAATGTTTGAAATCCGAAATATCTATGAAGTTTTAGAGCTAAATATAGTCAAACATAGCTGTTAAGCAATGACCTGTCATTATAATAGATACAAAATAAAAATGTTTATATAGAGTTTATCTGTAAACAGACAAGAATATCATCAAGGAATAAAATTTCAGAAACATTAAACATACCGTTGAGTTGTTTTATCTTAATACCGTCTGCAACTTAAACGTCTGCAATATGACGAATTCATACGATGACTGTAATATTGGCAGGGAAGAAATGGAGGGAGAGTTATGGGCATGTTTACTTTATAAATGAGGATGATTTCTCCTGTTGTTTCCGGGCAACAGCCATCATGGCCATAAGCGAAGCTGGTTTCGAGGCTAGAAAATTGTGTTCTTACCAGGGCACCGTTGCGAGTCTTCATATTACAACAGAAATATCTCAAGTGACCAAAAACGTTTTTCTTCTCTTACACACCATGGAGGTCAAAGAAAGCAACATACCTGCACTTCGTCTACATCTGTCGTTGTAAATGCTATAGCCACGATCCCTGACGATGAATTTAGTGTTGTTCCTTTCCTTAACTTGCAAAAAACTGAACAAGAGCTTAACGTCAACTTGATCTATCCATCCTCTGTCAGTTCTCTCAGATCCTCTGAATTTCTGTCTAAATCTGTATTCAACAATTGCGTTTTTAACGTCAAGTTAGCCGACGGTTTCTCTATCGCTGATCGACCAAATCACATCCCGGAAGTAGTTTATACTCCCCTCTTCTTGTCTTCAACTGAGTTGAATCGATGCTCTAAACTACCTTTATTTTACACCTATTTCATTTTTTTTTTCTTCAAAATTAGATATTCATATTCTACAGTCTTAGATGTTTTCAATTATACATTCGATAAAAGTCTAACAAACTACATGTATGTCTTGTTTGGTTCGATGGTTATTTTGGTTACTTGTTACACAAATATGAAAGTTCGATACAAATTAAAATGGAAATATGATTATAAGAAATAAGATCTATTTTTAGAGTGTACATGTATGCAGTGTAAAGAATTTGTTAAATGTGTCATGTAAATATCAACAAATATGAAGAATTTAAAACATGCCATGTGATATATATTTGAAATACTGAACATTTATCGATATTATGAAGGTATGATTGTTGATTTCATCCATTGACAATTTTGTTCAACGGTAGAAAGATACCATTTTGGTTCCACTTAATTTCCTCTGTCATACACTGAAATAAAACTGCAAAAGCATAACATTATGCTGCAATCTTTTAGAGCCTTTCTTTGACCAATACAGACATCGGGGGTGTTTGTAGTATCAGTCTCTACGGTTAAGATTGGACGTTATCAGAAGTGTCCTGGTGTTTCAACCCAGACTTCAATTGGTTTTCCACCGTTAAATGTTCATAGTTTTAATCCAATGCAGTCTGTATCTGTGGGAGTTCCCAGGTCGATTAGCGGTTTATTGCCGTCCACTAGCCAGCGACCACTCACATGTCCTCAAATTAGGCATTAGGTTCCAATTATGTATTGATTGATTATATCCTGTTTAACGTCCCTCTCAAGAATTTTTCACTCATATGGAGACGTCACCAAGACCGGTGAAGCGCTTACGGTCATTGAGCAGTAAGTGTTCTTTAACGTGCCACACCTACTGTGACACGGGACACAGTAAGGTCATCTCCGAGGACCCATGGCATTCACACTTGATGCCGAGCGTTTGGCGATGGAACTATCACTACCTGTTTTAACGATTTCAGTCTTTCGCAGTTGGGATTCGAACCCCGACGTTCCGCATGGGGGGCGAACGCTCTAACCTCTATACCACCGCGGTGGTAATTATGCATTGAGTAGTGCAGCCACTGCAATAGCATATGTCACAACAGTTACCATAACAACCACAGCAGCAACCAACTCAACCATAACCACCACCACAACAACCACAAATACTACAACACCAATTGTACCTCAAGCAACACAAATTTTATATTAAGCACAACAAAGACAAGAAAGGGTGGATACGTTGCCCAACACATTGAGATTAGATGGCACAGATTCCTGGAAAGGGTTTCAGCAAACGTTTACTCGTTTTGCTGAAGTCAGGAAGTGATGTCGACAGGAGTTCGAAGATTATTTAGGGTGGTGATTAGAGAATAGGACCAGTGAATGATATACCGTATAGCGGGGGTTTTCCGCGGGGTTATAATTTTGGCTCATTTTAGCAGTTAGATAGCTTTCCGCCAAAATTCCACTCACCAAATATGCACCCAATTGCGACTTCAGTATGTGAAAAAGAGACATCTCTTCCCTGTCCTTCAAATTTTATTCCGCTAAAATGATTAGCATACCTCTGAGCCAGCAAATCGCCAAATTTTAGACCCGTGGAATAAACCCGCTATACGGTACTACAGTTGTCATACAACATGCAGACATTGGTTGTATTCAAGTAATGCAGAAAATGAAACGCGTTTGGGGTTTAAAGAGATACCAAGAACAGCATGGCTTAAACTTTGTATCATTGTTCAACGTCCTGGAGAAAGCAAGAAGGATTGGTTGATCGTGTGTTTCAGTCAGCCTTCCTTTCTATGAGGACTGTAAGCAGGCTATCAAGCGGATATGTCACGGTTGTTCTGATGAGGATGCGGGTCGGTTCGCCATCAACCCGCATACATAGAGGGAACAATCGATCATCTGAAAAAATTCCAATACAAACACCAGGTTTGATATGGCTGAAGCAGAAAGGATGTGGGAAGTGCTGATTTGTGATGACGAGGCGGATAATTCCGTGTGTTTTCCCCGAATTTGCTCTGCTGAGGTGGACATGTCCCAGAGGATTGCCAAGTTGGAAAATGGTGTAGGATCTCTCACCTCTCGGCTCTGGGATGGAAAAAATAATAACTTCAATGTCTTCATCGCCTAGATGCACATGTTTTCAGTGTGAAGATGTGGGTCACGCTATTGTATTGATTGATTGTATCTTGTTTAACGTCTCTCAAGAGAATTTTTCACTCACATGTAGACGTCACCAAGACCGGTGAATGGCTTCACATTTAGGCATTTGCTCGGCGCTTACGGCCATTGAGAGTAAGGGTTGTTTAGCGTGCCACACCTACTGTGACACGGGACATCCGTTTTCAAGGTCATCTCAGAGTACCCGTGACATTCACACCTGATGCCGAGCGTTTACCACAAGGAATACAAAATAAAGAGTTGGACAAACACGGACCCCTGGATATACCAGAGGTGGGACCAGGTGCCTAGGAGGAGTAAGTGTCCCCTGTTAAGCGATCACACCCGCCATGGGTAAATGTAGTAATCCGTAATCAACATCGGTGTACCAAGAATGGTTTAACAATCGGTATGAATCACGTCAGACAGCATTTGACCCAGAATAGGTTGTATTTGCAAAATCTAGATCATTAAAACGACCATAGAATTTGTGAAATTCTGACTTTAAATGAGACTCTTTAAATCCCCGTAACATGTCAGTAGCCTGTCTCGATTTAAAAACTAATCATACGCAGAACAAGTTCTTGTGTATAGAATCAGTTAAGTGGCATAAACACCATATGCAGGTGATAATGAGATATTGCTACATAAATATGGGAAGTTGACGATCGATAAAGAAGCTGAAATCATCCCGTTTGTCATAATGTTGAGTTGTTAGTTTACCGTTAATATTTATTTTCAATACAATATCAGCCGGCGCCCCCCCCCCCCCCTAAAATTTTCAAACTTAAAGACCCAATTTTAAGTTGACACCCCCAATTGTAAGCTGCCTGCCAATCAAACATTTAACAATAGATTTCAGGTGGAGTGACATCTGCAGACACTGTGGTCTGGGGCTACCCCAGAGAGGTGTTTTGATAACAATATCAGCCAGTATCTACAGGCATTCTTTAGATCTTGAGGAAGCCCAGTATACCTGAGTTGTGATAGCAAATGACCTATCCACAATTGCTATTTTCTTGTAATTCAATTGTTTTTAAAAAGGCCCCTGAACAATGCAATTTCAATGTAATTGTAATTTTCCCCCTCTATATACCTGTACATGTATTATAAATTACACAATCAGAAATCAAACAATAATTTGCACAATAAGTTTTAAAACTTGTAACCTATTGAAATATTTTATGTCATCAATTTATGATACCTCTATATTTATAACAGAAATTATTCATTGAGTCAATGAGAGAGAGAGAGAGAGAGAGAGAGAGAGAGAGAGAGAGGTGGGTGTAGAATGTGTGTCAGCTACCCTTAGGAATACAACCATTATTCAAACACTATGACCACAGAAACTCTGCAGAGGTCCCTGAGACAGGTCCTGTGTATATCAAAACTATAAAAAAGCATGGACAGGTAGATTTCTACCATGTTCTGCCTCTGTATATTTCTTTGAGTGCCATGGGATATAGCAATTAACACCTTGGTAGACCCTGGCCACTCCAGGTAAATAACATCTGTATAGATTAGGCTCCGCCTACATGTTCACTGACCGTACGGTCATGAGATGGGTCTTTAAGGTAAATCGTGGTATCTTGTTTAGAAAAATATTCTAAACAATGTAAGAAGCAATTATTCCTTCCACTCCCGGAGAAATAAATGACAAAATCTATTGATTTCTTGAATTACTTTATTGGGAGAACTTTTAAACCCTTAAAATTTGCGTCATTTGATTAATTTCACCTCATAAAAAATGGTAGAAAATAGTACAAAAGACTAAATAGAAGATATATTTCAAGCCCTACAAAATCTGTAAAATGCGGGGGCTTCGCCTCCTGGGCCCCCACCAGGGCTTCGCCCCCAGAGCCCCTGCCTCATAAAGTGGCTCCCCCCGTAACCGTAATTCCTGGATCCGCCCCTGAATATATAAGTACGAACCAGATCACAAAAATCAAATAACAACTTTAGGGTACCTGAGCATTTAGTGGATTTATTCGCCAGATCCGAAGAGTACTTATCATCAACAGAGAAAATTTATTCTGCCAGATTTATTGTGCCCGATTTACTGCCGCGGTAGCCGAGAGGTTAGAGCGTTCGCCCTGCATGCGGAAGGCCGGGGTTCGAATCCAGGCCGCGACAAACCTAAGTCGTTAAAACAGGTATAGTCCAGTCATTCTACGCCAGATTGTGCTGAACCTAGAACTAATTGCAACAGAAATGTTTTATGTTCTTTGGATAGCTTACAATGTCCTTAATGCTATATTAAAAATCGCCATTGGATGACCATAAAACCCTCACTGCTCAATGGCCGTAATTACCGAGCAAAGGTCTAAAGTTGAAGCCCTTTACCGGTCTTGGTGACGTCTCCATATGGGTGAAAAATTCTCCTGAGAGACGTTAAACAAGAAACAATCAATCAAAATTCTCTCTCATATATATATATATATATATACAAAGCACTAAAATGACCAACGACACGAACAACGAGATTGTCAAATTTTCGGGACGACCCGTCCCTTCTTCAGGACAAGCGAAAACAATTACATAATGTGGTCAATATCAACAGAGCATAATAACAAAAACTACATATAAATACATCTAGCACTACAACTACACTAATATACAAACGTATTTACAACGCAGACTACATGTTTTTGGTCTTTAGGCTTGCCAATCAATGTTAAAAGTGGAACGAATTAGGACATGCCTTATTCGTCCAAAGAGCTGATCCAAAATGTCCGAAAAGAAAAACAATAAACTTAATTAATCTCAAGTGGAACGAGTTAACCCAATTACGTTGACAAATAGTAAAGCTAACTCGTACCCAGAGAGATTCTATTTTAACCATGCATAATTTATAAAAGATAATAGTAAGTAACAAATACAAAAAAATAAATGAAAATAAACTATGTAAACGAAGTAAGAGATGAACAAAGTTTGAGAGAAAGATAATCACTGTCATGATCGTGTGCAGGATTGGACAAAACAAGATGGCAGACGGCATTTCCAAACAAAGGTAGGCTCTTAAAACTCTTCATTTTACCGACTTATTAGACGACGAATTTATGAATTTAAAACACTGCCTGGCCAGGGAGGCATCATTAAGTTGATTGGTTGTTGGAATTCTTACTCATGTACACGTACAACTCTAAATTCATTGATCGAAGTTGACGATGTTGCCTCGATAGAGTTCGAAGCGGGCGAAGATGTTTCTAATCATGTTTTCATGCATTTTAAGAAAGATACTTTCGGTAAAATAGACTCTGCACATATCTTTTGATGAAAACTTGAACCAGTGTATGCGATTTGCCCCTTAAATTGCCTTGGTTAGATAGATATCTTGACTTGAACATTTGCTAATGTGCAGGATTGGACTGTGGTCGTTTCCACGATAAACGTGCCGGATTGGACCTCGATTTTGGTTCAGGATTGGACCCTCTTTTTATATTTATTTTCAAAATCCTTTATATTTTCGAATCTCGACTTCACTTTATCACATTTTAGTTTGATTAATGTAGCTTATTAGATTCTCAGACATTTCCAACATGACCATGGTGTATTTTGAAATTTTTTTTTTACTGTTATCGATTTACATCGTCGTTTAAGTTTCCAACGACGACAATTGCTACTGTAAAAATATTCATTCGCTATCTCCTTCAAATTGAACCAATATAACAGATCTATACATGAATCACCAATCTTTGCTTACGACAGATGTAACGTTGACTGTTCGTATCCAGGATATATAAGGCCATTTTGACCTATAAAGCACGTGAGAAATTATCATCATTTTATAATCCTGTGTAACAATATAAATTCGACGTTTCCTGAATTCAATTAACCCGCTTACATATTCCCTAATTCCAAACTCTGTTATATAGATTTTTTCCTTTGTTTCAGGTATCAAGCCCCAGAACTTCAATCCATGAGATGGGTACACTTCGAATGTGCGAAATTGGTGGTGAGGAATTCAAGACCAATTCTGAATTTCGTAGGCATGTAAAAAGGAAACATCAATAAGAGAAATTGTCTTCGTTTGTGACCAGTGCAACACACGCTTTTGCACATTATAAAAGAAACATGAAGTAAAAAAAATTACATTGTTTTCTGAATACACGAAGTGCATACATATACCATGGCAACCGTTTTATATATCCGTTTATATACATTATGAAACGATTATTTTTACGGCATTATGCTTCGTTTTACAGAGATACTACTAATCTTTTGCATTACATTTTACACATGTTGATTTGTTATTTCATTGAACCAGAAGTGTTCTTAATTTTTACTTGTTATTAAATATATTTCAATGTTATTGCGTTTGTATTGAACTGATAACAACTAGTGAAACATTTGTATTGAAGAGTAACCTCTCATCTGAGCAGCAAATATTGAAGAAGAAAAAACATCATGGACAAAACTGATTTTCATTTAGGTTCATATTTCAGCTACAGGAGTGATATTGCGAATTTCTGAGAAAATATCCTTTTTATTTTCTTTCATCAGTATATGCACTCTAAGGTTGAATTCAATATACTGATATTTACTACATTCCAACAAACACTTTTACCGTAAGTAATTATCCTTGTAAGTGAGTTGGCCTCGATATCTTGCACGAAATATGCACTCAAGATTATTAGAATTAAAATGATAGGGAAATTTGTCAAAAGATAAATCCCGCTTTAACAATCAAAACTGGTTCCAGCAGAAGCATACATATGAAAGGCACAAGTGCATGTGGACAGATGATTAAGTATTGAAAACACGAACATCTCAACATCTTATAGTCTTTATTGTCATTGAACAGCTTTGTGAAATGTAAACCATCATGCCTGTTCAAAGAGATTATTATACGTCAAACCATGCTCAGTTTTAATAATTTCATGCAGATATCACAAATGTTAAGTGGTTGGGAATCGAACATAGTCTACATGTGTATATACAATATAAATGTATTTGCTTCTGCAAAATGAAGACTTTTCAACATGTTGATCTTCGAGAACAAGGCTCCTTCTAGCGTGTGGCAGAACTTTAAATTCATGTGCGCGGTGAAATTCTCAAACACTTAAAGATTTTCGAGCTGGCTCTTCCGGCTTACTGATAGTTCCTTGCTCCACGTGCTCTTTTAGGTTTGTCAAAACCATGGTTTTAGTAGGAGACATAAAATAGAACACACTTCATTCACTTGCAACTTTTAAGCTTAAGGAAGTCCGCTCCTGACTGGATCTGTAAGAGAAAAAAATGCATGTATTTAAGAAAGGGTCCAATCCTGAACCAAAATCGAGGTCCAATCCGGCACGTTTATCGTGGAAACGACTACAGTCCAATCCTGCACATTAGCAAATGTTCAAGTCAAGATATCTATCTAACCAATGCAATTTAAGGGGCAAATCGCATACACTGGTTCAAGTTTTCATCAAAAGATATGTGCAGAGTCTATTTTACCGAAAGTATCTTTCTTAAAATGCATGAAAACATGATTAGAAACATCTTCGCCCGCTTCGAATTCTATCGAGGCAACATCGTCAACTTCGATCAATGAATTTAGAGTTGTACGTGTACATGAGTAAGAATTTCAACAACCAATCAACTTAATGATGCCTCCCTGGCCAGGCAGTGTTTTAAATTCATAAATTCGTCGTCTAATAAGTCGGTAAAATGAAGAGTTTTAAGAGCCTACCTTTGTTTGGAAATGCCGTCTGCCATCTTGTTTTGTCCAATCCTGCACACGATCATGACAGTGATAATGTAAACAACAAGTTTGAATAAGTTAACAAAATGGACCAACTCCAAACAAAAACAAAGAATAGGCAGCCCAGGATCAAACAAAATAATATATAAATGTTTTGACATTCATTAAGAAATATTTTCTCGAATAAAATGGAAAAAAAACGTAAATAACGAAATTTCTCGGTATTTTTTGGTTAAACACACGTTCCTTAGATTTATTTTTCGTCTGCATCCCCCTTCTGTCGGATTTCGAATTATTTTGGTACGGAATACTTTTGATTATGATCGTTGAAGTTAAACTAGATTATCCTTGACTAAATATCATTTGAAATACGCCCAATATTGGTTAAAGACGCATAAATAACGGTTTTATATTACTTTAGTGCATTATGGGTAAGTAGCGTCTGTTATGCATGGATTTCGTGTTTATTTATGTAAATAAAAGTTTATCGGTGCTGAATTATGAGGTATATCAACTAAGATATGAACTCTTTGTACATTTGTATATAAAATCATCAAAAAATTCATTTTCGACTGTTTTTAAACTATGGTTTCCATTGTCTTGCTATCTCCGGGAAAAAATTATAAAATTCGGAACTGGTTATGGCGGCCCAATGGCGTTATTTTCATTTAACAAAATTAGCAACATTTAAAAATTGTTATAATTTTACTTAGACAAAACATTTATGTGGCGATTTTTGATGGGGTGTTCAAGGGATATAGTTCAAAGTTTTTACGCATTTATTTTTTCTGTTGCAATTTGTTCTGGGTCAATTAGTATTATGACTGGACTAGTAGTGACAGTTCCATCGCCAAACGCTCGGCATCAGGTGTCCCCTCGGAGATGACCTTAAAAACGGATGACCCGTGTCACAGTAGGTGTGGCACGCTAAAGAACGCTCACTGCTCAATGGCCGTAAGCGCCGAGCATAGGCCTAAATTTGAAGCCCTCCACCGGTCTTGGCAACGTCTCCATAAGAGTGAAAAATTCTCGAGTGAGACGTTAAGCAAGATACAATCAATCAATCAATCTTGTGCTCCTGTGATCTCTTCACCAAGTATGAGCTCGGGAACGTCACCGCCGTAGAACATTCCTTTGAAACCGATGATTCCAGACAAATTAAATTTGCATACTTTCTGACTATCTCAATAACTTTCTTGGAGCTGACGTCATTGAACCCTCCGTATCTGAATGGGCTTCGGCGCCTCTACTGTTAAGGGAAACTATGGCTCGCTCCGTTGATGTGTGGATTATTGAGCATCAAGAAAGATGTATTTTCCTTGTCTTTGATGGATGAATGCATGGCACACTAACAGGGAATATATGGTTTTCGAGATTGGGTGCTAACGGGGTTTATACAAGTAAAGATGAAAGATATGCACAAAGACAAAACCACCTTCATTGCCAAGTATGGCAGTTTCCAGTTCAAAGGGGTGGGATGTGGTCTTTGCAATATCCAAATCACTTATTCACGAGTAATGAGCATAGTGGTGATTGGACTACATTGGAGAACTGTCTTAACTTTCCATGATGACATTCTAGTATTGGGTAAAAACGTTCAGGAACAGCTAGAAAACATCGCCGATGTATTAGATCGGTTTAGATGTTAACAGCAAACTAACATCTCAACTTGATGACAAACGGGATGACTTCAGCTTCTACATCATCATTTCCCAATACCTACGTAGCCATATTCTGTTATCACCTGCATACTATGGTGTTTATGTCTCTCAACTGATTCGATATGCAAGAGTTTGTTCTGCTTATAACTACTTTTTAAATTGAGGCAGGCTACTGACACACAAGCTGATGTTACAGGGGTTTTAACAGTCTCGTTTAAAGTCAGCATTTCGAATATGCTATGGTTGTTATAACGATCTAGTTTGCCAGTACAATCTATCATTATGTCGAATGCAGTCTCACGAGTTTAATGTCAATTGTTAAAGAGTTCTTTACACTGATATTGATTGCAGATTATACCGTTTATCTGATCGAGAGATAGGACTCATGACAGCAGGTGTGACAGATTGATAAGGGATGCTCACTCCTCCTATCCACCTGATCCCACCTCTGGTATATCCAGGGGTCCGTCTTTGACCTCTTAATTTTGTATTCCTTATAGGAGTTGTGAGATTAATTGTTGTTTGTTATCTTCACTTTTTCATGGATTTCCTTGGACCATAGTTTGATAAGAACAAAAACTTCTATAATTGATGATGGTTGATCAATGCATCCCCTTACCATCTCAGTCAGCCGATGTACTACTCCAATCCATCAAACTTTGAGGGGATGATTGATTTAATGTACAGTGCATCATTAAATGAACGTAAAGTTCACAAAATGCGTTTATGCCACACTACTATGTCTCAAGTTTGGCCAAATGATTCAATATTGTTATTTCTTATAAGTTTCATGTTCCTTCAAAGCTTAAAGACTACAAACAATTTTCAGTTCATAAATGTGGACCATTTTATTTCAAATGTATATTGTTGTGCATGTAGTTGATGTAATAAACCTTCACAATTCCTGATTTACAAATTCCTCTCCCAAAAGCTACACAATCATATTTGACAAAAAATAAGTTTTGACATGATCATATGTTTACCATTCACTAACATCTAATCACAGATAATGAAGCACAAAAAATGTTTCCTAACCCCCACTACCCCCATAAAAATCCTCCCCAAAAAAAAACATGGTTGCTTGTAACATATGCAGATAAAGATGCTGTAGAGCTACACTAATTTTGTACAACATAGACATAATGAGACTATATATATTTTAAAAAAAAAACAACAACCTCGTTAAAACAATGTCGGGAATGCTGAGACAATCTGTTATTAGAAAAATATACTTGATACCGTTTTAAATATAGCTTATTAATAATGTTTAATAAAGATGATTTTTTGATTTCTTTTATCTCATTGGAACAATATATATTATATTGTGTCCACGTTCTTTGATTGTTAAATTGTGAATCAATTATTCAATTTGCACATCATTATCATTAATCATATGTCCAGGTAATCATTTCCTTTTAAATCAGCCTTTTTCGTCGCAAAATCAAAACATATAAACATCGAAGAGATGAACACTATAAAACCCTACACCTTCTTCTAAAACAACACTATCTTGATCTAATGAGACACATAGTATATCAATAGTGACATATCTTGTCGAATAGAAAAAAAAAAGCTTAACAAAAGGTAATTCAAGATATCAAAGCAGGTTTAATAAATTCATTTATTTTTTCTTTTAGAAAAATTGCGTAGCACTTTTGTCTTAAACAAGTAACAATTCTCAATGAAGCATGCTCCATTTGGGCTAATCAAGAAACAAAGAATATTCCTTCTAAAATCTGTGTGGTCCATTTCTCATGCCCAGCCCGCTGGCACGGAGGTCACTGGGTGTGTTCACCTGGGCTGCTGGATTGAGTGGTGCTTGGTGGGTGGCCTATTATCATGGGTCGGCAGTGGTTTATCGTGGTAACTCTTCACAGCCTCCACAGGAAAGTCCTTGTCACCCTAATCAAAAATTTATGTTGGAAAAAATCACTAAACAAAAAATTGTCTTAGTCCTGAGGGTATCTGGGTACTAAGAATAGGTCCTCAGTACCCCTTGCTTGTCGTATATGTAAGAGACGACTAAATGGGGCAGTCCTTCAGATGAAGCCACAAAAAACCGAAGCCCCATGTCACAGCAGGTGTGGCTCGATAAAGATCCCTTCCTGCTCAAAGGCCGTAAGCTCCAAGCAAAGGCCTAAATTTTGAAGCCCTTCACCGGCAATGGTGACATCTCTATATGAGAGAAAATTTTTCAAGCAGAATGTTTAATATATATCCATCCACTAATATACCTTTGGATAAGCATGGCTGGTCTGGTCTCTTACTTATGATGAGTATAGAAAAGATGGCATCAGCCATGGGTATTTGATAATGACACTGACATTGCTGCAATCAAAATTCAGTGCATTTTCCTACGTAAACCTCAAAATGCAATTATACAAAGTATATTTTGAAAATATATGATAATTACATGGACACATATAAATTATAGAATCATGTTAAGGGTGTACATGAATTACAAATGAAAAGCTAGCACATATAGTACTGAGATTATTGTTGAAAAGTTTTTAATAATCTTTGATGATGGCCATGATGTAATGGTGTGCAGCATGTGGACATTTTTAAAGTTTATCCATCAGATTAAAATGATATACTTGATCTGCTTCGTTAGTGACATAACAATAATGAAGCAGATCAAAGATCAGATTTTAATCTGATTGGAAGTTTATAAATCAATAACTTGACCTATTTAAAACTATCAAGTGTGTATGTGGTGCACCTCCTGTAAAATCATCTGAGGCACATGCCTTCCAATAATTACCTTGGTAACAGCCCCGGATAAAAGAATGGACTGGTGGTGTTTGTCTGCCTTCACATCCCTGAAAACAAGTTCAGTACTAAATTAACTAGGTCATACTTAATTCAAACTAAAAATAAAACAAGTTCAGTACTAAATTAACTAGGTCACTCTTAATTCAAATTGAAAATAAAACAAGTTCAATACTAAATTACCTAGGTCATTCTTAATTCAAACTGAAAATAAAACAAGTTCAGTACTAAATTAACTAGGTCACACTTAATTCAAACTAAAAATAAAACAAGTTCAGTACTAAATTAACTAGGTCATACTTAATTCAAACTAAAAATAAAACAAGTTCAGTACTAAATTAACTAGGTCATACTTAATTCAAACTAAAAATAAAACAAGTTCAGTACTAAATTAACTAGGTCATACTTAATTCAAACTAAAAATAAAACAAGTTCAGTACTAAATTACCTAGGTCATTCTTAATTCAAACTGAAAATATAACAAGTTCAGTACTAAATTAACTAGGTCACTCTAATTCAAACTGAAAATAAAACAAGTTCAGTACTAAATTACCTAGGTCACTCTTAATTCAAACTGAAAATAAAACAAGTTCAGTACTAAATTAACTAGGTCACACTTAATTCAAACTAAAAATAAAACAAGTTCAGTACTAAATTAACTAGGTCACTCTTAATTCAAACTAAAAATAGAACAAGTTCAGTACTAAATTAACTAGATCAATCTTAATTCAAACTGAAAATAAAACAAGTTCAGTACTAAATTAACTAGGTCAATCTTAATTCAAACTAAAAATAAAACAAGTTCAGTACTAAATTAACAAAGTCACTCTTAATTCAATCTGAAAATAAAACAAGTGCTAAATGAACTAGGTCACTCTTAATTCAAACTAAAAATAAAACATGTCAATCTCAATCTTCCATAAACAGCAAAAATCAACTTACATGAGAAATTCAAAAATTTATTTTTCAATTCTCACAATACAGGTATACATTATCTAGAGAAAAAAGTATGTTAAACCTAGGTCTTTCTTAACATTAACACTTTAACTGTTGCCACTATGTAAACTTTAAATGTCTGTAAGTAGACTTAGAGTACTAGGGTAATGAGTGTACAATATTCTTAGATTAACATAATCAGTAAATAAACAATTAAACTAGATCTTACACCGGTCTAACATTAGATGACTTACACCGGTCTAACATTAGATGACTTACACCGGTCTAACATTAGATGACTTACACCGGTCTAACATTAGATGACTTACACCGGTCTAACATTAGATGACTTACACCGGTCTAACATTAGATGACTTACACCGTTCTAACATTAGATGACTTACACCGGTCTAACATTAGATGACTTACACCGGGCTAACATTAGATGACTTACACCGGTCTAACATTAGATGACTTACACCGGTCTAACATTAGATGACTTACACCGGTCTAACATTAGATGACTTACACCGGGCTAACATTAGATGACTTACACCGGGCTAACATTAGATGACTTACACCGGTCTAACATTAGATGACTTACACCGGTCTAACATTAGATGACTTACACCGGTCTAACATTAGATGACTTACACCGGTCTAACATTAGATGACTTACACCGGTCTAACATTAGATGACTTACACCGGTCTAACATTAGATGACTTACACCGGTCTAACATTAGATGACTTACACCGGGTTAACATTAGATGACTTACACCTGCCTAACATTAGATGACTTACACCGGCCTAACATTAGATGAATTACACCGTTCTAACATTAGATGACTTACACCGGTCTAACATTAGATGACTTACACCGGTCTAACATTAGATGACTTACACCGGTCTAACATTAGATGACTTACACCGGGTTAACATTAGATGACTTACACCTGCCTAACATTAGATGACTTACACCGGCCTAACATTAGATGACTTACACCGGTCTAACATTAGATGACTTACACCGGTCTAACATTAGATGACTTACACCGGCCTAACATTAGATGACTTACACCTTTCTAACATTAGATGACTTACACCGGCCTAACATTAGATGACTTACACCGGTCTAACATTAGATGACTTACACCGGGCTAACATTAGATGACTTACACCGGCCTAACATTAGATGACTTACACCGGCCTAACATTAGATGACTTACACCGGCCTAACATTAGATGACTTACACCGGTCTAACATTAGATGACTTACACCGGTCTAACATTAGATGACTTACACCAGTCTAACATTAGATGACTTACACCGTTCTAACATTAGATGACTTACACCTTTCTAACATTAGATGACTTACACCGGTCTAACATTAGATGACTTACACCGGGCTAACATTAGATGACTTACACCTGCCTAACATTAGATGACTTACACCGGCCTAACATTAGATGACTTACACCGGTCTAACATTAGATGACTTACACCGTTCTAACATTAGATGACTTACACCGGTCTAACATTAGATGACTTACACCGGCCTAACATTAGATGACTTACACCGTTCTAACATCAGATGACTTACACCGGCCTAACATTAGATGACTTACACCGGTCTAACATTAGATGACTTACACCGGCCTAACATTAGATGACTTACACCGGTCTAACATTAGATGACTTACACCGTTCCGAATTCCTCCGCCTGTTCTTGCTTCTCCTCTCTAGACTGGGAGGAATCAGCCTTCTCATGCTTGTGTTGGACAATTCGCATTCCCCCGGCCTTAACTGAAAGCAATACATAAAAAGTTAGCAATTCATTCCCAATATGTGTACTTCTTTAATTACTGTCCATGCTGACTACAGTGCAGTGTGATCCTTCTAAACATTGCTTTTTACAGTATTTCTTATTTTCTCCTCGTCAGGATTCAAAGTACATGTACTATGTGTTGTCCAGTGCTTTCTAATTCTTCAAGTACTGTATCGTATGTGTCCTTAATTCAGTACATGGTACAATACTGTAATCCAACCTTTATTTGTACGCAAGAAATTTTCACAAAGTTTGCAAAAACCTTGTCATCGTGAATATTTCGTCCTGTAAACCAGTCCTTTCATGTCTCTCATAATTGTTAAAGATTATTTTGGTTACAAAAATTAGTCACTGCAAAACACAGTTATCAATAGAAAATTATAAAATACAGTCATCACAAATAAAAGTTGGTTTACAGAATGTACAATTTGGCTCAATCAAGAATTAGCATTGGCTTATCAGTTCTGTAGTATCTTAAATTTCAGCATAGATAAAAAATTATCACACTTTCTACTGCTTCAAAGTTACCAACTTATAGATCTACATCACTAACAGACATACAGTATTATAGTGTGAAGATGGTTTAGAAATGCCCAACATCTCTGTATAGAATGTGATTTTTAGATAAAACACTATAAATCTGTGATTTAGGAACAAATTTGTCTTTTTAAATGAGAGAGTTTCAAAAATTAGAAATAACACAAAAAATCGGAAACACTGCACTCAATGTAAAACTTGGACATGCTGTAACATATAACTACAGAATTCAGGAATATTTCACAACATTCTAATGACCGTGACACTGCATTCCCGTGATTAATGGCTTCTACAGGAAAAAGAAGACAACACTCTGATTGGATTTTCTTGCAAGATGTTCATCTATAACATTTTACCATATATTGTGCTTTTTTACACTAGAAATCTACGACAAACTTACATTTTAAAAACTGAAATCACCAATTTCAGAACTTATTTTCTGTGTTGCCAAGATGAATTGTTAAATTGTTACCCTAGTCCTGTGAATAGCGTATGTAATGATGCAAATTTTATAATTATAAATTCAAGTAAAATATGCAAATCTGATTGGTTGGGAAACATTTGAAAAAACACCATGTTTCCCTGTAGGAGTAAGAGCCACAACTGCCAGGGTGACAGTGTTTAGCAATGGGAAACATTACGCGACGACAGGTAATAATATAAAAAATCATAAAGTGTCAAATTGATGTGCAAATGGTTCGACATAGATTTTAGAGAAAATGTCTTTTGAGCGTTTGAAATAAATGCTATCTGGTATGCATTAGTTTAAAATTACAACGAGGCTTTGAATGAAAGAAACAAACAGATATCAGTGGAATAGGAGGCATATCGGTAGTGTTCGAAATTAACCTTAGACCAAGTTTTAAAGCAATTTCGAACACTGTGTAGGTAGTGCCTACATGACAGTACATGTACTGTATAACTCGAAAGTAACATTTTGAATTTGTTAATAATGAATCAATATCCCCATCTTAAAATTTTCTTGTTACTTGTTTATGACAAATCTAGTTTTAAAAAAATTCAGTTGATTTTTTGTGCTTTGATATACCATATATAAAGCAGAATTTCTAGTGAGGATTTAATTTTGGCATTATTAGCGAGAGTGATAAGATCGCATTGCTAAAAGAATACGGCTGATAATTTATTTCATATTAGTGGTTATTGTATATCATGGTATTTATATACATCTAATAAATGATGTCCTGTATAACAGCAAAGTTGATAATAGCCAAGGTTAAAGTTTTTTAACGTAGGTCAAATGGTGAAACCCCCAAGGTCAATTGGACACCAAAAGAAATGTCTTGCCATAAGAAATACACACTGAAATATATAAGCCATATCACCATCCATTCAAAAGTTATTCCAAGGTTAAAGTTTATGCAGACAAACGGACGGACCAAAAACTATAATAGCTCCCGAATCTTTAATCACGGGTTCATAAAAAATAGTGCATGTTTTTAAAGGCAACATTGAAAACTTAACCCCCCTAAAACTTTTCCTGAGCTTTGGTTGACAATAATTTTCTTGTGAAGAGAATTTTCAATGTTGCCCTCAACAAAATTATCTATTTATTTACTATACTCCAATGACTATCTGTATCAAAATATTATTGTCAAAGCAAACCACGTAGTACCACACAACTAGGACCTAATAGCTACAAAAACATCTAATTAAAATATTCTTACAATACAAATCATCAGAGTTTTGCTTCTCTTGCATCATGAAAAAATCTACTTTCCTTTCGTTTTTTAAACTGAAATTGAAAATTTAAGTTTTACATAAAAAATGAATGATTGAATATTAGCATTCTCTCACCAGAGGGCATGCTTAATAGTTACACATCTGTAAATGGTTGGGAAATGGTTCCTGCATCATTTAGCAACTTGGTCACATGATAAAAACAACAGAAAAGGTGGATCAAGAACATGTTTGCAACATAGTAAGCACACTAATGAAAACAGATTAACTGATTGTTTTGTATAGACACAGTTATAAATAAAGTATAGGAAACTGAAGATGAAAGGTTTTCGTTAAAATCCTTGCAGCTAATTAAATTAAGTATAATATACCATTCATGAATCTTTGGAATGTCCCGAGAGACAAAAAGGTACACAATCAGTACTGAACGCGATTATCCGAGTCAACTCTTTCACGTTCTCACAGTTGATCGAGAGCTCTCACAGTTGATCGAGAGCTCTCACAGCTGATCAAGTGCTCTCACAGTTGATCGAGTGTAAATGCCAATGGACCACTGATCTGAGGTATCTTAAAGGAAGGTGTTAAACACTGCTTTGGAGTTAAATCACAGGCCTCTGAATTTCTATCAATAGGCTGTTAAATGTGTAGTATGGATGATATGTATAACTTCTCTATATATATAAATCACTCTTACAATACTTTATTAAACAGCTTAGTAACAGAAATTCAGTGGCCTGAGGTTAAATCATTTGTCCCTAAAGAATTCCTTGGACTGGTAAGAAGTGAAATTACATTGATATCTCGTATATCTGGTATTTCAAAGTTAGTTAGAAGTACCTACTACACTTTCTTTATGTACTTCAACCTCAAAATCCCGAACCCTCAGATATCTCGGAAGTTTTTTGTCAACCCCATCGAGTTCTTGATAACGACTTACGATGTTTGTATATTTCATTATTCACAGTGGTAAAACTATTCAAACAATTAAATGCAAGTAAATTATGTCTCTAATTAAATTTAATGTAATCTTCCTTCCAACCTGGTGACTTTAAGTCTTTATTATAATTCAATTGCTAAAAATTAATTGTTTTGCCTTTCTTCTGGAACAAAAATGAAGTGTCATTCTATTAGAGACATGCAGATGATCTTCCAAGAACATCATGACTACACAGTACAAGCATTGAAGCACCTGTCTGGCTGCTACGCAATACGCCAGAAATCGTGTCATTGACCTTAGCAGCTGTTTACTTTAACCAGTTTTCAAAATTTAAAAATGCAACTCGTCTTATCATGCTAATAGAAAACTAGCGTTAATTGTCTCACCAGCAGGCGGATGTCCAGCTAATAAGTCGCTTTCTTCTTGCGTGTCTGACATTTTTAAGTGTACAGAAGTACAGCAGTGTATAAATGCAACTGGCTATTATTACGACGTGTTGACTCAGTTGTATATGGAACACCACTTTCGTCACTTCAAAGACAATCAGGAATGCGTGTATAGTGTATATTTAATTCTGTGACCAAACTTGATGAGTGGCCAACATTTTTATACAGTGTAACGCAGAAAGCTCCTCATTTGTTAAGGAATTCAATATAAGAAGCATGCTTATGAATTAGAAAAGTGAATCATATTTAATTTTGTTCTTTTGGTTACGCCATACAATATTGTAGTGTTCAAATTTTATGGAACACCAATCCCGAGAACATATATTTTTTCACTCTTTAGTGTAAGAAGGTGTATTAGGTCTGTAGAACGACAACAGATATGTTGGGTTTTTTCAAATCCAAATCTAAATCAATAACTATTCCTGATCGGCCATGCCCACCTACATTTGAACAGATAAAAGAGGATGTAGAAGTCACAGACGAGAATGACATAATATTCCGTACACGTTCACGTGAGTAAAATTTTAATGTTGAGATGAAAAGTACGTATGATTCAGTCAAATCTTTTAATTCCACGGTGGTGTCGGTGATATAAATGTCATTATATATTACTGATACACAGGTTCTGATAGCGATTCGTCAGGGGAGTATTTCGATGCCCTCTCTGAGTTGGACACATCTGAAGATGAGGATATGGAGGCTGAGCAGGACCACGTTTATGACCAGGCTGTAGAACTGTTACAAATGCACCACAGACTCGTCAGTGCCCCTCACACCCTGGAAACAGAGCTAGAAAGACTTAAAACCGTGGGACAAGAAGTGTCTGAAGCAGTGGATGATCTTAGACAAATCTCTAGACATGTCTCCCATCACTCAGAGAGCAAGGAAAAATCACCCCCCACTACTGGCACTAGTCAACAGAAAAGGACAAAAGTCAAACATTAACCTCTCACATTAGAAAGAAGAGTGTAATGTATGTTATTGTCCTCTTCCGCTTTCTTTCCAGCTTTCTTGTATTCATTGCAAATGGTAACATGAAGCAGTTACATAGGAATAATGAATATATCTATAAACATAAAACGTTAATTCTGTAGGAAATGTTTCCATATGGGTGTCGCAGGAGTTTTACGATGTGGTGTGCTTTGATGTAAATATTTATGACAGGCAGTTGAGTTTGACTCATAAGTGCAATAAATTTTTAAAACATGTACTTTAGGCTATTGATTTTCATCTCACCAGGGTGGAAGGCTAACATGATTTCTGATCAAAGAATGTTCACTGTATATGTATGTAGGTGTGGATCAAAGAATGTCCACTGTATATGTATGTAGGTGTGGATCAAAGAATGTCCACTGTATATGTATGTAGGTGTGGATCAAAGAATGTCCACTGTATATGTATGTAGGTGTGGATGGATGGCAAACATGATCTCAAGGTTCTCCATTCTTAAAAACTGGAGTTCATAACAGAACTTATTCCCAAACTTCCATACTAGGTTGATTCGTATTTGAAAACCTTATTCTCAAGAACTGTGTCTGAAATGACAGAACTTATGTGATAGCTCCTCTACACAGAGACCTGTCTTCTTTTTAATAGCAATAGAAGCAGAGAACATGGAAGATTTGTTCCTAAGAAAGTCCTTCAAATGTTGATATAAGTTACGTAACAATTCGTTATTGATAAAGGTGTTACTTATTTGTTTGAATTTTCCCTTGTGTTGACTTTTGTCATCATTTTTCCTGGTAATAGGTCATGCCAAAATCAGTGATTTTCCACCGTGACTAAGAAGTTTAAATGTACAATGTTTTATTAATTGATGTACATATATGCATGTTTTTAATTTGTTGCTTATGTTTTGTTTATTTTCATTGGTTCAAAGCTGTGTTTCCCTATGGGGTTAGTTCATTTTATTGGAGTACTGACACATCCACAGAAGGGTTAGTCCTGTCTGTGTATACTCGAGAATTTCGCTATGGTCACTTCTGCACAATCCAAACTGTAATTCTTGGTTGTTGAAGCAATAGACACATTTTTATGTCATAATTCAACAATTTCCACAATGGTTTACATATCTGATGCTGTAAAATGCACACCTGCCATACTTAGCTATATACAAGCCTGTCCTTGCACTGCACTTCATATCCATATACAGATTTTTTTTTTCAAAACATCACTTAAATGAGCAATAAATATACCTATACTTCTTCATCTTGTCAACTGCAAACATTTTTTAACAATTTGATATTGGAGTCAACATGCTGCTCAAATTCTTAGAAAGATCAAAACGCAACAATGTAAACACACTCATGACACTCAACCTGTTGCAGACTAACAAAAGGGACATCACAAGTTCAGACGTTGTGTGAACGCTGTTTCCAGCACTTTCGTAATATCATAATGTAAGAGATATACTAACACAATGCATAAAATTTTTACACTTAAGTATTTTAAATTTGTTCACCATTGAGTTCTCCTAATTCTAGTTAAACACATTTCATGAGGGGGTATCAACTAAAAATGTGGATCAATGGAAGTAATTGACTGAAAACATGGAAGTCCATGATCCGCCTCTTGGTTTAGGTTCAGCTAAATATCACAAAATTAGTGTGCATAATCTTGAGTTTAGAAATCAGTGTGATGTGTTGATGATTGTTATGTCACGATAAGCTGTCACTTCATCTCCCAAAGGAAAAGCGATGTTTTTATTAAAAGTTTGATTGTAGCAGTCAGCTGGATTTGATCGCCGGTGGCCAGATAGCTCAGTTGGTGGAGCACCTGACTAGATATTCAGGGGGCCCACGTTTGAATCCCGGTCTGGTCCATTGCATTTTCTCCCTGTTAAATTTGGTGCCGTGACCAGGATTTCCATTGTATTCTGGTTCCCGTTACATTTTGGTGTCGTAATCAGGATTTTTATTAAATTCTGGGTTCCTGTTACATTTGGTGCCGTAGATCAGCCCCTGGAACTGACAGGTGGAAATGCCTGTCAGGGGATTAAGATCCTGGGTTGATGTCTTCAAGGTGTGAATACATTTAAGGAGTGTAGCGGTCAGCCGGGTTCGATTGCCGGTGGCCAGATAGCTCAGTTGGTAGAGCACCTGACTAGAGATTCCTGGGTCCCGGATTCGAATCCCGGTCTGGTCCGTTACAGTTACAATTAGAGAAATTCTAGTGGCGGATATACAAGAGGGTCGGGAGCTCCTCTCATTTGATCACAGGACATAATCTTCTAATTCATGATTTTATCATACAAGCTATTTGTAATGATGAATGAACTGTCTGATAAAAATGATTTAACAGTAATATAATGTTAGCAACAAACAGTGATCAATCTCATAATTCCTATAAGCATACATTGTATGTATTTACTTCTACTGTGTTGCACAGATAACAGCCAGTTAGTGATTTTTAAAAAAAATAAAACTAACGAGATTTTTTGGGGTCAGAACAAACCCTTAATATAGCGCAGCAGAAGGCAATTAAACAACAATAAAATAAAAAAATTAGAATGTCTATCTGAGTCGTTTAGGCATGTTTTCTTAGATATTCATATTATGCATCAAATCACAGCGAAATTTGGACTCTAGAGTATCTTATTTGCAAACAAAGTACCTTTTCTATCATTCCGGGATAAATCACAAAAAATCATACAAAATAATTGAGAGTTTTTATCACTTTTTCAATGGTAAATTCATACTTCATAAGAGGCGTTTTAACGAACCATTAAATAAAATTTTAGAGTAGTGAGCTTCCTTAAGCAAGATATGCGGTGCGTACGATATATTATATCGCAAGAGATAAATATGTCGTGCATACAAGATATATCGTGCACACGAGATACATATTTTTATTTTATTTTTCTAATCAAGGGCCTTCAAGGGTTAGCATGAAAATATATAGAAATATTGTATATATACATATATAAAGAAAGAAGTGATTGCATAGCACAGTTATGTTATATACATGTATATATACAATGTCATATATTGTTCAAAATAAATTTTCCAGTTATATTATAAGAATAAATGGTTCTTCAGAACATAATATGTTAATGAATTTTTGTTCACCATTAAGTTTAGTAAAATTCTTAACTGTTTAAAAGATTTTCATTCATCCACAAATTTTTCACATTTATCAGAAAATGAATCTCATCACCTAATGAACCGGAGTTGCATTTGTTACATATTTGTTCATTCCTAGTAATACCAGAATATCTATACCAACTTCAATCATTAATTTATGAGCTGATATCCGTAACTTACAAATAGATCTTCTAATATATTTTTTTGAATTTATTAAGATAATTTTCAAAACCAAACTACTCCTTAAGTTTAGAATAAGTGTACAGTTTCCATTAATTAATTCTTTTCGATTATTGTATCAGGTTTTAGTGTACATGATGTATTTATCACAGAGTAGTTTCTTTACAATTTTCTTAAGATTTATACATGTAATGAGCCGTGCGCTTGAGACATTATACCGAGATAATAAATTTATCATTACTGACCGCCAGGACGCGGTCGGTTAAAGATGGCATGCGAGTTTTTGGTATTAATGCATGATTCTTACCAAAAATGTATATTGTTTGTTTGGAAACAAGGTTTTAAGCATTGTTTCATCCAATATTCTGATCAAATACTTATTATAAAAGATATGTTTTTATTTTCTTTTTAATATGCATATAACATATTTATCCCGCACAAGCGCATACCCTCTTGAATTTAAAACTTGCATATACAAACGACTATATATAGACTGACTACGACTATATACTGACTACGACTATATATAGACTGACTACGACTATATATAGACTGACTATGACTATATATAGACTGACTACGACTATATATAGACTGGCTACCGTTTAAGATAATTAGTACTACACCTGAGGTGGTGAGTTTCTAACTTTCTACCCACTGAGTTATTCGTATCTTGTACGATATGGTACATAATTGCGAATTCAAAAATACTCGCAAAGAAGGCGAAAATTGGATTATCACGGGAAAAACACCGCTATACGGTATTGATCATTTGCAAGCATCCTTATATAGTATAAATTCAAGTTGTTCAAATGATAGTCCCGGGGAATGATGGGTTCACAACTGAGGAACGTTTTATATTTGAATACGTAAGCAAGAGTGGATACTGGGGGCGTCACTTTATGAGGCTGGAGGCCGCCTTGAAGTCGCCAGTGGGTCCAGGGCGAAGCCCTGGTGGGGCCCAGGGGGCGAAGCCCCCGGATTTTACAGATTTTATAGGGCTTGAAATATGTCTCCTATTTAAGGAGGTACTCTACATCGTCATAATGGCTGACTTCCTTTTAAAACATGGATGAAAATATACATATCAGCAATATTTGTCTCTTCATTTAAACTTGTCTCGCCTAGCTGAGTAGCTCAGTAGGTTTGCACATCGACCGCTGAACTGTAGATCGCGTGTTCCGAGTCCAGTAGGGGTTTTAAAATTTTTCTCAGATTGCTTTCAACTAAAACTGCATTTTTTGACTAAATAAAGTAAATTTGAAAGTTTTCAATTTCAAATTATTATTGTAAATATCCTCCACTTTTCATCCATATCAAATGTCTCAGGTGTAGCTTACCTCCTTAAGTCATTTGTAATATTTTCTATCATTTTTAATAAGGTGATATTAGTAAAATGACACAAATTTTAAGGGTTTTTGGGAAAAAAATAAGTTCTCCCAATAGAGTAATTGAAGAAATCAAAAGATTTTGTCATTTATTTCTCCGGGAGTGGAGGATATTATGGCTTCTATCATCGTTTAGTACTTTTTCAAAACAGGATACCACAATTTACCTTAATTTGAAAATTGGGGGGTGGGAGCAGTACAGATCATAGCCTCCGCGCGTACAATGGGGCTAATCATGGCCGTGAAGGGTGAGATGATTCGACAATAGGGGATAACATATTTACGTGGCATAATGAAATTAATGTGCATCTTATGCAAAATTAACATTTTATATGGTTGGTGAAATGAAACAAATTATTTTCGGCTGTTCTTTGAAGCTTGCGTCAGTATGTCGCATTTGTATACTATACAATTTCTCAATAAACTGGAGAGAATATTTACGACGTACAGTGCTTAATTATCTCAGTTCCATTGTTGTCCTCAATTCATTTGTAATTCCAATGTTTTTGCCTTCGATATCAATACCGTTTATTATGATAGCTGCATGTATTTCCTCAGGAATGCGAAGAAGTTTATGTGCTATGAATCTGGTTAAATATCAGGGGCGTATCCTGGAATTGCGGTTAGGGAGCTCAACTTTATGGGGCAAGGGCTCTGGGGGCCGCCTTGAGGCTCCCTGGTTGGGCCCAGAATTCTACAGATTTTATGGGGCTTGAAATATGTCTCCTGTGTAGTCATTTTAATTATTTTCTGTCATTTTCAATAAGGTGAAATTAATAGAATGATGCAAATTTTAAGGGTTTTTTGGAAAAAAATGTAAGCTTTCCCCATAAAAGTAATTTAATAAATCAAACGATTTTGTCATTTACTTCTCCGAGAGTGGAAGAAATTTTTGCTTCTTTTATTGTTTACATTTTTTTAAAATAAGAGACCACGATTTACCATAAATTAGATCATTAACAATTTTGGTATAGGACTTCCTCCTCATTTAGTTTTCCTTCCACATTTGTTGTAGTCATTAAAATTAGGTAGCGGATTCAAAGCAGCTAATTTGATTAGATTTGGTTGTCACAGAAAAAAAATGATTTTTGAAAATTAGTCAATTTTTGCCCCAGGGGTGCAGGAGTCCTGAAATTTACAATTTATGCCCCCCTTGTCCCAAAGATTCTTTATAACAAAATTGAAAGGGATTGGAATGGTACTTAAAATACATGTAGGTCTAGAAAACTGTAAAATCCCTGAAATATGTCAAGTTCAAGGCCCAAAACTCTTTGAAAAATAGGTCAAGAAAGCCTAAACTCACACTTCATTTATAAACAATTGTTTAAAGTTCATATATATAAATTTTCAATTCAACAGCTGCAGGGATATCTGTATACAGTCTGGAAAACTCTTTACACAGACGCATGGACAGACTGGTCACTGTAAGGCTCCTACCTATAGGCCCTAACTAAGAATCAGTCAAGTAGCCTACCTCAAAAGTTCAGTGTCAGATAACACAAGAAATGTTATTATACCTCAGTATGAGAATTCTATGCAATGCGTAATCTGATTGGTCTATACAGTCACGTGCCAGGGATGACAAAACTTAATATCTCCCTCTCAAACATCATATCTCCCCATCAAATTTACCTCTTGGGCAACCTCATTCATTTTCCATATATTTTACGGCAAGGTAGACATAGTTTATTGTGGCGTCACAATGAGTCCGAGTCATTTTAAATTCATAGTTCATAAGGCACAAAATATGTGGGTCCCTGATACACAGTTAAATAGCCTGGTTTTGGTTGATACAAAGACAAGCAAGTAAATCAGCATTCAAGGAGAATGGAACTACAAAAAACTGGTTATTATATCACTGTATTTTGTTGTTTGTACCTTATACTGCGATACGTTAACGGCGCAATGTTACCGTTAGGACGATGTCAGCTACATGCAATGTATAGATGAGTGGACTCCAATTTCAAATGCACATTTATAGTCTTGCTTTATTTCGGTATAATAAACAATTTATTGCATGAATGTTCGAGAGATATGAAGATTTATTCACCCAAGAAAAATCATATTCCCCTCGGGCGTTGCCCTCGGGGAATATGATTTTTCTTGGGTGAAAAATCTTCATATCTCCCTCACTATCCTGCAATAAATGTATATTGTCCCATGCTCCAAGTGTAGTCTATGTACAGAATAGGAAATTTTACCTAAAAATCCCTTATACTTTTCTATCTGACACCGATCTTTTGATATAGCCTTGTCATCAAAAGGAATCTAAAATGGAACTCCTTAAAAACAAAATCAACACACTTATATTTTGTTTTATTATTAAAATCCTTTATTGAATCTATTCTGATTATATCTGAAAATCTTTGTAAAGCAAATAGGTTTTCAATAGGAGATTCGAAGTTCATAAGACTAAATTATGAAACCAAGCAACCTAAGACAGAGTTAATTGCACAAGAGTTAAAGTTCATTGTTCCTAATTAACAAACATGGACTTTGTGAAGTCTACAAAGTCGTAACTGTCGGGAATTGGTCGGCCGGACTTGTCGATATACGGCCTCATCCTGGCTATACAATAGTCCGCCTGTTCCTTGGTCAAGTTCTGTATAAATGGAAATAGGTAGAATTTACATTCAACCAAAAATAAAACGACAGAAAGCAATTAATAATAAAAAAGTAAATAATAAATATCAAAAAGTTTGAATCCCATTAGGTTCCTTTCCATTTTATCATCTTGAACCTCGCTACATAAATGAAACTTTTCTCAAAAACAGTTTGCAGTTTGTAATTAATGATGCAGAAATGAATATGTTTGAATCCATGACACTTCTTGAAGTTCTTACCGCGTAGAGTTCCTGTGCCGTTATGTACGGTTTGTCTCCAGAAGTTAGAGCTCGGAAGGCTTGTTCCACGTCAGAGCTGGACTGGACATTTTCTGTCTCACGACTTATCATGAAGGCCATGTACTCTTGCAATGACACATGGCCATCCCTGTTACATAAATGTTAAGACTGAAACACATGTTTAACAAATACAAAATGTCCCCGTTCAAATTTATGATACTGTACATCAAATAAAACTTGTATTATTGGGTCCTGCTTAGAAAAATCATCGCATTCAAAAACAAAATTCAGATTACATTTTATTTGTTACTTTGATGCTGAAATATATTTACACATTATACTGTAAATACATGTAGATTTGAAAAACAAAAAAGCAAAATTTGTGGAATGATAATAATGATGATTGTGCTTGCTATTTTTACCTGTTGGGATCGACCATGTCCAGAATGGCCTGGAATTCTGGGTCCACTTGACCTTCCTCCACAACAGGAAGGTCATACCCCAAAGCTCGTAGACACGACTTGAACTCTTGATGATCCAGCTTACCAGACTTGTCCTTGTCAAAGTGCCTGTAAAAACAGTATCTCATGTAAAACTTACAAATAAGGAAAATACTTTCGTATGTTAAAATCTAAATTTCACATTCTAGAATTCTAGCAAAAGCACAAGTCTTGAAGAATTTCAAGAATAATTTTACCCTTCACGAATAATTTTTTTTTTATTTTCTTGGTCAACAATCTTAACACATAAAACAACCACACAGAAATAGCCATACAGTGTATATGTATCAGAGATAAAAAAAAAAAAAAAAATATGCAAGTTTGTATTGTGAATTTAAATGGAGGTTCCAATTTCTTGGTTTTATGTACATGGTACACAGCAGTTTTGTTTTTATAGTGCTCTACAACTTACTTGAACATCATGGAGAACTCGCGGAGTGCATCCTCGGACACACCACTGCGATTTCTGGCCTGGATCTGCTGTTCCAGATTGTGCTGCATCCTCATTCCTAACTGGTCAAGCTGATCCCACTGTTGTGCTAATCCCACGGTGCTATGCTCAGTGTACCTAAAATATCGCATGAACACATGTAAAACAGGTCATGACAAGTCCCAAACTGATTAAAATCAGATCCTTTGCTAGATTGCTAAGTGATCTACATGAGCAGATCGAAGGACTTGGTTTTAATCAGACTGGACAAATCCAAGTAAAATAAAAGATTTTCTTTCAATGGATGCAGTAATACATATTTTTCAAGAAATATCTTAAAAACACTCTTTACTATATCTTAATGCGTAAAATTTTTGAAAGAATTTTGTATCTGATACCCGAGTTCCTGTACCTAAAACTTATATTACACCCATCAAGTTGAGCAAATTCAGTGAATTTTCATTTTCTACTGTTGAAGGTAATTTATTGATGTAATGGATCATGACCTTGCACACTGAAGAAAAGAGAAATTCTTCTGCTTTGTGCAGTTTTTCCCTCACTAAGCAGGGGCTTGTATTTCACATGGGAACCAAATTTGACCTAGACCTGTAAAATAGACCAATCAGTGCACATACCTGTTATCCAAAATGAGACGCTCCTCCATTGTAGCACCAAGGTCTTCTATCTTCTTTAACTGGCCTTTCTGGGAGCGGACCTCGGCAGCCTTTTGCTGTATATTGAAATAATTGTCATGAGTCCTGGTTAAATCTGGCCTTAACTTCAAACACTTCTCATTTTTGTAATTCTTATTAACATGTAAACTTCAAACACTACTCATCTAATTCTAATTAAATGTGAACAGATTTAATTCTAATTACCACGTGAACTGATTAATACTAATTAAAATGCGAACTGATTTAACTCTATTTACCTTGGTAGCCTCCAGTTGGTCCTCCAGTGTTCCTGAACCTTCCATCATAGCAGCTCTGTAAAAATTTTAATTGATTATTATCAAACAATGATTCTTGCATTTTTCTCAACTACACTTTACCCTTTTTGTATAATATTATACATGTACATATATCAATAAATTAAGAACTTAGCAAACAGTGATCTCAAAGTTGCATCATTTACAAGGTGGGTCAGTGATGTTTTAGCATTTTCTTCCTACTCCAAGTCTCACATTGCATTGCATTCTCAATGTTAAAATCTTTTCAATATTGTTAGTAAAACTATGGCATACTGTACATGTAAATATGACTAAACACGACAGAAATTCATTTCATTTGCAATTCCAACTGATAACCTAAAAGGTTCATTCTAACAATGCAGTTATTGAATCTGCTATCTCACAATGCAGTTATCGCATCAGCTCTCTCACAATGCAGTGATCGAATCTGCTATTTCACAATGCAGTTTAATATCGAATCTGCTATCTCACATTGCAGTTCTTTCATCAGCTATCTCACAATGCAGTTTATATCGAATCTGCTATCTCACAATGCAGTTATAGCATCAGCTATCTCACAATGCAGTTATCGCATCAGCTATCTCACATTGCAGTTCTTGCATCAGCTATCTCACAATGCAGTTATCGCATCAGCTATCTCACAATGCAGTTATCGCATCAGCTATCTCACAATGCAGTTATCGCATCAGCTATATCAGAATGCAGTTATCGAATCTGTTATCTCACAATGCAATTATCGAATCTGCTCTCCTACGAGCTGGTTAATAATCGTTTCTACAAGGAAAAGTTACCATTTTGTTCTGTAGCAACAGTCTTTTAAGAAAAAAAATATGCTAAAAAAAAAAACATGCTTTGTACGTAGTCTAGACTGCCTTACCGACCTACAGTTTTACATGACTCTTTGTCATGTGTAGTCATATCTAATTATGCAAAATGTTATCATCTATATAAAGTGGCTGTTTAAGCATCTTCTTGTCTTACTCGACAAGTATTTCCATTCTACAGGCAGATTCAGACTGTTTTAACGACTTTGAGAAAGTCCTACACTTGATTAAGATTTCAGCAGTTTCGTGCGATTTCTCAGGGAAGTGCTGTTTACAGCTTGGGTACAATAAAAGTCCACTTAGGTCTAATCAAGAACAAAATGCTTGAGGCATGATTTGTATGTGCAAAATTGCTTTGTCTTCTTGTAGTCTACACCTAAAACTGAAGAGAATTGACTACAACAGGGAGGGGGATGCTTTAAATCTATCATCATATATTTTTGATACTGTCTACCTTAACATTTCAGACTGCATTTTGATACTGAATCTCTGATAACTTATTTTTTTTTTTACAACAGACCTCTGAATGTTTACAAGACAGTCTAGACTGTTTTCAGTTCTACAGTCTTTAACTTTGAAGGGAAGGGTACATATATGTTAGAACAGCACTCATTTTTGTTTTTTGAATGGGTTAATACACAATACAGACTATACTGTCACGTCAAAGGTTTTTGTTTCATTCATGAAATGGGACTGAAAACACATACAGCACTGTAAATAAAACATGCTGAAATAACTAAATAGTAACCCTTCCAACATCCACATTCTGTGTGGTGCAGTCGTGACAGTGGCATATACAGGTACATGGAAAGAAAAAAACACATGTTTTGTTACAAAAAGAATTCTCTTGACTTCTGAAAAGGCAACAGTTTAACCCTACCCTGTGCAAACTTCTTTTTGCCTTGAACATAGAGACAATTCTAGACTTGGGTACTTGAGTACCTAAAGTTCTCCTTGCCTTGAACATACAATTTTAGACTTGGGTACTTGAGTACCTGTAAGTGAGATGAAATGGTGTAAGAACTGACCTAGTTTCCGTGAGCCAGGTGTGGAAAGCATTGGCTGCGTGGGCAAACTGTTTCCTCAGCTGATCGTTCTCCTCCTGTCGCTGTTGTTCTCGACTCAGCTCCCCATCTCTATCCTAAAAGTACAACATTAAGTATGCCATGATTCCATATGCTCATGATAGAAGTACTCTGTACACCAACCAGTGCTTTGTACACTAGTAATACATGTAAATCTAATTTAACATTAAATGTAAGCAAAGGTGAAAATATATGGCATTTCATAATTCTAGCACTGGCAAATTTCAGTTTAATAGTTCAATCATTTATACAGTACTGGTATTATTATACATAATCAAATAACACGAGCAAATAATCAGCAATGAAAACTAAACATACAGTGTTACGTGTATAAGCACCAATGTCAGCAGCCTTACCTTGATGATCTTCTGCAGGTTTTTCCAGGTGTCCTCCAGGGCCTCCATGGTGAACCAGGTGTAGGGGTTGATGTCCACTTGGAAGCTCTGTATCTGCTTGTCCAGAGCTGCCAGCTGGTTGAAGTCTGCCTGGGCAGCACTCAGAGAGGCCTTAAACTGGTCGTGGTTCTCCCTCAAGTACTGTTCAAGAAATCAATCACATTGAATTATTTGAGAAGACTTATACTGTAGAAGAATCACTTGTTACACAAAAACTTTAAAACTATATACATATGTAATATTCCATTTTTCATAAAAACATGCAAATGTAGTTTAGTTCCATTTACAAAACCAATGTGTTCTCAATCAACATAATTTTTCAGTTTAACTTATACACAGTACATTTGTGGGGAAACTAACCTTAATTTCCTCCACAGAGTTGCATCTGACAGTGTCAGTTAAATCCTCCTCAGCATTCTCAAACCAGCTGTTAAATGCTGATGCCTTCTTGGCGAAAGTTAGATACAGATCCTCGATCTGCCTGTATTTATCCTGAAGGCGTAGCAGACGCTGTTTCCTGCCCTCTGAGTCATTGAGGAGTTTTTGCCAGCGCTCCATGACGTCATTGTAACGTTTCTGAATGGCTGGAGTCTGGGCATGTTGAGCCTGAATCAGCTGATCTTTCAGGGAAGTGATGGTCTGAATACCTTCCTTCTCGAAAGCTTGAAGACCAGCATCGAAAGTTTCCTACAATTCAACGATACAAGTAATTAGTAACTTCAAACTTTACCTCTAACAAAGCATGCAATTAAGATATTATCCCAGCAATACAATGTATGTAGGTAAATCATCAATTTTTCCCATCCATTCTACTTGAGAAGCATATATTCTAAACTTAATTCTCTCCATGAATTTCCTCATAAAATGTTTATCCTCCAGTTTACCTGCTTGGTAAGCAGTGTTTGAACAGAGGAAAGATCTCGTCCATAATCATCCGAGCGGACTTGGGTCTCTTTGTCCGCGATCCAGCTCTCCACCACGTCCGTCTTCCACAGGAACTGGAGGAAGGCAGAGTTGTCTACCAGGCCATCCTGCCGTCTCCGGGCAGCGTCGTTCAGGGCCTCCAGTTTCTCTTGGAGACCCTTAATTCTCTGTTCAATGCTATCTTTGTTGTGATTTCCCTGGAGAAAAATGAAGAAAATACATTAGGAATTATTTTACTCTATTCCTTATACATTCAAAAACACAAAAATTCTGTGAAATAATGGAGCTATCCACACACGTACAGTACATGTATATTTTCTGGATATACTGTACATGATAAACCCCTTAAAGGACCCTGCATAATAAGTTATCTGACCTCTGAAATGAGTTTCTCTCCTTCTTTCTTGATCTCGTTACATCTCTCCTTATGGATGTGGAAGTCCGTCTCGAAGACCTCGTGTTTCTTCAGCAGTCCCTGCACGGCTGCCATGGTGTCGCCGTAGTCACCGCCACTCAGGAGGTGTTGCTTCTCTGCTATCCAGGCTTCCTCTTCCTCCACATTAGCACTGAACTGTTGGTAGGCATAAGATTCCTCTAGCTTCTGACCTCTACAATACACAACAGAAATTGTGTACACAAACTTCCAGAACATGATCATAAAACCTATCTTCTAACATATTTCCTCTTCCATGTACAAGTTAATGTATATAAAATGCACTGCACTCTGCAATGCTATGTCTAATGAAACACAGTCCTATTATGATTTTTATAAACCTCAATACCTGTTTGCAGTCATTTCTTTGAGTTCCTCCCAGCTCTCAGCCAGCTGTTTCAATCGATCCGTAATATCTGCAGTGTTGATATCAGAGTCCTCAATCAGCTTGGCCCCAACCTCTTGTACGGCCTGTTGATTCAAAAGCATGTGTACAAAAATACTCACACTGGATTGTTCAGTCTTTAAATAAAGCTGTTCTAAAGTATGATAGTAAATGCATGAACCTGTAACAAGTTACCTGTATGGCTGGTTCATGAGTGGTCAGCTCGGCCTCCAACCGTTTATGTTTCTTCCTAAGATTCTGGACGCTGGTCAGCTCTCTGCCATAGTCATCTGATCCAACCAACAGCTTCTTCTCCCTGAGCAAAAAAGTGCAGTTCACATTTAGAATTTAGCGCTTGTAAGATAATGATTTCTATCTAAAATCTATTGACAAATACACAGCTTAGAGAATAATCCACATTACTTGATCCAGGCTTCTTCATCATCAATGTCTCTCAAGAACTGGTGCATTTTGTTGGCCTCATTCAGCCTGGTACGACGCTGAATGGCCAGTTCCTTAATCCTGAAAGAGAAAGTCATGAAACTAATATACATGTACAGTACATACGCCTATCATATTCACATATGTACATTTCTTTATGTTACAATTGATTTCTGTTCTACATTCTATATACATATATTTATGGCATATTTAAGACTTACTTGTCATATCTCTCATTAATAGTCCGTTTCCTGACTTCGATACTCTCAGCGTCCCAAACTTGGGCATCCACAAACTGGTCAGCCTGACAATTCAAGTCTTTGATACGATCCTGCAATAATTGACATAATGCTGATAATACAGAAAATTCAAGTCTTTGATACGATCCTGCAATAATTGACATACTGCTGAAAACATTCTTGGAAAACTTCACACTCCACAAACTACATATCAGATGACTTCTAACCTACAGGACTATAAAGATGGATCTAGTACCTCATGAGCAGCAATGTCAGCCTCTAGCAGCTGGTGTTTCTTCAGCAGATTCTGAACAGAGGCCAGGTCTTTTCCATACTCCTCTGATGAAAGCATTTGTTCAACCTACAAAATACAAATATTTGAAAATGTATACAATTATTATTCATGTACTTATTTACATTTTCTTTTCTGGATCAGAATATTTTGCCTGATTTCCGTCGAGCACACACCTCTCCCAGCCAGAATTCCATGTCCTTCACCCCAGCATTGTACGTCTGCTGGCGATTGGCCTCCTTTAGTTTGTCACTCTTCTCAGCAGACTTGGCGACCAGAGTCTCCCACTGTGAGGCGAGGCTCTCCAGCCTGGCCTGTACAGCATCCTCAGACCCTGCACACTGCTTCTGGTCAATCAGGGTCTGTCCTGTGGCCAGTAAGGCCTGCAGTCGGTCAGCATTGGCAGCCAGCTCGGCCTCAAAGGCTTGGTGTTTCTGGTGTTTACTCTGTAAAATTCCAAAGCAATGAATTTTCTTTTTACTTCATTTTACTTACAAGAACAGTTATTTCAAATTTAATAAACTGTTATTGAAATTAGCAGGTAACATAACTGTAACTACCAATATTTCAAATAATTAGTAGCTCATATTTGTTGGGTTCATAACTACTTAGGGTTGTTCCAGAAATGATCAAATGGGATGGGGGGGGGGGGGGGGCGCGGGCGGCAAACGATATTTTTTTGTGTGGGTGGTCGTATTTTTTCATATTTTAATTGGTCCGTGGTTGGACTGTTAAAAAAATATTTATTATGGGTAGTGGGTAGTTTCCATTGTTTTATTTTGTGCCACGTGGGTGTTGAGTTTTCAGAATATTTTTATTGTCGTTCTTGTCGTGTTGGTTACAAAACGTCGGAGGGAAAATTGAAAACGTGCTTTCGAAATGCTGCTTTCGAAATCGGAAGTAACATAGAACTATTCGAGTTGTCGCTCTTTGCAGCGCATAACTTTACATTTCGGCACTCTTCAAATTAGAGGCGCGTTTAGTAGGGTCCCTTTGGACGTGATGGTGGCGAACTCTGTTCTGTAGATTATTACAGTTTACAGTGCATCAATTTTGGGAATATTTTGAAACCAATAGGTACTCCGTTTTCTAATATAAATACGCAAACCTTAGTTGATTTATACGAGGGTGCGTTATATTTATCAGTCGGTGTGATGGTGATATAGAGGCCTCCGGGCGCGGGCTCCATTAGAAGACGAACGATTCGTGGAAAAACATATCCATACCCATTTCATGATAATAGCATCGTTTGGACTCCCAATCTTTCCAAGATTCCCGCCATAGATGCCTTTGATTGTTGATGTGACATCGTTTCTTCAGAACTACTGTGATACAATGTCGCACAGGCATTACCGCGTCATTGACTAGAATGTTTGTCCCGAAAACCTCGCAAGATTTGTTCCGTTTTCATTTTTAAAAATATTTTTGTGGTGGGTCTGGTTAGTTTTTTTTTTTTTTAGATGGGTCATTGTAAAATGAGTTTATTAATTTGATGGGTCATGGGGTGATTTTTTATTTTTTTTTATGGGTGCTTGGTATATACAAAAGGTGCCTCCCGACCCCCCCCCCCCCCATGTATTTATTTCCGGAATAGCCCTTAACAAATCTGCCTATCTTGTTAAGGTGGCGATCCATTTTTTTTTTAAATTAAATGTTTTTAATTATCTAGTCTCTCCAATGTACTCGTCCCATTATTTTTGGTAAAATACATATATTTTCATGTTGCACATAATTTACCAAATTGACGCATAATGTACTTTTAGGCAACCTTATTAATTATTTATGTGTTTGCCTGGTTGAATATTTTCATTGTTTACAAATTGTGTAATCTTCAAGCAATGGGTAGCTGTGTTTATTTTAAATTTGTTCTATGCCATTAATGCTAAATAAATGACCTTCAGCATCTTTTCTTCATAAAGCAGTTAGCCTTTTATGGTGGGTGGCAGACAAATATAAGATTATTTAAGTATAAATAAACTGAGTCACTGAAATCAGGGACTGGGGTCCCTACCTGGATATTTGTCGGGTCTTTGTATGACTCATCCATGGCGATTTGAAGTTTCTCCTGTAGCCAGTTCTCCATTTCGTCGGCATCCCTGGAGAATTGTTGGAGGGTCTGTGCCTCTCCCAGTTTGGATCTATTATCAATGAGGGCCTCCTTCAGCTTAGACCAGCGGTCCAGGACCTGGTCCCTCTTGTCATGAATAGCGTCGCTGTCGTAGTGCTCTCCGTTGATTAGGAGGTCGGCAAAAGACTGTAAAGCTTGGATCTTCTCTTGCTGCAGTCACACACAGAACAGAAATGATGATTAATATACATCCACTTATGCAGTACTGAATTTTTGATACACATACATCTCATAGCATTTCAAAACAAGAAAACAAGCTTATACATGTACATACTGACAAGTTCGTAATAGTGTAGCAAGACTAGGGCTGTGTATCATGAGGGAAAAAAGTATCAAGATGTATCATGATATTTCATAAAAATATCGCAATATATCACAGGGATTTATCAGTACCTTCTCAGGGGCCGATATTCGGCCCCATTCCCAATCGAAAATAGGCTCAAATTTTCCCAATTTGTGGGTAAAAATTCCCCAAAATAAAATTTTGAAAAAATTGTGTAGTTTTTTAATCGCAAATCGTGCATTATGTTTCCTGGAACTTCTTTGCATTGTTCATGTCTCTACCGCCTCTGTAGAGAGAGGCTTTTCCTCAATGAATATTATTTGCACTCCATGCACTGCATTAATAGACTTGTAAACACATATCTTTAGACAGTATTATTAGAATTTGCTGATGCGGTCTGACCATGTTAACACTGTGTTGTGTTTCTGTTAAAATTAAAGGTTATGTTGGAATTTAATCTGAAATATATATGAAAACAAGTATATATACAATTTTGATATTTTTCCCAATTTCAGCAAATTGTTGATTAAATTTTCCCAATAATGAAAAAATGGCATTTCCCAAAATAGGCTGATAAATCCCTGTATCATGATATATCGAGTTTTTATCATGACTGTTTTTTTTATAATTACTTTTTGATTTAAAGGGTAGAAAATGTATTCTGCACACAACTTTCGATGTGTCTACTTTCTCATCCACTTTTTTAAACGTAAAGTATTCCCAAACTTTTGATTTTCCTTTCGGATTTCTAACTAGGCCTGATTGATGCTGTAATTCTGCCATGGTTGTTTACGCAAATACTCTAATTTTAAAACCAAAAACGTGAGCATTATATACTTCCGGAAAGTATAGAAAAACATTGATATTTCATTTTATGTATCGATGTATCATATCGACCTCTCTGCATCACAATACATCGATGTACTGTTACACCCCTAAGCAAGACCCTGTAAACTGACAATTTTGTAATAGTGTAGCAAGAACCTGTAAACTGACAATTTCCACACATACCTGACTGCTGATGGCTCTGTCGAAGTCCTCATGTTTTTTAATCAGAGACTCCACATTATCTCCATCCACTTGGTCACCTGACAGGAAGGCCTCACGGGACTGCATCCAGCTCTCTGCCTGCTCACAGTCTCTGTAAAACAGCTGCAGCTCCAGACACTGGTCTAGCTTCATTCTTCTGGCAATCCATGCTCTGAAACAGTCAATCAGATTCCATGTCAAACAATCAGAGTGTGCACAAACTACTCTACAGTATTACATCATATTCCGCTCCTGCATACTGGTTTTCTACGTTTATGTTGGATACCTATGTTTGTTGTTTTTATGTTAGTCCTATGAAATCAAGTAGTAAACAAATGTAAAACAAAGAGTAAACTTTTGTCAAAATTATCAACAAAACGAAATTCTTTGACAATAGCACAAATTTGAAGCCCATTAATCTAACCCAAAAAAACAAAACAACACACATTGTATACTTAAATGTATATGTATATTAGCACATTCAAATTATGGTGCATTTGGAAGTACATATTACTTAGGCATTGTCATGAATGAGTGTACCTTCCATCTCTTCATCATGTATATTAGATTCATGCTGACTTATGCTTTGGCTCTAGTCATTATTTAATTAAAATGTGACTGCCTCATAACATAAACACAACTATCACAAATTGACATACCATATCTTCTTTTCAGACACTGATAAAAACCACCAAAGACATGTAATGCTTCACATTAACGCATTTTCTACTTTAAGCAATTAAGTACTCCTTACTGTTCCAGTTCTTCCCTGGCTTTAGCCAGCTCCTCCAATTTATTCCTGACATCAGGACTAGCATAGTGTTCATTTTGCAGAAGGTTCTGTCCAAATACCTCAAAGGCCTGGAATGTGCCTGAACGAGCATCTATTTCAGTACGGTGCTCCTAGAAACAAATACTAGTATTTAAAACTGTGTGTATTCTGTCAGAATAGCTATTTCAAAAGGCCCCGAGGCAGTAACACTGCAATACACAACAAAATTAGATAGTGCATCAAGACAAATATACAATAACAAAACAAAAATTAAAAAAAACCTAAAGAACTCTACCTACATGTACAAGTACCATTTACTGAAAAGAAGATCTTGCTAACATTACATTCTGTTTTATTTGCGATTTTTGCTTTGACATGAATTATTACATAAAGCTGGACTATCATACTCTGACTCATAAAATACACAATTAAACGTAATTATCTTAAAAAATTATTCCAAAATGCCTACGTCAGACTTTCAAAGGCAACCATGCTGTAATGTTCAGGACACAAATGTTTCAAAAATTTCAAGGAAAGGGATCTACATGTATCTAGCAAGGTTGGCATTAGCTGCTGACCTGCACCTCTCCAAGAAAATATCGGGACAGATCATAGAGCTACAGATCCACCCCTTATAAAAACCTTCGATTTACCGCACACACAAAATTGCGGATGATTAAGGCCTCATATAGTTGTATTGTATTGCCGTCTCATAAATATGGCTACTTTAACAAACAAAATCTTTGAAGCTTTAAGTTTTCGGGTCGTATGCGGCTTTAATGAATATTTGAAGGTAAGTCTAGGCACGAGTATAGTAGGAAAATATGTTAAGAATTTTTTATATTAAATTTATGTACGGCGATGCAAGAACATAATGCTATAAGGCCTCAACTGAGTGCACTTTTTGGGTGCACTGTAAATCGAAGGTTTTTAAAAGGGGTGGATCTGTACCTCTCTGATCTGTCCCAATATTTTCTCAGAGAGCTACAGTTCTGTAGCTAAGTTGGCATTAATGTTTTACTGACATGCTGAATTAATCTACCAAAGCTTAACAAGTTTAATATTTTGAAGGAAAAAAGGAGCACTTACAAAGAGGATTTATGCATATGTTATGAATGCTTCTGTATCTAAATGTTTAGTTCAAGAAATCTATATGCAACATGTCCGTAATATTGTGCAAAGGTGATTCATTCCAAATTTTTGTGCCTGGAACACAAATCTACTTACAAATTTACTTTAGGTGGGGGCAAAGAAATTTTCACACAGCACACAAAAATCACAAAACATTCAATCATACAGTTTTGGTTTTTTTCTTTGGTACCTGATTTTAACTCGTGTCACAATCAGTCTCACAATTCACTATCCCTGATTACATCCAATGCCAATACGTATTATTACATCATCAATATGCCCCATAAACTATCTAATTATTTATTCACTACACATGTTAATGACAGGCCACACTGGATGCTATTAGCCTCTGAAATAAAATCAACATATTAGTTTCTTCTACAGGAAATTCAGCATTCCATCATGGCAATCTGGTAATAAAATTCACGATGCAGGATATAGGGTCTGAATAGGCAGGAGATAACAGCTGTTTTTTATTTAATGGTGTTGAATTTTCAATAATTGAAAGACAAAGAGCTAGCACGTTTGCAAGAATCATATATGTCAAAAATTTTTTTAAATACAATTAAATACTAAATGAGAAAAATCCCATATAATCTCAACCAAAAAAAACCGAAAGAAAAAAGAAACATCAATTTCAAATTCTGCATCTCCTTTCTATCAGAAGACCTTAAACATCAAGTCACTGGTTGTTTTCATGTGCACCATGACAACATCTGATCTAGGTCAATCGCGTGCATTGTCACCTCATCCTCTGGAAGCCCCTCCTCCTCGCCTGGGAGCTGCGTGATGCCATAGTGACTTACTATCTCTGAGCTAAACATCTGTAAAGGGGAGTAACTCTGTATAGCGCCGATTTCGACTGCCTGTAATGTCAGAAGCAAGCCTTGCTATTGTACTGATCACCCTCAAATCTATGTTGGGTATTTTCTTGGGAAATTTTTCATAAAGGTGTTAGTCTTTGGAAACCACTGCCTCAGCGTATAACCACATTAAAAGCTGAAAATTTGAAATTTTTCCTGGATACTAAAATTTGAACTGAAAATATTTCAGCCATACTTTGAAAGCTGCCACTAGCCATTTCATTGCACATGGAACAAAGACACCACATTACACAATATCGAAAACAGGGGCAGACAACTCTACAAGGCTTACTGGTGACATCATTAAATCACCAAACTATCTACAGTAAATTTCATTCAACAGTTGTTTAAGTAACATGAATATTCTAACCTACAATGCTATATAAGTATATGGGTACTTTGCCTTTATCTGACTAAATTTATTGAATAAGATATCACTGTTTTGTATATAAAAAAACAAAACAAAAAAACAACAACAAAAAACAAAAAAACAAAAAAAACCACACTCTCTCACTATTTCTGTAGGACCACTTCAAACTTAACTAAACACACCTGAGGATCAAAAGTCAGAGACGGATTGTCATAAGACCACAAATTATTTAAACTGTCACTTCAAACAAACTTAGAATAGACACACACAAGTTAACCAAACAAAAGTAAGCAAAGCTAAATTCTAGAGCTATGAACTTAAAGGAAGCATCTCTTCTACAATACAATTATTTCCAGGGCAACAAGGATTTCTTTCCCTTCATAGTATACATAGATTTTTTCCTCATAGCATTCAGTTTAAAACATCTGAACTGAAAATATTTCAAAATGATGTATAGATATGCACTACATACATGTCCATTTGTATACATAGAATACTATTTTAAATTTTTCTTCATACTAGATTAAAGGTGCTACAATACACGTAGTATATACAAAAATAAATAATCTAATAATAACTTGGACAGTGTACATAAGCTGACAAGAAGCCACATAACGGTCATGCATGACTGACCTGGTGCCTCTCGAGCAGTGCCTCAGCGCCGGTCACATCCTTGGCCAGTTCATCTGAAGACACCAAAGTCATCATGCTGTTGATCCAAGACGTCAAATCCCTGTGCAAAGAGAAATTCATCGATGTACCAATCATGTTCAAACATATACATTGCTGAACAAATGACTTGCTGATGTTTTAAACTGTCTGTAAGCTAAGGTATTCTTACCTGTAGTCACTTAAGAATCTTTGTAGATCATAGCTATCCAGGAGCTTTGCTTTTCTGGCATCAGCCTGAAATCAGAATGAAATCAATCCTGAATTACCAACAACATCATTAGCATTTTTTTGCCTTACGTATCTAAAAGTAATTCCCATGGGGATCCAGGTTAAAATAATTCCTCAGTAACCCTTGCTTGTCGTAAGAGGTGACTAAATGGGGCTGTTCTTCAGATGAGACCGTAAAAGCCGAGGTTCCGTGTCACAATAAAGATCCCTCCCTGCTCAATGGCTATAAGTGTCGAGCATAGGCCTAAATTTTGCAGCCCTTCACTAGCAATAGTGACATCTCCATATGAGCGAAAGATTCTTGAGAGGGACGTTAAACAATACACAGTCAATCAATAGAAGTAACTCTTTTATACATGTTATACGGCACAGGGTCACGATTCAGTATCCTTTATACAGTACTCCTTACAAGACTTAATATCCCGGACCAATGTCAGAGAATAATACAAACCTTCTGAGTTAGAGTGTTCCATTGTTCATTTATGTCTCTCTGGTGTTCATAGATCTGTTCTGCCTGGTCAGGGTGAGTCTGCATCAAACGCTTGGCAGATTCGTCCAAATCACGGACCTTTTCTCCCAGAGCCGACAAGTCACGCTCCAGTGCATCATGTTTACGCTGCAATGCCTGTACACTGGCCAAATCATGGCCGTAATTGTCACTATTCAGGGCTTCATCTTTCTCATCAATCCAGTCCTTTGTCTCATCCACATCTCTGGAAAAGAACATCAAACACAATCATGAAAATGAAGACACTAAAAAAACTGAAAATAAAATTCTTGAATCTCATACCTATGGCCAGCTATACAACCAGAAGCTGTTTTATAGGAAACTAATGGAAATCACCTCAGATACAGTAATGAAAGGCACACAGGAATTATCACTATCCAGTGATTTTTTAAGACCCATTTTAGGTACAAATATTAGCCCTTTCCCCTCCCAAAAATTACCAAATTTTTCCCAATTCAACTTGCACTTTTCCCAATAATAAAAATTGGTGAAAAACGTATTTGTTAGAAAATAAGTTCAATGTGAATAGTTTATGTACGACATGACAAAGATGCATCAATTCTATATGATTTAGAAAAATAGTCAAAATTTTTAAGACCTTAAAGAAAAGAAAGTTAAAAATATAAAATAAAAGAATGACATCAATTTGGGTTTGATTTCTTATTTGATATAATACAATTAGCATATTTACAATAATGACTAGGTTTTTCCCAATTTGATCAAAATGTTTATAATTTTTCCCCAATTTGAAAGCCACAGGACCCTTTTGAAAAATCACTGTTATCTGTGTTACCTGTGGAAATGATCATTATCTGCATTACCTGTGGAATCTCTGAACCTCATGAGCACTTCCTAGGGACTCAGCTCGAGTTGCTGTTACAGCTTGAAGGTTCTCCCATCTGTTGTTCAAGGTCTAGAAAATGTTTGTATCATATGCAAGTTTTGTATTTGAAGATACACTGTACATGTTGATATGCAAGTCTTTTCATGTTACGCATTACTATTTCTTTCTATTTGGTAAAAAATAGGAAAAATTTAATAGAGCATAATAAAAGAACATCCTATATTTTTTTTTAAAGAGTACAAACTTACTGCAATTTGTTCTCGAATTTTCTCAGCAGCCTCCGTACGTCCCATAGCGGTCAGTCTGTCTGCGATAGAGTTCAACTCCTGCAGACGAGCCTCATTGGCCTTCAGATCCTGTATAAAAAACGATGGAAAAGGACTGAATTGTACCTGTAGGTTAGCTTATTATTAACTTATCTTATTATAAGCTTATATATCTGTGTCATTACATGTATGGCTGTATTGTTTCCATCCAATAAGGAAAATAATATACTCATTAAAGCCCAAAAAAAAAAAAAAAAAAAAAAAAAAGAGAGAGAAAAAAAAAAAAAAGAATAAAAAACTTGTGCAAAATGTTGACTCTATTATATATATATTTTTTTAATATTTCATACTGGTCATAACTGTATTAACATCTCATACCTTTTTTCAAAAGGAATAATAATTTTGTAAAAAACATTTTTATTGTTTTATTTAAAATACCCTCCTTTAATATGCTCTTCTAAATCACTAACCCAATAGCACAATCTGTAGCCATCTAATCGAAGGAATTAAAAGATCCAATTCAATTACATTGTCTTGGAAAGTTCTGTAACTACCTTTTGGAAATCATCGAATTTCTTCTGCATCTCCTCCACCTGTTCCAGATCCTCCCCCACCTCTTCTCCCACCAGTGTGTTCTCTTTTTCTGTGATCCATGACGCCAGCTCCCCGGCCTCTCTCACCAGCTGGTAAGCTTTACAGGACTCTGTCAGTTTCTCACGACGCTGATTTCCCAAGTCCAGAAGATTGGCATACCTGAGGAAAAACAAACAAACAGGAAAGTGAAATTCACATGTTTTTATGGAACGCAAGTGGATTAACTACTTTGACCAAACTTGTTTTAAACTGTGCAAAACAGACAGTTGTAAAGTTGTAGTATAGCTAGACACAGATGTAGAGAACAGCTGAAAAGTCAAGGCACGTTTAGATTGATTAATGAACTAAAGAGAATCTTATAGAAAGGAAAGTAAATGCTGTTGAAGCAGCTTATTGCCACCATGAATGGAAATTTCAGAGAAGATGTGTATTGTTAATAGAGTTCTCATACTAAAATGTACATGAGTTCTTAAGAAAGTTGGAACATGTCATAGTTTGTAAGACTTGGTAAGAATGTTGCCAATCACAAATAGCTTCGAGTAATGCCATCATGCTTTCTAAACTCACAGCATCAAATATCTCAATATAGAAACTTCACAGAGAAAATAGAAAAAATTAGACCAGACAATTTCTTTGGACCCTTTTCTAGAAATACTCAATGAAAGTTGAAGAGCCAATATATATATATGTATATCTGGATTGTTGATGGTAAGCAACATAAACATACAAGCTGCATACTCTCTCCAGTAGACTGTAGAAGGAATGTCTGCATACAAAAGAAAACTTACAATGGTTCCAAGTATTCACTGAAATAATATTAAACATACATGTGTGGACTGATGTGTATTTCCTTTGATAGATTTATTTAAAAAATTACATGTATTACTTCCAACACAAATTTTGTCTACATAAATGTGATTGTAAAACAAATGTATAATTTTTGTAAATGTAAACATGTACATAAACCACACCTTAAATACAATAAATGCAAAATTACAAATAAACTGATTACAATTTAAAATGAAAACATTTAATCTGATCATGCTGATAAAGATAAAAATGTAAACAAATACGTGTACATGCAAGTATCATGTGAAAACTAGACAGGCATGTGTGCATGCACAAAACTGCATCCTGTAGGTCAAAACATATGTGCCCACTTTTCCCCAAATCAAAATCTGATTGAAGTTTTGGTCTAAAACCTAAAAGGGTTCACTAACTGAGATATTCAATTTACCTATTCTTGAGTTATTGGCTAGACAAACAATTACTGTAAGCATGGTAGACGGCCAATTAGCCTTTATTAATCATGATCCACCTACCATTGGTAATTATAAAGCTATATACATGTACGTTCATTTGCTGTTAGTTGAGGAACAATTACCATATGAACAGTATGTTAAAAAGCCCTATGACCTTTTAAGCTGCATACCAATAGGGGTCATCTTCCTATGATTGATGACCATCGGGCAAAGAGTTCAGAGGGACAACAATTGCTGTATGAATGCAAAAGCAAAGACACTTTTGACCTTTAAATCAAAGGGGGTCATCTAGCTATGACCCACCTGTCTATGAAGTTTAATGGCCATCAAACCAAAGGCTCTCTAGTTATTGTTCCATAAAACAACTGCTGTATGCATTGTAAAAAGCCCCATCACCTTTGATCTTTTGACCTAAAATTCAATAGGGGTCATCTACTAGTCACGACTAACCCATCAATGAAGTTTGATGACCATCTATAGTAATCAGCCTAAAAACATATTCTCTACTGACCAACCGACAGATGCAACACGATATGCCACTCTTCTTTAAAGGGGGCATAAAAATATACTGAACAGAGCATGTAATCAAACACAAAGCATGATACAATGGGAAAGTATGACAAAGCATTCAAACTAAGCAGCACAATATGTTATATCTACACTTTAGTGGAAAGCTTTAGGAATGTGGAAAACGTGTTAAAGACAATCAAAGGATTTCTGATGTGTAAATTACTCACAAGGCATTTCACATAGTGATGTAACATACTGTATGTAAGACACTCGATACACAAATTGTCAACGGTGAAAAAAAAATTCCAAGTTGCATGTCATGATTAAGATGCAAGTAAAATATGGTATGACAGTGTTGAGTAGTATAGTATGACAAACATGATATGAAAGTGTTGAGTAGTATAGTATGACAAACATGATATGACAGTGTTGAGTAGTATAGTATGACAAACATGATATGAAGTGGAAATCTTCCATGACAAACTTCTATACAGAGAGGTAGATTTTAAGTGACAAACAATTAAAATATTGTCAAGGATAAAAAGGGCTGATATACTGCACTCACATCATTTCTATCTTATCTCTGAAATAAAATGGCATGATTTCAAATTCTACTGAGGGAAAAAGATGGGGAAAAAACTAATTGCATTTGAAGGTTTGAATGTTTAGACCACTTATGTATTAATGACAAATATGTATCTGAATTCACAGAATTTAGAAATGAATGAACAGGACCTGAAATAAAACAACACATGTACAATCTGCATGGACATAAACGTACAAACATGAAGTCATGCAGATACCAAACACATGCCCACATTAATGTACATGTACATACTGGGTCTCGATTTGGTTTTGGCGAACAGAGATGGTGAACTCGTCCATCAGGTTGCTGCGACTGGCAGACAGACTGGGGTCCAACTTTTTGACGTAGGCTGCAGGAACAAAGCCCTGTCTGTCATTTACCTCAACCTTCCACCAATCCTACAAACAAATCATCGAAAACCAGCTATCAGTAACCATTCTTATTTGAAAATCACCGAAGGGTGACCTGTTCACGATGAGTGTGCATGATTGAATCAAAATCTAATTCATATATAGATGTACACCAACAACGATTAGTTATACAAGCACAGTATCTGACATATTGTAGAACAATGCAAATTTAAGATCGGACTGCTACCAGATAAAATTTTAAAAATATTGATCAAATCAATTTTTTTTTCTTTCCCTTCTTGTGATATTAAACATTTACCTTGTTAGTGCTGTTGAGAAGAGTGAGAACATCCCCTTTCTTCATAGACACTTCCCTGGGTGATTTTTCACTGTAGTCATACAAGGCCATGACCTTCTCTGTGCCAAGGTCATCCACAACTGGGGCTTCTTGTTGCTGAAGAATTAAGTCACATCAATTAATCCCGATTTCAAATAAGAAACAATACATAAACTTATGCTTCTATTCACAAGAAACTAGATTCAATGCACTGTGAAATACAGAGGAAAGTTTACCTTGCAGGCTTGAGCCTGATCATGTCGCGTGATTTACAGAGAAGTGTTTACCTTGTAGGCTTGAGCCTGATCGTGTTGCGTGATTTACAGAGTGTTTACCTTGTAGGCTTGAGCCTGATCGTGTCATGTGATTTACAGAGGAGTGTTTACCTTGTAGGCTTGAGCCTGATCGTGTCATGTGATTTACAGAGGAGTGTTTACCTTGTAGGCTTGAGCCTGATCGTGTCATGTGATTTACAGAGGAGAGTCTACCTTGTAGGCTTGAGCCTGATCATGTTGCGTGATTTACAGAGGAGAGTTTACCTTGTAGGCTTGAGCCTGATCGTGTCATGTGATTTACAGAGGAGTTTACCTTGCAGGCTTGAGCCTGATCGTGTAGTCCCTCAATAACAGTTCTGTAAGCCTCCAAGTCCGACATAAAAGCATCGTGTTTCTTTAGCAAGGCCTGGAATGGGTAATGTGATTCAAAGTTAAAATAAATAAAGTTTATCATAATAAAGTACACGTAAATGACCTCAAAATACACATATATACAAATATATACCAAATATTATTCAGAGTTTTAAAATTATGTTTATCTACAAACTATCAGCTTTTTTGACACAGACATAGTTTCTTCTTTTCAATTCAGAACAAACACTCTGACAGACATTTCTGACAGATTGCTAACAGTTTTGAAAATCCAGTATATGTATGTGGTTGAAATACAGATTGTAAAATATCTGAAAATTATTTTGTCATAACACCGAACTCATGTAATTCATAAAGTTTTAAAAATTCCATTACATAAAAAAAAAAGACTGCAGAAAGATGTGGTTAAACATTCTCAGATGACAGCTCACCTCAGCCGAGTCCTCGTCCTTTCCATAGTCGGTGTTGGCAGCAATGGGTTCCTTCTCCTTCATCCAGGACTCTGCCTCATTAGCATCGGCAAAGTACTGCTGGGCCTGGAGAGAGTCCTCCAAATCCTGCTTCCTCTGCAGCGCCTTGTCCTGTAGGGAGCACATGTATACAACTCACTCATCAACATTTTAATGAAAGCTATAGGGTATTTATTAAGTGTAATAAATTGTGGTGTTGGAAATTCTAAATTTTTCCTAAGGTCACAAAAAATTCCAATTTTGGTGTAAATCATCAAGAAAAAATATCAAATCCATGTCAGAAGTGTAAATCTACAGATGCCAGCTTAATGCTTTAATCAACTTGAGCTAACGATACACTAGGTGGTGAATAACAATAGGACAAAGAAAGTATTTCTGGTTTCATTTTTGCCACAATGACTACTTTTGCTTAAAAATTGCTCTATACATTAGTCTACAGTTTTTAATTTAAAAAAAAAAAACGTCCAACATCGTTTTTGCCTACTTTTAGTTGCTGCCATCTGTCTTGAATTTCCTCGATCTTCTGCTGAATTTCTTCACTGGCAAAGTGTCCATCATCTGTCATTTTGTTGCCATGGGTACAGACATTGTTGATGCGAGGTTCATGCCCAGCAATTTCTGCCTGAAGGGCTTGGTGCTTCTTCATCAGATTTTGTACTCCAATAAGGTCACGACCTAAAGGATTTTAAATTAAAATCCATTTTCAAATACACTTACATTACAAAAAAGAGAGGGAAAGAAAATGTTTATCTTTGTATGTGAAGACCCTGATTACATGCGAGTGCTTCTCACTAAAGACAGAAATCCCCCTGCTGTTTTCCCTCACCTCTGTTGGTGGAGGCTGCTATAGGCTCCTTCTCTCTGATCCAGTCCTCCTCGTCCTCCACATCTCGGAGAAACTGCTGAAGCTTCAGGGCATCGGCCAGCTTCTGTTTACGGGCTACCATCGGCTCCTACAATCGTGCAATGCACAACCATAATAAGTCAAATGAAAAATCCTTCAACAAACTTCAGAATTAGCTGGATACAACAGAAACTCATTAAAATCCCCCCCCCCCCCCCCATTACATGCCACTCATTTGTATTAATTTTCCTCCTTTCCCACAGCAATTTCCTTCAAAATAACATTTCACTGATACTTTAGAGTATATTTTGTTTCCTTCTGTTTACATCAGTAGAGTACTGAGAAAGTCCATACCTGTAGCGAGTCATATCTCTGGACAACTTGTTCCTGTTTGGACTTTATATTATCAGCATCAAAATGACCAGAGCTGACAAACTGGTCTGCCTGAATGACAATACTCTCAATACGGTCCTAAAACAAAAAATAATCATTCCAACATTTACAGATGCCAATTATGTACTTTTTCCTCAACAGATTGGGTTTTCCCTCCAAAAATTTCAAGCATACATATACAGATCAGTTACTTAGTAGTTATCATGCCACTGAAAAAAAAAAGAGTTAACTTGTGAATGGAGTTGGACTAGACAATGGTGTAAAACTTGAAGCAAAATGGGGATTTAAAAACTTCAGGACTCAATAAAATCCTGTATTAGTTGAATTCAAATTAAGATTTACAATGTCAGTTAACAAACAAAACATATTCAGTATCTGTGTACATGTTGTTATGAGTAGAAGACTTTCACATGAACTTTGTGGACCATGAGTGTGGGAAGTCACTATCAAATTGTCAATGCTATTAAAACTTCCATGAATGTTCATGCCTTACATGATTGGTCAATTGCACATTTATTTACATGTATTCCCAACATAAATGTGAAATCTTACAAACAGAAAAATATCTGAGATGACATGCTGTTTGTTATTCATAACAAATCTGTCAACTGATCACAGTTTAATGTAATGAACGGTGTCTATTCTATATTGGAAGAACTTACTACACCGCAAGGGCCACTACTCTGTAAGAGAAGGTCCAGGGTCTAGTTCATTATCATTTCATTGTTGCTAGTCTATTTTGATTAATCAATAACATTTTAAAATAACATGTTTAAATCAACTGTCACTAGCTTTTAACAGAATTAGCAAATCCTTTCTTTTCTAAAATGTTAACATTTTACTGCATTTTACTGATGGAGTCTAAATACATGTGCCTGTCGATGTGAATAAAATTAAATATAGCAAATATCTTACTGAATGGAATATGAAAGACTGAATAAAACATTAATAATGATATACTGAACTTTTAACTGTAAAAAGTTTTTATTGGGATACAAAGTACATAATGTACAAAGACTAAACAAAATACAATATTTTCTCACTGTCAATTTCATTGAATGGACTATATTGATATTGACATGCAGAACAAGAAGTGGGTGGAGTCTCACCTGATGGGCGCCGACATCTGCCTCTAGAAGAGCATGTTTCTTCTGGAGATTCTGCACACTGGTCAGGTCCTGTACAATTTAACACATTGATGATTATAACGATACTGATAATTCATTCTAGTATATATATAATTGTAGATTACACGTGTATCATAGGGCTCGTTTATCTGAAGCAACATTGGATATATTCCTCTATAATATGGTGTTAAAATACTGATACACAATAAGTGTTGTACATTAAATATTGAACTTCTTTTAAATACATTTTATTGACCATTATGAAATATATGCAACAACTGAAAATACTGTACTGCTGCTAAATTAAAGTCTAAGCCAAAGCTTGAATACTGAGAGCTTGGAAATGTGTTATATCAATACTTCAAAAGTGTGCAGTGATGATTACACATTAGAAGAGCTTATCATGAAAACTAGAAGGGCTAGAGTTAAATTTACTGAAATTCAACAGTTCAACTTGACTCTCATCAAAAGATATAATCTGCAGCTACAAGCAATCAGTGTGAATTCCTAATACAGAATCCAACTCAGTTTCCTCCTGTGGCAAAAAGCTTTACTTTCTGTTTATACATGTATATGTAGTAGCATCCCTCATGTCTACAGAAGCTCCGAGAAAAGCATGATGTCTATTATGAAAATGTATGATGGGGGTGGGGTGGGGGGTGGGAGGTGTATCTCTACTTCTGTCCTTGTGGAAATTACATGTGTATCCCAACATGGCATTTTCAAAATGGAGTCTAAATGCATTTGAAATAGGCATTCCTTTGGTACCCGTCTGTTACAGACATACACTACAGGGTCACTTATTTTCATATGAGCTATCGTGGTTTAAGGGGAAATAAGCATAATTGTGGGGACTTCATTTTGGAGTTGAAGACTTAACTTTTATAGTTGTTCAGTTTCTCTTGCTCATGTAGAAAATTAAACCCAACAATTAATGATGTCACAATAGCCCAAAGAAATATTTCTAGTTTCTATCACAGTGATCTTGACATTAACCAATCTCCTCTGGATAGAAGCAATCTTTCTGTCGAGAACAAATGAATGAGCATATAAACTTCCAATAGGCAATGATCCAGAAAAGAATACATGTAACTTTTCTCCCTGAATGATAATTCTCCAAAAGCATGACATACATGTAGCGTTGGTAAATATTATAAAGCAATATTTGTGGACATGCAGTATGATTGATCAATGGTTTTCTTTTAGCAGTCATAATCAGGACACAGCCTGCAGAGGTGGACAAACAAGGTGATTCCTTTGAGATTTAGGGAACGGAGGAGGGGCGTGTAACAAGAGGAGGGGTGTGTAACAAGGAGGGGCATGTAACAAGAGGAGGGGCGTGTACCAAGAGGAGGGGCGTGTACCAATCATCATTTGGTTATTCTGTGGGGATTTTTGGAACATGGCATGAGAACACTGCTGTAGAAGGGACAGGATGATAGAGCGACTCTAGATCCGACTCTCATTTACACTGCTCTAGTAATACTGAGCATGATTTCAAGCACTGAAAACAGAATGGAACTTGTTGGAACAAGCTATTACTACAGGAAACATACACATGGCTGTACATGTTGAAGGACAGATCACACGATTTATATGGGAAATTTTCAGTCTTTTTCTACACGTACATTGTACAAATATTTCTCATGTAAATCATTCCTACTACTGGTATTCACTTCTTACATCGAAAAATTTTTCAATCATGAAATTTGGAGATACAAGAATTAATTTTCTTTTAATGAGTTTGAATGTGAATTTCCCATACAGCTCCTAGCAAAGGCACAAACACTGCAAAATAAACAGTGCTAAATAACTTACATGTCGATGTAAAGGCTAAGCCGGGTACAAAAAAAATCAGTTTATAAGACAACCAATAAATGAACAAACATATATACATTTTGCACAGAAATGAAACTCAATATTTTTTTTGACTTTTTTTTGGTGGCCATTATCATGCTTCTAATGGCAAAATTTGATAGAAGAAAATCAGAGAACTTTTCAAATGAAAATTAATGGGAATTCATGCTGTAAGGAAACAAAATTAAATTCAAAATCATGTTAACATGCTACAAAAATATGCCACTCCACAATTTAAAAGTACAAGTAATATAGTTGTTTCCCTCAAGTAACACTTTGTAAAATTCCAAGTTCTCATTATCATTACACAAATTGTAGGATGGCTTCAAAATCATTTGAAACAAAACACAAAATATATTGTATTCTATCACATCAGAGCCACAATAAATCTAGTCCCTCACCTTGCCATAATCCTCAGACATAAACTGCCCTTCGATCTCTCCCAGCCAGACCTCGATATCCTCAATGTTACGGTTGAACTGTTGTTGCTGACTCGCCTCCTTCAGTTTATTTCCTACACAAGATTCAACATTCTTCACTTTATACATTAATGTTTTACAGTTTATTTCCTACACAAGATTCAACATTCTTCACTTTATACATTAATGTTTTACAGTTTATTTCCTACACAAGATTCAGCATTCTTCACTTTATACATTAATGTTTTACAGTCTATTTCCTACATATGCTTCCAAGTTCAGTTTAGTTTTTGCTCGTTACAATGTGCGAGGATAAGTTACCTTTTCTGTCAGTCTGAGACAGTAGGGTGTTCCACAGTTTGACAATTTCTTCCACTCTTTCTCTGAAAATATCACAAACCATTTTCAATATTCCATCCCATAAAATATTTTATCAGATCATTCACATCAGATGTGTCAATAACTCAAGTTTCCATTTTAACATACAAAATCTCTCCCGAGTTTTATTCTTTGCCCAACCTGAGTGTACTCACCCAATAGTTTCCGAGGCGTAGTGATTCTCTGAGTGTACTCACCCAATAGTTTCCGAGGCGTAGTGATTCTCTGAGTGTACTCACCCAATAGTTTCCGAGGCGTAGTGATTCTCTTGAATCAGCTGTTCCCCAGTCTTTTGAATGGTCTCTATGCGATTTCTGTTGGCCTCAAGTTCAGCTTCAAAGTTCTGGTGTTTCTGTACTTTAGTTTGCAGATTGGTTGGGTCCTGATGAAGAAAAAGCACAATATGAATGTGTCCAACTTTTGATGATTTACATGTATCAACAATTACAATGCAAGATATTTCTATATACCACTCAACAAAATGTCTGACAAACAGAATACATTTTGTTGCCCATAATAGTTTAACTTTGTGTCAATGCTCAAACATTTCGTTATGTTTCTTTTCATCACGGCATTTTTGACATTTTTACCTCTATAAAATGAAATACGCACCAGATAGCTTTCATCTGAAGCAGTCTTGAGTTTCTCATTAATCCAGCTCTTGGTTTCATCACAGTCTCGCTCGAACGTTTGGAATTTGTAAGACTCTTCCAGAAGCTGTCTACGATTGGCTGATGTCTCATAAAGGACATTCCGTCTCTGTAGCAGCTGGTCTCGCTTGGCAGCAACGTCATCATAAGCGTAGTGCTCACTCTCAATCAGCTTAGTGGCAAAGTCATCCAGCATCTTGATCTTTTCCTCTTGTGCTGCTAGTGACTTCTCAAAGTCCTCATGTTTCTTGATCAGAGCTTCAACACTATCCAAGGAATCTCCCAAGTCAGTGTTTGCTAAGAATGCCTGCCATAAAAATTAAAGATTGAATTTTCAAATTTTCTTTACGTTTAACATTCAGAATACAGACAACATGTTGGATGTTTGGGTGGTTCATTCAGCTGTGTTCACATTCATTTGTTCATATCTAAACCCAGAGAAGAGAACAAGCAATACCTGTAACATGATAAAAAATAACAATTAATCAGCGATACTGTACGTTCTACTTTCAACCCGTTACTGCTGTAACATGTAAAAAACATGTGTCACAGTAATTTCCATGGTTTCTGTGTTGCAGCATCCACTAAAACTTCAGTGTAATGTGTTGTACTGACCTCCTGTTTGGTCATCCAGGCATCAGCATGCTCCATGTCCCTGTAGAAGAGCTGGAGGTCCATACACTGCTCGTACAGAATCTTTCTCTCCTCCCACAGCTCAAGAAGACTCGACTTCTCCTTCGAAAGGATCACCAACTGTAACAGAAAACGTCATATTCACAGCACATTTCCCAATAGATATGTCTGAAGTAGCACAGCTACATAACATCTCGTTAAGTTTTGCTCTTGCCTTGTCTCTGACTTCATCGGCAGCATAGTGGTTGGCATTGACCAGTCTTTGTCCAGCCTGATCTGTGGCCTTAAAGCTGTCCTCTCTGGCATCAATTTCTCCCTATAAATGCATACAATAAATGAACCATACGTGTACACAGTATTCTTAAATAGAATAATTCTAATGTGTTGACATATTTTAGATTCCTTATTTTACGTGAGTACTTATTATCACGAAATGACTCATGGACGTTAAATCGCGAGAAAATAAATTGATTAAACTGTTGATCAAGTGTTTTTGCATGTATTTTAGCAATATAAAAATAAAAGCAAGAAATATTTTTCGCACGTGATGTTTCTCGCAAAATTATGCGATAATAAATTCCTCGCGTATATTTAGGAATTTACAGTAGTATCTACAGAGATTTCAATCTTAACACAGATTCTGTAACATTATAACAAAAATACAACTCAGCAATTCACTTGTGTAAAAAGCAAACTTACTTTTATACAATGTAGCATGTGTTTAGCACACTGAATCCATAAACTTAACTTGTATAGTATAAACGATCTTCTATGTATGTGTTTGCTACAGTCACTGTTACCTTGTGCTCATTGTGTCTTTCTACCAGAGCCTCCGCTCCCGCCACATCCTTAGCAAGGTCGTCAGCAGAGATAATGTTCTTCATGTCATGGACCCAGGATACCAGGTCACGGAAGTCCGCCAGGAATCGGTGGAGATAGTAAGAATCATCCAGATGGGCCTTCCTTGATGTGCCTTTGTTCTTCAGCTTCTGCCAGTTGTCTACGATCTCAGTCTGCTTGGCATTGATCTGAGGGGCCTGCTCTTTGTGAATGTCTTCCAATCTCTCGGCTTCTTTACTCAAAGCATGGACCTTTCAAAAACAAGCATTCTGATGAAATAAATGCTAAATATGACAAATTTTAAGGTAATTTATTACAATTCTCAATGGTATCATCCTGACAGTACTGTTATGTTAACATTGAGAGGCTTTGATCAATCAATCAATGTTATACAATAATCATGTAAACTTTAAGATCCTATGGAGACCTTTTCCTCCAGGGCAGCCAGATCTCTCTCCACTCCCTCATGTTTACGTTGCAAGGCCTGCACACTCGCCAAATCTCTACCGTAGTCATCTGTCGATAAGATGGCGTCCTTCTCCATGATCCAAGCGATCGTCTCATCAGCATCCCTAGTGTCACATACAATAATCACATGTCATAACCACTCAACAGGTGCAAAATATACAGGTACATTAATTCTCCATTCAATACTGCCACTGACTTACCTGTTAAATCTCTGAATTTCATGTGCTCCAAACAACCTCTCTTGTCTCAACAGAGATAGATTTTTCAATCTTTCCCAAGCTTCATTAACATCCTATAAAACAAAATATCATTGTACTACAAAATACTACCCAAGTAGCCTAAAACAAGGCGTCACTGCTTTACTATATACTAATCGAAATAGTAAAAAGTCCTTTTCATCACTTAAAAAAAATGTTCACTTTCTCTTTTCCCGTCAATAATCTTTCAGTTGATATTACTTCCCACATAATAGGTCACTTACACTTTGTCTTTGTCTAATCGTAGCTTCCTCTGGATGTTCATCTTCAATCAGCTGTTCCGCCAGCGTATTCACCTCAGTCACGCGATCCTCGTGATTTTGTAAATCCTGCATACATAAAACCGCATCATGATTAATACGAAGCTTAACACAACAAACACGTCACGAAAATGTTCCCTGCTCTAATTACAAATAAATTACCTTCTGGAATTCATCAAACTTTTTCTGCAGAACCTCCACATGTTCCAGATCCTGACCAAATTCCTCTGAGGTCACGAAAGCTTCTTTATCATTGATCCAGAACATGACCTCATCACATTCCCTCATGAACTGAACAAGTCTCAGAGCTTGTTTCAGCTTCAGACCCTTCTCTCTGAGCTTGGACAACAGCAGTTCCCACAGACGGTGGAGCTCATCTAAGCGTTCTCTGATGGTGACGGAGGCAAAGTGCTCCTGGTTGATCATTTCTGTTCCAGTGTTGTCCAATACAACAATAGCATTTGCATGGGCAGCCACTTCTGCCTCAAATGCTTGGTGTTTCTGAATCTTGGCCTGTTGAAATATCAGAAAAAGTTCAGATAATCAAACATTATTCACATGCATACATGTACTAATAAGGATAAATTGGTATCAAATGCAGTGTTTCCTTAAGAATATCATCACCTGTAAATTAGTAGGATCTTTATAGCTTTCATCTGACGCAGTTTGCAGCTTCTCATAAATCCAGCTTTCCAACTCATCTGCATCCCGTTTGAAGTACTGGTACCTCCTGGAGTCCTCAAGTTTACGACGCCGGTCCTGGCAGGTTTCTTTGAAATGGGAGTAGCGGTTGAGGACTTCATCTCGCCGTGTCTGGATGTCCTCCGCAGTCTCGAGGATTTTAATCTCTCGAGGCTGAACCTCCGTCATTTTGTCCTCGTCTTACTACAACAAAGTCACATGTTACAAAAGTCTGTTATATGCAATGGTCAGAGTCAAATATAACGAAATCAGCATGTGTTATATGCAACTGTCAAAGTTGCATGTTATGAAATCAGCATCTGTTATATGGGTCACAAGTAATCCGCTCCTTGGACTAATCATTGAGAACTTTACTGAAACTGGGCATGCTCTCAGAATTACCAACTGGAATACCAACTGAATGGAACTTTAGCCAGCTACATTGTACCTCTTACAAAATTCCTTAGATCTGAACAAACTAGTGTTGAATTTCATCTACTTTGAAATAACAACCACATGCTGACTTTCTAATTCATGTGTATTCATAATCATGATAATTAACGGAATAATTTTTCTGCTAATCAATGTTAATGTTTCAAGAAGAAGTTCAGAGATGACTGTACAATAAACTTCAATCGAGCCAAACTAACAGCAAATAATAAATCTATAAAGTATCCCCAGACCTATGAAGAGAACTTTAAACCATAATTTTGTCATAAAATATTTCCAAGTATAAATGAGATAATTTTTTTTGTAAGAGCAAGGCAATGAGTGATGTACTTGTATCGCATGTATTTAAGCCATGACACTCAAATAAGTGGTATACCTCATATAAAAACCAAGTAGTCAGATAAATGCTGTATCCTGTGGAACTCTTGTTATACACCTGTTCAATGACAGTTCTTGCATATTTTTAATAACAATTAAACCTAAGCAGAAGTAGCAGCCTTGAGGTATGAAGATTGGTAACCAGCCAATTTTCTTCATAGAATCTCTTTGATTCACAGGTTTGAAAGAACATTCTTTTTTTAACAATTACAGTTGTTCTGTGGGCTTGATCAATAGCTGTGCTGAAGCCACTGCTGTACAATAGAAATCAGGGATAGCTATGCTAGACAAGTTACACGGAATTCAGCTATTTTGGAGTGTGGATTCATCTGGGGATGTTCATGTCCAAAAATAGTTTGGCTTGAACTTTAGTTTTTTCATGCTGTCACTGGTATTTCTGACAAGTTGAAAAAAAAGTAGATAGACAAAGTGATTCCAAATTTACCACTATAGTAATCTGATAAATGTTGACATCCAATGACAAAAAAATATACCATATCATTCTAGAATCTCTTCCAAATACACAAGACATTGATCAACGATTGAGTACTAAAATCCTTAGCTCAGGTGAGCATTAATTTGTCAGAGACTTATAGAATAAGTAAAACCTCTTACAACTAGAATAGTCCTTATGGGACCAAAACCATCATCCCCCAACAGGGCACATTGGATGGTGTTAATTAGTGAATATGTGCTCATAGAAGAATATGAAGAATAAGTAATTTTGAAGATAAATTCTGGACAATGACACCTTAGCCCCCCCACCCCACCCCACCCCTCAAAATGGAAAAAATATCCATAAATTCCTTGAAAGTTTAAAAACGTCAATCAAAATAACAGGTGCAACACTTCATGTCAGATTCATACTTAAGATATATACACAAAGTTTTAATCAAATCTGTTCATTAATATTAAACATATATATACTTTGGACAAAATATATGAATTCCAGTATACCCCTAAACTTCATTTGCCTCGGGGGGGGGGGGGGGGGGGGGGGTTATAAAAATTACAATACATTGTCATCACTGACTAATTAAGTTAATGTAATATGTATATTGTACCAGATTGTCAAGCACTATTTCTGTGTTCCAAAGAATACACTCATACAGAAGATGGATATAGTGGTAATCTCTACCACTAAATGTGACTGTACTCAGGTGGTATCTAAGGGATTTTAAGCAAATAAAACAATAATAAAACAACAATACCAGTAAGAACATGACTACCAGTAATCATGGTAATGTCAGGCTAATTTTTCCTGCATTTATTTATAAATGTGCAGGTTAATTCATCAACATGGTCAAGAACTTTTAACCTTGCACTTGTTTACATATATTCAGAATTCCTAATCACGGATACAGTTTGCAATAGTGAGCATTTTAGGACTTACCGATTCCCCTCTGCACAACGCTTAATATGTAAAGAATCAGGCAGTAAAAACCATAGTATATCAAATAGGAAACCAACAGCAAACACAACCACAAAAGAAATAGTTCTGGCTGATCCTCAAAGAAGGGACATCTCAGCATCAGGCTGGGTTACCACACACACCTCACCAAGGGAAATAACTCCCAGATAATGGTGCTCATTACATATTTATTGACATCAAAGTTAAATGTATTCCAAAGTTAGGAATAAATGACAACCATCTATCTTAAGGGAATAAAGTGGAAGATTCTGAGCTGCCATGTAATTCTTCATGTCCATGATCACAAAAGAAGAGAGCTTGTTAGAATGAGCAATTACACGGTACATTTAAAATAGCCTCCCTTGGAAAACAAGACAGCTATCAGCACTAGTTTAAAATGAAAAAGTTTCTATCACTAGTCTGGCATCACCTAACGCTTCTTCCAATTTCTTTCGCGATACCTCCACAAGAAATCAGGAAGATCAATAGAATTGTGTTGATGTAGCGTATCAGTTTGCAAAATCCATTATCCCTAAAGCAGAAAAGTTCACTCTTGTGCGAGATTTTCACCTTACATCATGTCTATCAAATGCATGTCAGAAATAAAGCCTGAAAGTGAAATCTATGTGGTCATGGAGTAATACTGCTTAATGTTTAATCAATTCTCAAGGCAAAGGAAACTAATCATGCCATATTCAATTTTCATGGTCATAACATAAAATGGGAGACTGTCATTTCATATTTATATATTTAGTAATCAACTGAAAAAATAGAGCTAAAGCACCGACAGAAAAACTCGAGTTCCATAATTCCATCTTATTCAACAAGCATTATTGAAGATATGATAAATGTGTGAAATGTACCTTTCAATACATGCACTCCATGTCAGTTGTGAAAAAAATTACGTTAAACCATATCAATAACATATATATATATATACAAGAGAGAGCCTGTGGTCTTCATATTCCATTAGGAATGAATAGTTGAATTAATACCTGCATGAAGTTTATATCATTTTTGAAAATCACTATGGACAATGACTGACAATAGCTTTTGGCATGTCTGCTATTTTGGATATCTATCAGCTGTTTACAGACACACCCCTTTTGGAACCTCTCTACATCAGCAGTAATCCCCAGAAGATGCTATCAATAAATCAGGGGTTGTATGGGATGAATGCCAACAAATGATTCAGCAGGCTGTAGCCCATGACAACAGGTTATTTCAGACAGGGAATATTGATCTTTATGCTAATCATCCACTGGCAAAACAATATTTCTGAGGAGAACTGAACTGCATAATTCCTACTATTTGTCATGCAGATTCGTGATAGACTGTAATGAATCCCAAACGCACAGAAATTATGTGGGGAGTATCAAGGTTCACATGAAACATAGGTCTATAAGAGATTGACACTACTATATTGTAATAGTAATCAGGAAAACTCTGCACATTGATAATCATTAGGGTTACATGTAATAAAGAACATGTACATTTCACAGAAAAAACCAAGGCCTTCAGGACCTTCTACTGGATACTTTTGATTTCTAGGGAACTAATACTTTAACTTCACTAGTATCAGTGTAACCTTCACTTCATTCAACAAATGAATGCTGTAGATAACCAATGCTTTTGGGGTTTTCTTTTTTTTTTATACAAGTAATGTTGGTTAATTTTAATAACTGAAGTACAAAGTACTTGAATGAAAGCCCATGCTGAAATCTAAGTCTTTAAAATTTTGCTTTTTCTCCAGAATTTTGATCGATCGAAGTACTGTATGAGTACTACAGAGAGTTAAAATCAAAGTTTAACATATCTAGACATTCACACAAAACCCAAGACTTGGTGTGGCATATATTGTTTCTTAGAAAAACTAATACCAAGTGTTATAATCTACATCAGTACCAGCCACCACTCGGGCAGCTCTAGCACTATACCTCAGAGACCTATTATTAGATTTCCACCCAATACGTAATTTCAGAGTTGCCCAATAGTGGTTTTCCTTTGTTAAACTCGTTCACATGGTGAGCCGTACAAAATACACTCACAGTGGGTACAAATGCTTATTGCTGTGTTTATATATGGCATAAAGGATAACTAGCAGCTGTCCTGTAACCACTCGAACTGCAGGGAAACACAAGTTTAGTGTGTCCATGAGTATTTGATATAAATAAAATTATAGTTCGAATAACACTCGATAATCACCAACTTTCTTTGATAAAAGCATCACTCATGTCGGAGAGGAAACATATATCAATTTCATATTTAATTGACTATTGAATAAAAACAAATTATTCTTTGTATGGTCAGTTATATGTATACTAACGGCTGATATAAACAAAAATTTCCGCTTTCTAAACTTTCATCGTTATCTACATAACCAATATATAATATATGTTTACATGTTGTACCCACACATGTGTTCAATAGAATACTGAATGTACCTCTATCATAGAAGAGCTCATATCTTAGAAATTGTGTATTCTGATAGGATATTTCGAGAATGAGATTGATCACCATTCTTTATTCTTCATCCTTTTCTCTTAAATCTCGACAATATGATCCTGTGTTTTTAATCAAGATTAATTTGTATAATTATCTATATAACCCTCAATAATTTTGATGAAAAAATATCCTGAGATCAGCATTCAACATAAGGGGGGGGGGGGTTAAAAATTAATAAAGTACATATTATCTATAATACAACACTAGATAATTTAGAAAAAAATAAAAGATTCTCCATTCAATATGAGAGAGAAATTCTTCTCTGTTGGATATCACCGCGATTACCGTGATGGGTTTGTTTTCAATTTCCCCCTCTCTAGGCCTCAAATTCTTGCATTTTAAATACCCACATAACTCTACACTATCTGGTCAAAATTGTAAGCTTTCCCTCTCAAATCTCAAGTACAGTTTTTATGAAATAATACCTTATTTTTAGAAAGATGATTACTTGTCTTGCAATTTTCAACAGAGTGACAAAAAAGCGGAGGAGAAATAAATAGCAGACTTGGGCGCGGTGCAGTGTTATGATAATCAATTTAATCACTACACTTCGGTATTTTCTGCACAAATATTGAAACCCTGACATAAAGACAGTACAACCTTTTTTGCTTCAAATAAATACGAATAAATATTAACTACATATGTAATTTAAGCAAAACAATACATACGAAATACACAGTTGAGATGCCGCAAAATATCACCGTCCCAAATGAAGCGAAATTTGATAACTTGTGCACTGTGGAACAGCACTTCCGGTGCAAATAGACTACGAAGAAGAACGCGTGTTTCAGTGCATGATTAATATGGTAGTTGTGCATACAAAAATATTACTTCATTTTATATAGATATCTACACTTGCATTTTTAAAAATAATTGACCAACTATTCTACAATACATAAAAATATAAACAGGGAGGTTACAAGAACAGCAAGGGTTTATACAATACGAAACCACCATCAAAAGATATTTCCTTCCCGAATTGTTAAATTTTTGGGAAGGGGGGGGGGGGGGGGGAGGGGAGCTTTTCAACATATATATTTTTCTTGAATTCAGAACGAGATCGTTTGGCTGCCGGGAATTACTGTCCTGTGTATGACTATCCACTGTGTTCTAGTTTCTGTACTTGAGAACTATTCCATCAGAATCCATGATCTGAACGAAGAAACATTGACCTCAGAGTCTCATGAAAAATACACTTGGTCTTTGATAGTTGTAAAGTTTATACCCGGGATGCACATTAGTATTGATAAAGACGTTAATTGAATATAATATGGAATATTTTTGCTTTAGTTTGGATTTTTTTTTACGTTGCACTGAACCACAGGTATATATGTGAATTTTGATCAATAAATGGATACAATTTAAGGGGGGGGGGGGGGGTACTCTATGTATATATATCAAAATAGATCGAGCATTTTTGTTTCTATTTGTATCTATTTAATGACCACGATTCAGATGCCTGTGCTTGAACGTACCCGCGAACACCACTGGTCATTAGATTATTAATGGATAAATATCCAAACCATGTACACCTCATATCCGCACCGTGCTAACACAGGACCAAGCGTTTGGAAGTTGTCATGATATACATAATACAATGTATCTTGGAAAAGTTCAACGACTTTGGAAAAACTAATCAATAAATTGACACCCATAGGCAATTCCTGGATATTATGTCGTATAAGATCCATTTCTAATATTAGTAATAGCTTGAAAAGGATCGATAAAAACTTGAATACGATTTTTCTACTGCATCTTAAGATTACTTAAAATTTTCTGATCTAATAAGCAATAGCTGAAACCCAGCAATTCATATTTGTTTTGAGAAATATTGTGATAAGGCTTTATATTTCTTCAAGTTCTACAGCAAAAATCCTTGATCATTAAAAAAATAATACTAGTATGAATTGTAAAAGGTTTCAGTTCACACACACACATGGATAGATAGATTGATATATAGATTATTAAACGAATTGTTCTGCATATGACCAGTTTTCAAATAGAGGCAGTTTACCAGTGCTCGAGCTGATTTTTTTTTTTTTTCAAAAATGGCGAAAAAAAATTGAAAGTGGCGAAAATCCCTTTTTGCAATAAATTGTATTTTTAATCCTTTGTCAGTGACACATTATCGCCTGTTTGTTTATCTCATAAGACTACCGGTATGCACCCCATTCTATTTTGACACTAAACTTGTAGCTTCTGACCCTAGTCAGTCTAAAATTTAAAAAATATCTATGTTTGGCTTTACAGTCAACCCCACCTGCTCAAACATCTGATTCTGTCCAAATTGCAAAATCTTCCATACAAAAACGGAAAATTAATAGGGAATGGTTGAGATACGACTCTAAATTGGGCTTGATGTTTTGTGACATCTGCATTTCGGGCAATGTACACAATAGTTTCACTGAAGGGTTTAGCATCATGAAGTTTATATTTATATGATTTATTATCTGAATTTTGATTTCCATAATAGAATTTATCAAACAAATCAACTTCTTATTATTTCAGAAAGAAATGTTTAGGTATGGTAGCTGGATATGATTAAGTAATGTAACTGATTCAAAATGCTAAAATAAGTGTAATGAGTAAAATAATATATAATATCATAATTGTAAAGCATGTGATTATTTGTGCCGCACCACTCCCCGAAAAAGTGGCGAAAGGGAATTCTGGTCCAGTGGGAGCACTGCAGGTTGCTGACATACAGGTTGGTGTTACAGTCTTAGGGGGTTTCAACAGTCTTGTTTAAAGTCAGTCTTTCGCAAATTCTATGGTCGTTATAACGATTTAGTTTGCCAATCCACGTGTCATTGGGTCAAATATACTGTCTGGCGTGTTTCATACCAATTAGGCAGTTCTTGGCACACTGATTTTGACTACGGAATACTTGGATTACTCCGTTTACCTGATTAAGATATAGGGCTCGCGGCGGCTGTGATCGGACGACAGGGTATGCTTACTCCTCCTAGGCATCTGATCCTACCTCTGGTATATTCAGGACCGTGTTTGCCAAGCTCTCTATTTTATATTCCTTATAGGAGTTATGAGATTGATCACTGCTCGTTATCTTCACTTTTTCATACGGAGTAAACATACATAAATGCAATACATATCAGAATCTTTCACTCATATGGAGACGTCAC